>NC_092869.1:10668460-10721594 GCF_032062135.1 Pyxicephalus adspersus
CCTCCACCTGACTTCTGCACTGAACGGTTGTTGGTATGATCCTAGTGAAACCCTAGGATCACCTAAGAACACACAATGTGGTCCTCCTGCATCAGGCCTACCTTCCTAAAGCAGAAATATTTTGGCAAACAAGTGTTTAATGCCCAGTCTAAGGGATGGGGACCTGAAAATGCCATGATCAGCCATTGAAACTGTGAAAGACAACAAGCCAAGCTTACTTACCTTCAAACCTGGAAGTTGTCCAGCGCCACTGTCAGCTCACCACTTGCAGAAGGTATTGGGACCTTGTTTGTGAGATTCCATCCAGAAAAATAATATCAGAATTCAGATTTGTGATGCAACCGAAAAGCTATTCTTCCTTGGTGGAAACAAAGCTAAAATACATAAATATAAACAAAAAGGTGGGGTGCTGAAAAATGGCAGTGGGCTCCAAGAGCTCTAAGGCTCTAATCAATGAATATTAAACATTTAAAACTATAACAGGAAAACAGTTTGTAAACTGAATGACCTGAGCATAGTAAATAGATGTATGTGTGCAGACAACTTTAAGGCATGATAGAGATTCCCTTTAGATTTGGGCTACATATTTGCAAATGGAGTTGCTTATAGTAAAAACAATTAATGCTCCCCTCACAGAAAAGGAAGATTCTTATTAACTGTCCAATACCATCAGGGAGACTTCTGATCAATCATAACTATTCTGCAGCATGACAATAATGTCTGACATATGGTTCAAAAAGTTTGAGAACTATAATATTGTAAAAAAGAATAAAGAATCATTTAAAAGATGAAATTGCTCCCACAGGGCCCAGATATCTGACTCTTGAAGCCATTCTGGGACTACTTACAAAGACAAAAGAAAATAAGACAGCCAAAGTCTGTGTTGGCAACACTTTACCAAGTTCTCCAAGGTGCTTTACTTTACTTTACATACTGAAAGGTTGATTACACCATGGGTTCAATACATGGGAATGTTAAAACAAATGCCCATAACAGTAAAGCACCTTATTTATTTTAGGTATTTCATCCTAATTATAACAAACGTATTCAGAGAAATATTGAGCACATGAGTTATGACTTCCTCCTGACTTTAAGCCTGCATGCTTGCTTTGGGTCAGTGATTGGGAAAATAATGAAGACAATTGATCAGCATGACAGCTAGGTAACTACATTTCTTTTCAATGCTGGGGGGGTGCAAAATTGGACTTTTCAGTCTAGCAGGGTTGCAGTAAAAAGAGGTATGGCTGCAATAAAAATAGAAAAACTTGGTTCCTCTATTATAAACACTGATGGGTAAAGGAGGGAAATATGTAGGAAAAAGATAGAGAACTCTCCCATACAACTGTAATACTGTATTACACATTTTAAAACAAACCGTTGCCTTGTCTCCGCTGGGCAAAGCAATCAGTAATCTTCAATGCCTTTTCCCCATGCCATTCCTTCACACCCAAAGCATACTTTCACATAGACTGATTTTTACATGTTGCTCAAAGTTGCTCTTTAACCACTTCAGCTCTCGCAACAATATAACCCCTACTGATCAGGGCAATTTTTACTTTTCTGCTACCTTTGTACTTGTAAGGTCACTTTAAGTGATAAAAAATACAGATCAGGGGTCACCACTTTGATCTGCAGAGGGATAGAATGGATTAAATACAATGTAACAATATTGTATCTCTAAATCAAACCCTTGAACAGCCCATTTTGAGGGCTGTTCCCATCTCTGCTGTATGTCACAAAAAGTTTTGGCTGTCAAGTTGATGCATTGGGGGGTCTTCAATCATTCATCTGCTCAGGGCTTCATATTCACCTGATTGGATATCCTCATCCAGTTAATAATTCTTCAGTGTTTTATATGCATGTTACAATTCTGAAAGTAAGCAAGAAGCCCTGATATAGATAAGAATATATTTTTTAAAGCTGAAGAACTTATATAAATGAAAGATACTGCTGAAGATTCTGTATACCGCATGGTATTTTTGCAAACATGTTAAACATGTAAACAAGGTTTGAAACAAAAATACCAATTGTTCATAAATATACATTTATGTGCACTGCTGAAATTTATTTTATTTCAATCTAATTTATATTTAATCGACTTGTTTTATTTTATTAGAGAAGGACGATAGTCCTGGATACCAATTATAAGCTGGCAGGAGCCATACTAAGAGGAAGAAAGATCAAAGTAAAAAGCACGATGTCTCATCTCTGAACTAGTGCTGTGCCTTTACTTGTCTAATCAAAGCTGGCTGTGAGGCTATGGAAAAAATCAAATGCATACAGCATCAACAGTGTTTAGTAATTATAGGTTATTTTCTATGATGCATTTATACTACATGCTGATATGATGCAAAGCAACATGAAGCAAAATGTTTTACTGAGTGTCTGCAAGTGCTGAGTCAAGTATCCTAGGATAACCTATTTGGTCACATTTTTAGAACACAATTCTAGACACAGAATACCCTGGGGAATGCCCACCATGCATGCCCAATCTACATTTGTGATCCTTCCACAAATCATATGATGGAATTGTCTAAAATAAAAACTATGAAAAGTGTTATTAACAGTTGCTAACTTAGAAATTGGAGCATAGTGACAGACATGGGTACAGTTGTAGGATCACATTATTATTTACTTGAATCAGACTGTTAAATCTAATTAATTTCTTGTATAAACGGAATAACTGTTACACCTAACACAAAAGGATAACTGTGTCCTACTTCTGGAGTAAATAGTCAGAGGATTTCAGAATTCCAGTAAGTGAGTGTAAGGTCCGTTAGTGTCAAGCTGCAAAACTTGTCTGTTTCCATATGTCCCATGATGCAGGACAGCTCCAGCTTCCACCCAGCTAGGATGAGATTCCAATTCTTGCTGGCACTGAGAAATGAACTGTGCAAACAACTCCATACCAAGCACCTTGTCTGCATTTGCATGGTACTGCATGCTGCGGCCCTTTGCCTTTCCACCAAGAGTTGCCTGGGGAACAATCAGAACGTCTCCTGGAAGATCAATAACTGAAACACGTTTCCCAGTATCTGATTCACTTAGTTTTACATTCACCACTGAATTCACTGAAAAAGAGACACACCGCAAGCTTTACTTAAAAAACTAAAAACATATAAGAATACAAAATGGTTACAGGTCAGAGGGACTCTTAGTTTTATATTTGGCATTTCAGGGGTATTACTGGATTTTCTTAAAGTAATATGATCATTCTGAAGCCATCTTATTTGTACTTAAAGTGACAGCACCTATTTCCTAACTCATGTGTCAAATACTACTTACAAAAAGGTTCCTCTTTAATGTTTTATTTTGAATTATTACGTAGCACATCTGTCAGTAAAGGGCTGTGCCCACCAAAACCTAATCACACGAATACTTTTTTGATAATCAAAGTCTCTTTAATTTATTAGAAATCAACGCAAGCGCTTTAAAAATTAAGAAAAGACAAATATGCTTGTGGTAGAGCAGACTTTATTTCTAATATAAGGATGTATGGGAGCTTACGATCCATTATTGCCTAGTGAACTAAAAGGTACCTGGTCTGAGTACTGTAGTAAGTAGAGACTGTGCTCTTTCAGCAGAAAACTAACCGCCACCAAAGATGTGTGATCTACTGATATACCTATATACAAATGGTTACATAATGATCCTTACCTATTTTTGGAATGACATCTTTGGTTGCTCCTTTAAAAAAGCATAAATAGATAACCATACCCCTTTGAATCTGCAATGAGAGAAAAAAAGAATGTTTAAATAAGAATTAGCTATGCAGTATGCTCCTAATAAAGACAAAACTACTTTCACTGGTTTATAAATCTTATAAAGATTTTATTAGGAGGATAAATCCACCTTTGTACAGGCACCTCCTGTTAGAAGGTGACAGCCATGTCCTGCTTTGGTACCCTATTACATACATATGCCCTAACTCATCCCAATGATATATTTTAAGGATAGGTCTATCAGTATTCCTGCAACTGGTGGCATGTAGCCATGTAGAACAGGTAATATCAAGATAGTTCTACAAACAAGATCACAAGTGCATAGTATATACAGTATAAAAAGGATAAGTCTTTTGGTGACTTTGCAGCTATAGAAGCATAACCCTAACACATCCCAATGGCAAAGTATATATTATAAAGATTGGTCTATAGGTGATGCTGCAGCTAATATACCCTAAACCATCCTATTTGTGAAATATACATTATAAAAGGTGGTTCTTCAGGTAGTGACACATTACCCTAACTCATCTTTATTATAATGTATTTAATATTATCATTATTATTATTATTATTATTAATAATAATAATAATAATAATAATAAACAGGATTTATATAGCACCAACATATTACGCAGCCCTGTACATTACCCTAACTCATCTTTATTATATTTTATTTATTATTATTATTATAATAATATTATCATTAATAATAAACAGGATTTATATAACAACAACATATTACGCAGCCCTGTACATTACCCTAACTCATCTTTATTATATTTTATTTATTATTATTATTATTATTATTATTAACCAAATGCAAATCTGGTCACTTTTTAGTAAAAGCAGTAATTAAACAATACATATTAACAGAAGGTATAAAGGGTAGAAAATACAGGAGATTGTATAGTGAAACACTAAAACAAGCAAATCTAATGTTCCAAACTAAAAGTGCTGAAGAACTTAAGGACAACATTGTAAAAAGTGTGGAAGATAACTGGCCACAGCTTAAAAGCAAGCTGAAACAGTAGTAGACATAAAGAAACAAAAAAAATGAGAATTGGTTTGATGAGGAGATTCAAATGGCAGCAGATAAGAAAAAATGAAGAAAGAAGAAAAAAACCTACTTAAAGCAACATTATCCAATGCAGAACACTAAAGCAGTAAAAGTTAAAGCATGCAGGGTGTCGAGAAGAAAAAGCCAGTCAACTGAAAGCAAGGAAGCCATAGAGAGAACAAGTGTAGAAAGTTCTTCATATAGGCTAGGAAAACACCTAAAACCTTCCATTCCAGAAATAACCTTGGCCTTATGATTATGATTAAATGATTATCATAATCTGTTATCATAAATGATTAACAGAAGGCATCAATACTAATAATCTAACCATGGGAAAAATCCAAGTAAAAAAAATCAAATAAGGAGGACATATTGGTGTCAGCAGATCGATACGTTTTTTAAAATCTGAACTAAATGAAGAATAATAAAGCCCATGGTAGAGAGATAAAAGCCAACATTGTTTAAATGCAGTATACAATATCAGTGGGCAAAGCTAAACATATTGATAGTTAGAAATATTGTAGTTATACATAGTTAGACATATTGATAGTTAGACATTTAGAATGAGGCACTTTTACCAAAAGAAAGGTGGAATAATTATACCCATACATGGGAGACAAGAGACAAGAATATAAAGAAAAGTTTGCAGAGACAATCATGGCATTACTCCCCAAATGTAGAATACAAAGTTTTCTTGGTTTTGCTTTACCACTGGCTGTTGGAGTATGCTGAATGAGTAATTGGTGACTACCAAAGCGGGTTTGGATTTGGATGATCAAACTTTGACCACATATATATATACAGCGAGACAAACCATTGTAAAAATGTACTCAATATGGCATAGTAGCACATTGTCCATTTGTAGATGGTAAATAAGCTTTTACAAAGTTTATAAAGAAAAACTGCTTTCAAGGATTCCCGGAAAAACAGCATTGGAGGTAGGAATGATTTTGAGGAGCAAGAATGAACACCAGAATGATTAATGCAACCTTTTGCAATGAATAAAGGAACAAACAGGAATACTCATCGGTACTATCACTAATTCTGGCCCTTAAAGCAGTCATGAGAAAATGATTATTATTGGGATTAAAGATATAGATTATGAAGGCAATACAGGATACAGAATGAGTCAGATAGATGCATATGCTGACACGTACCTTTTGTTAAAAACAAAAGCAAAATATCTTTGTCTTATAAATCTGGAGTACTTAAGAGTGACTAAAACAGCAGAATGTATTAGAAGAGATCTACAGTTAGGTAATAAGAGTCTGGAAAATGTGAATGCATTTAGGTACCTAGAATCAATGTTAAGTTGTCACAACAATATAGTGGATGAAATTAAAGAAAAGCTAAGGAAATATGTTATTTTGCTTTCAGGAAGTTTTTTTTCTTTTTTCATCTTGAACAGTGACAGTAGAATACAAAGCTTTAAAGCTGTGGTAAAACTCGTAGCTACCTACAGATCTGGTGTGTGGACAGTAGCAAAGTAATAATGCATTAAATACCTTCAGAAGAAGATTTTAAGATTATTAATATTATTACACAGTATTTATACAGCGCCATCATATTACGCAGCGTTGTACAAAGTCCATAGTTGTGACACTGTCCCTCAAAGGGGCCCACAATCTAAAGTCCCTACATGCCATTATCATATGTCATTAATGTAGACCAAGGTCAACTAACAAGGTCAACCCTTAACTAGGATGGGTAAAACAAGAACTTAAGGAAAAATGTTAAAATATTTGGATGTTGGAAGAAGATAGAATCCATGACAGACCTAAAGAAACTGGAGAGAGGTCGCTATAGACATGACCCTGTGAAGGCGGAATGCCTCTGTGGCCAAGACCCATGCAGGGTCGTAGAGTCTGAGGACTAAGAATAAAAAAGTATTGCAAAAAGTCCTGTATGCTGAATATGAATGCAAGCCTGTATTGGAGTTAGTCTACAAAAGGATCTGGTAAAATACACGGATAATACATGCCACTAAAGTGCATGCCAGCAGAAGCAAAGTTTTCACTACAACTGCATCTATTTTACAATTTAAGGGATAGTACACAAAGGTTCCAATTAATAAAGAGATCAGACTTGTGTATCAATCAAACATTGCATCTATGAACGATTGATTACATCCAATGAGAATTCCGATTGCTGTCCATCTGGAGAAAATAACTGGAATCTTTTATACATGTGTGCAGTGTTCTGGGGCTTCTGATTGAGCAATTACTGGATTTTTGGAAGTGGATCTGCTTGTGTACAATAGGTTTACTGTTTAGGTTACTTGGATGTATCTGTGTCACTCATCTTATTCATAAATGTTTACTTTGTACAGTGCAATAAAGGATGATAGAGAGGTCAGATGATTGTCATTGGAAATTATACTTTATGATGGTTTCTAGTGAAAGATTAATAAAAGAGCATTGTACACACTACAGTTCTGTTCTATGTAGCGATATGGGTGGACGGGTGAATGGCACCCTACTCTGTTCTATAGGTGGATTGATTAACAATATCAGTGGACAGCTGAACACATTTCAAGTGCTTGCCATGCTCATTCTCGGGCAAGAATCATCTGACATGTGTACATAGCTTTAGATATGGAAAGCAGCACTAGAAAACACAATACTTAAAGCGTACCTAAACTCAGAATTTTCATTTACATAAAAGGGTAGACAACACAAGTGCAACACACTTTTTTTGCAGCACCACCCTAATTCTTTATCACCTACGTCACACATCCTGGGAGGCTCTTGGGTGCGCCTTCTGCACATGCCGGAGCATCTCAGGCATGCGCAGAAGGAGCCCTTTTGTGAAAAGAGAAAAAAAATTGCCAATCTCACACATGCACAGATTTATCCCATCTACATCACCCGATCTCTCGCCTGGGTCGGGTGGCGTAGGAGAAAAAGAAGCCGAAAAAAGGAGGAGAAGATGGAGGCCCCCGAAGCGCCAGCCTGAGGACAGATGCCAGGATGATGTGGGACCTGATAGAAGAGACCTGCGGATGGATCGGACCTCCCTGTGGGTTTGAAGGTAAGAGTATTTTTGTTGTTATTGGGTACATTTGAGTTTAGTTCCTCTTTAACCACCTGGGCGTTACACTGATGTCTAGATTTCTGTTCCAAAAGCGGTACACTATTTTTCATAAAAATTTTTTTTTTTTTAAATTGTAGACCTGTAACTTACAGAAATATGTCCGAACAGGGTTCTAGTAGATATCATGAATACAAATAATGTTTGAAACACACAATCATGTAAACAAAAAAAAAAATTACTTTTAATAAAATTAAATAAAAGACACAAAAATCAGCTTAAACAAGAATACATAAATAAATGAAAAATACTGAAAATGCGATAATTCGGTATAATGTATAGTAATATATTTTTCTAAAACACCTCCCTAGTGTCCGTCACATACCTATAGACAAAACCACATAAATATATTTTCTATTATTTTGTATTGGATTGGATACAGGAGTTTGTATTCAATCCAATACAAAATGTGTTTGAATGACTTTCAATTTGAATTTCCCGCACACGCGCCAACGTCATCGCCGAGGGACACGCTACAGACGGAAAAAAAAGAAGCCGGCCGGCTTCTGCTTCTCCGCCGGCCGCCTTCTTCTTCTCGGAGAAGGCACCCGACGCTGGAGATCGACGCTGGAACACGACGCTGGATGATCGCAGCGGGACCAGGTAAGTGATCGATAAACCCGAACTTTTCTCACTGTATTTTCATACAGTGAGAAAAGTTCGGGTTTATCCATAATTGTAATTTTTTTTAACCCGAACCAAGGTCGGGTTTAACGGTCGGGTGGTTAACCAATACTGCCATATGTAAAACAATATACACATTGGATATAAAAAGTCTCAGAGTGAGTAAAACTAGTATCACATATCTAGTTTAATATAGTCGTGAAGATCACCTAAGCAATATTAGACAATAATCAGATGTGACAATGTCATATTACTGCAAAGTTTGGCAGTGATACTTGCAGAATTTCTTATGGCAATCAATGCAGTTAAAAATAAATTCTGAAGTATTTTAATAGAATTTTTCTCATATGGCCTTATGATCCTAAACAATGGGCCTGATTTAATAAAGCTCTCCAAGGCTGGAGAGGATACACTTACATCAGGGAAGTTGGGTGATTGAGCAAACCTGGAATGGGTCTGGTCCAGGATAGAAAACATTTGTTAACAAAGAGAAAAATGACTTGGGAAATCCATTCCAGGTTTGCTGGATCACCCAGCTTCACTGAGGAAAGTGTATCCTCTCTCCAGCAATGGAGAGCTTTAATAAATCAGGGTCTATATAAAAGCATGCTGCATGAATTAATATTTGTTTTATGATTTGTTGGTGTATTATACAAGACGTGATTCATCTACAAGTGAAAGTCATCCTTTGCTGAGCTGTTCACATATTCATCATTCTCTTAAAGAGCAGAACTTCCATACATGAAATGATCTGACAGGTGTTGGCCAAAGGAACCATTATACTTATGATGGAACCATTATAATTATGTTGGATCACCCCACTCTATTCTACATGCATCAATATACTCTTTGATCTGTTACTGAAACCTTCTGCCAAGACTCTTTTATATTATATATGTTGGTCTCAGTTGGCTGGGATACTGGATTTACCTGCTGTCATTTTGCTTATTATTATACCAGGAATTTGAGCATCTCTTGTGAAGCATGTTGCTGTAGATTATCTTGGTGTGGTTGACAATGTGCCTGTTGAATTAGGTAGATGTATAATTACAGGTAGCCCCTGAATTAGGAACATCCAACGGGGCTTCCCTGCTCACTCGTGTGCAGGACAGAGGCTTGAAGGCGGCAGTTTGCATGACTTGCAGAAGAAATCTTTTGCTAAACACAGCTGATGTTGTGGGTGATCCAAGGAGCCGAGCTGATCTGTAATATCTTGTAACTCTTTGATGACCAAGACAAACTCTGCAGTTGTTTCTTTTTGCATATCAAAGCATATCAAAGTTTTTTTTTTAGCTTTGTTTGTAATTTACTTTTATTTTATACAGTAACTGACACCTCACTGCCTAAAATGTTGAGACAAACATCTGTCCAAATCGCATTTATTAAAATAATGTACCTGTTCTGACTTACACACAAATTCAACTTAAGAACAAGAAGTCCCTATCTCGTATGTAACCCGGGGACTACCTGTACTGACACTTATTGGACTTCTATTGTATACTGAACATCCAGTTTTTGTTGGTTGTGTTTCATCACATGTATACTAGGCAAATAGAGGTATTGATTTACAACATACCATAAATACATTGTATGTACTAGGGCCTGTGTACATTTTAGATTGTGCTAATTCATAATTGTCCTTTGTAACCTGATAAATTAAAAGGTATTTCTTAATATACTTAGGTTGCTGTGTTCCCATATGTTGCTGATTTACTCTTTCAATACATCAACTATTATATGTAAGGGCCTTGGATTTAATTTAAACATAAATTAAATATCTAGGCTTTTCCCTATACAGGTAGTCCCCGAGTTAAGGTCATCTGACCTATGGACAACTCCTAGATACTAACAGGCTTCCCTGCTGGTTTGTGTGCAGGAGGGAGGCTTGAGGGGGGGAGGGGGGTTTGCATGACTTGCAGAAGAAATCTTTTGCTGTTCTGCAAGCTCTTGTAACTCTTTAATGACCAATACAAACTCAACAGCTGTTTCTTTTTGCATATCAAAGCACAGCTTGCTCCAGAAGTTAATGAATCTAGGCTCCACAAAGTTTTTTCTTTTTTTCTATGTTTGCGATTACCTCACTGTGAGGATTTTATGCAATAATTGACACCATGCTGCCTAAAAATATGTTGAGATAAACAACTGTCCTAATTGCATTTATTAAAATAATTGACCTACATACAAATTCAACTTAAGAACAAACCTACAGTCCCTATCTTGTATGTAACCCTGGGACTACCTGTATTATGTAGTTTTGATACAATAAAGAAAAAAGGGATTGTACATTCAGATTTTAGAATTCTCTATTTAAAAAACAGGGAATCGGACAATCCATTAAACAGTCCCTGATGGGAATCAATTTCTGCTATTGGAGCACATAGACTTGGAAGATTCCCATGAGGGAATGTATGATGAAAAGAGCCTATAGTATATGGCTGGACTGAATAGAAAACATTCTCTCTAGTTCATTGTCCTATTGCCATGAAGCCAATGTTGTTTGTTCTTCCTTAAGATGGAAACAATTGCATGAAGTGTCAGACATAGGAAGGCGCAGTGCACGAGGGCCACAATGAGCCCAACAGGGGCCAGTCAGTTCTGGACAGGGGCCCACTGTTGGCTATGTTCGCCACTGGTTCCATGTAAACTGGACAACTGGATCTCCAATTTGGACAACGTCCATAATGGCTGTTACTGGACCTATTACAATCACATGCCACCAAAAACATGCAGTTAGGTTAAATGGCTTTCCCCAAAAATTGCCGTTGGAGTGTGGTAATGACATTTGACTTTGGTAGGGGCATTAGATTGTGGCCCCTTTGAGGGACAGCTAGTGACATGACTATGGACTTTGTACAGCGCTGCGTAATATGATGGCGCTATATAAATACTGTGTAATAATAGTAACTGATTGTAGGAAAAGATCATTTGATATGACATCCCCCCCCCACGCTTCTCTCCACCAGTCACCTGATCTGTCTGCCTAAGGCATAACCTTGCACCTCAGGTTCATGTTTGTAGATTGATGGTGACCAACCTTCATAATGAAATGCACATAAGACTTTCTCAATTAGAATCAGACACACATTGGTGGCCACCAGGCCGCAGTACATATTCCAGAATGCCCTGACAATGGATCATATAGCTGGGGCTGGTAAAAGTGACTGCTGCTACTCACCGTCCATGCACAGCTTGCCAGCGGCTCCACTCTGCGCCTTCTGATTGGACGAAGAGGAGAGAGGCTTGGAACGCATACTTCCGCTTTGGAACGCATATCATGCGTTGCTAGGAGACGGGAATGGCTGCTGTCAAAGGCCTAATACAGGGATTCGGCGCTCTAAGGGCCCGGACGTTTCTGCAGCTAGGACACTATGTGACTGGCGGTGTGGCCTCCCTGTCCTCGGTATGTAAAGTGAAGGTGACTTTCGAGCAGCCGAATAATGGCGCCCAGGGCTGAGCACGTGGTTTTACCATTTAAATACAATGACAGCGTGATCCTCAATAACAATCCCAACTTGGAAGATTTGTCTCTAAAATGTCACATTTCCTGTACAGACCATAAGATGTCTGATATATTGTATAAAGATCTGCTAATAATTAATGTTAACTCATATATATTATTATTACATAGTATTTATATAGTGCCAACATATTTAGTGGCGCTGTACAAAGTCCATAGTCATGTGACTAGCTGTCCCTCAAAGCGGCTCACAATCCTCCACCATAGTCATATGTCAATAATAGAGTCTATGGGTACATTTTGGGGGAAGCCAAATGCCATAACTGTGAATTTGGAATGTGGTAGGAATCCGGAATACCCGGAGGAAACCCACACAGACACCGGGAGAACCTGCAAACTCCATGTAGATTTTGTCTCGGCCGACATTCCAACTCTGCAAAGGCCAGAGTGCTAACCACTGAGCCACCATGCTGCCCAATATACCGTGCTATACAACATTTTCCTCCAAGATTGGGTGTAGCAGGGTTAAATATTCTATCTGATTTGTATTAATCCCTGTGACCCCATTGTAGAGATCAATCCCTTGTTGTCACAGGAAAATATTAGGATATTAAAAGTTCTGCTGTTGTCACAGGATAAGGAATGTTAAGTGAAATCTTGCAGCGGGGACACCTTGTAGAGCAGGAGTGTCAAACTCAAATACACAGAGGGCCAAAATTAAAAACTTAGACAAAGTCACGAGCCAAACTTGAAGTTTTCATATGGAAACAAAGGTTTTGCTTCACATTAAATCTGGAACACGCCTATATTAGAGAAATAGCACCGCTACTACAATTCCCTGCGTCTATAAAACAGTCCAATGCGGTGCCACGCATAGGCCGAGAGGCCGCTGGTCTATAGACGCGAGTGATGCAGGGAGTTGTAGTAGCGGCGCTATTTCAATATAGCGACGGGCCAGCTGCAATTCATATTTAGAATTCCTTTGGGGGGCCAAATTTGGCCCTCGGGCCAGAGTTTGACACCCCTGTTGTAGAGCTTCAATCTCATCACAGTGTTCTTCTTGTCTCTGTTTCAAACTTTGTTGCCCCGTAAAGCAAAGTTGCGTGTTCCTGGCTACACGACCCAAAGCTTGATTAAAGCCAGAAGAGATTAGACTTTTTATTTATTTCATATGTTTGTTTTATTCATTATTGCATTTACTAAATAATCCCTCCCGGTTCCAGCTTCCATAGTTTTGGGATAATAGGGGGAGATGAGGGGGCTTCAAGTCTTTGGTAGCTGTTCCCGGAGCCTGTGGTTGGTTTGCAGGACTTTTGTGTACAATAAAGTTCTTCCTACAAAAGTTTATAGGGTGCAAATATGCCAGATCTGTCCACCACCCACAAAAAGCTTCCTGTTTCCTCACCAAGTAGGTTTTGCAATGCTGGAAATTATATATCACACCGTTGACCTGATGACATTTGGCAAATCAAGTCCTGATCATGAGCAATGGAATAACATTGTAGAACACAGTGTTACTTTATTCAGGTTCCCTATACCTTTATATAAAAATCTCCCACATTACCAGAACCAATGTAGCCCCGTCCTATTTCCTCCACCTTGATTCACAGTCAGAGACGGTCAAAACATTAAAACAAAATAATAACGCTTTCTTATCTGTTACCCCCACCCCTCTGTAGCAGTGATTCTTGGTTCAGCCTCCATCATTCCTTAATTTGCCTTCCTCTGTTAATAATAGCTTGCAAAGGAATGAAACTATTCAAATGCCCCTTTTTCTTCCCACAGTCACATGACACATTCCAAAGTCTTTTCACTTGTTGGCAGGAGGCAATGGGCTCCTTCAGTAGTCTTTATCACCGTCTGCTTGATGTATCCAGCACAGGGTGTGAATGTAAGGTGATAGCTAGAGGATCATCAGGTACCCGGCAGCACAGCTAATTTGCAACTATATCTAGATATCAGTTCCCTGCACCCAGAAGTGGGGTCAGCGAGGGACCAGGACTGTGGGCATAAAAGGTAAAAAAAAGGTTAAACTGCTTTCTGATTAGAGGGGGTTTAGAGGGGGATACAATTTAACCATAGATGGGCTTTAACCTAAGCTGTTAGGGTTATGATGAAAATATTTTGACTCTTCTAGGTATGTCTGATTTTTTTATAGTTGCCCCCTGCAGCTTCTCCTCCTACCACTTAGTCAGAAATAATTCATCTTTTTTGCACCAAAAATGCTACTGAACACAGCCTCACCGCATGTAAACAATCAGTGCTAAGGATGTGAAGAGGTATTACTGTTCTATACACAAGCTCAGTGTATTTACTATAATAGTTAATATATAGGGTCTGATTGAATAAAGCTCTCCAAGCTCACCTACACCAATGAGTTTATAAATAGTCATCTATTTGCTAAAAATGATTTGAATTCTGGACCAGATCCATTCCAGGTTTGCTGGATCACCCAGCTTCCCTCATAAAAGTGTATCTTCTCCAGCAATGGAGAGCTTTAATAAATCAGGATCTTAATAGTCTGTCTTTGGGAGATTTTCCTCCTGAACCCAACTGATATTACAGAGCATATGTGTACAAAGTGTGCTAAGATTGTGTATGCAGACGAGTAACTTCTGATCACAGCTTTAGTACTACTGTTTTTCTATTCTGGGGTTGTGTTCAAGAGAAGATTTTTTGCCTATGATATCTTCAAAAGATGCAACCTACACAGCCCCCGGTGTACACCTTCTCTACCTCAATATCCGGTTACATGACAACAACCCTCCCAGGGGAATGCTGTCCACACTTTCCCTTTACAAGTTCAAACCTTGATGTTTACATTGTTAACCATCCATCAGCTGTGAGCATGTTGTTGATGTACACAGTGGAATACCTTCAGAATAAAAAGTCACCAGGTGAAAGAGGTTTGGGGCAGAAGAGGCATGCAAAGTCAGGAATCTTTCCCCAGATTCTGATGACTTTTGGTAACATGGTGTAGAGTCCAGCTGTATGCTCAGCACGGCAGATAATAGACATAGATACCAGAGACAATGTAAATCCTGTGCAATACATCATCAGTGACTACCCAATAACTAAAAAGGTTAATAGTGGTCCTTGAAGAGGTGGCAGCTGCAGGGGGTTTATCAGTGACCCGATCCTGGACATGTCATCAATGGAGGGCTCAGAGAGGTAGGTGTGTTCCATATTCAGAAAATATGCTGTGCATGTTTCCTGATTTATGACAAAAGCTCACCTACACCAATAAGTTTAGTAATAATATTCTGAACCCAAACCTTGGCTGCAGTTCTGCTCACCCAACCTCAAAACAAACACTAAAGGTAAGGCCGTTGTACACACTGTGAGCTATAGATTCTACATCAGCATCATTGTTACGTACTGATTATCTACAATGTTACTTCTACTTAGGCTTGGTCAGATTCACTTTACATCTTCTAATGTCTGTAGCAGCAAGATCCCCCTGCCCAAAGGCTCTCCATTTTCCCACCTAAGGAAAATAAGAGCCCGTTTTATTGGCTTCAGCAGGGAAGCAAACCTGTAAATGCAGGAGCGCAAGACTCAGCTGGAACTTCCAGAAGACATTGCAGTGCTCAACCCAGGAATTTTTTTGAGCCGGGTGGGAAGAAATTGTAGGCGGGTGGCATCCCCTGTATTGTGACCCAACTCTCAATTAGCCACAAAAAACAGCCGGGTGGTTACTGAAAAGTGCCGGGTGGTGCGCCCAGCTAAAAGGGGCTGGGGAGAACACTGCATTGGTAGTGTGAAGCCTCTGACATCTGCCAAAAAATAAATATGTTTTCAGTGGGCAGACACATTAATAGTCAGAACTGGCAGTATGCGGTACATCTGTTCCTAAATAACTATAATATCTCCAGCATAGATGCAAAGTTACACTAAAACAATAAAAGAATACCACTGAGTAAATCAATATCCGAAAAGCACGATATAGGTTAAAAACAGAATTCCATGCTTAGTGTTTGTTTTATCATTTAGCACCACATCTCTTGATTGTTTGTATGTAATATTTTGTAGAAATTGTTCCAAGTATAAGTAAAATATATTATTAATATTTTAAGTATTTTTTTTAAGTACAAATAAGAGTAGCTTTTGTAATGTAATGACATAGACAATTGATATGTTTGTAAGCCAGAAATAGAAATGCCTATTACACAGACAGGGTGGTGATATTGTTATAGTGCATTGCAACAGTACTTGGGGTATAAAGAACCCTTAAATAGCTAAAGTCACCACTGAAATCTGTAGCCATGTTAGCTTTTCTGCAAAATTTGGGTTTAGCACATTTTACACTAGTGTCTTGACGTAAGCGTATTTAAGACATGTGTGTGTTAATGCAATGCACATCAGATATGCTAGTGTACATGTTGCCATTGATTGTTAATGACACCCCACATTTGGGTGCATTGTCATGTAGTTTACTTTAAAAAAAAAAAAAAGCAGTAGGTATCATGTTTGTGTGTGATCAAATAAATGGGATGTCACCTGTAGCATGTTTTATTGCAAAGGTCAATGTGTGTTCGTTTAGTAAAATGGACCGCATTGCTTTAGTGTGTACGAGCCCTTAGTGTCTAATGTTAGTTGAATCTCTTAGGGGGTCTTTTTAGACAGAAGTGAATCTGGCATTCACTGAAACATTCCTTAGTGGTCCATGTGTTTCAATGGCAGTAATTGATTATCCACTAGGAAATGTTTCAGTGAATATCAGATCCATCGCTTTTTAAACAGACGCTGATGGACAGATTTTTTGTCTATGACCAGCCCAGAATAAATGTAATATTTGGCTTATAGTAACACTGTAATTTAGCTGCATGTCTGTAGGTAACATACTGGTATCCACCTAATTTTCAATCCATAATTCATGGTGTTGCGTTCTTTTTAGTCACCAGCATCTCGAGATGAAAAGCTCAAGGACAGACAGGCACAGGTGATGGCTCGTGGCTTGCCAAAACAGAAGCCGATTTCTGGAGTTAAGCATGTTTTGGTTGTAGCTTCAGGAAAGGGAGGCGTTGGAAAGTCCACAACTGCAGGTATATCAAACATCTATATGGAGACCTGGAATATTCTTTGTTTTTCACAAAAAGCAGCATTGTTTAATAAGCATACATCAAGATCACCTTAAAACTTGCACTTTAATTTTATATATCCTCTGTGAATCCAAGACGTCTGCAGGGGAATTCAGGATGGAGAGTGGGAGAAGCACTTCTGGGCCCATGTTGTCATATCTGTTAAATATCAAATTAAATATCAAATATCTGTTAAGGTTTCCATTTCGCTGGTTTTACACTACTTTCCCTGCGCTTTTTTTGAGAACTTAGCTAATCTTTCATCTCATTGACCTTAAGCTAGGTACACACGTGCAATAATTGTCGTTACAAAACAAACGACTAACGATTATTTTGAACGATCGTACTGTGCACAATTCTGTACATGCTGTAACAATACAATCGTCCAAATATAATCCACCAATATTGTACACACGCTAGATACAATCGTTTGAACGATGCAGGAAGTGACGTAAAGGAGAAAGTGTACTGCAGAACCATCCACGATTACTGAACGACCGTACACACAATAGATTGTGAACGATTGTCACGCAATCAGATCCGCCGGGACGGTCGTTTGTTTCCAGCGACAGTCCTCGTTTGTCAGTGTTGTTGGTCAGTCGTGCAACTTTTTTGTTAACAATTATCTTATGAACGGTTGTTAGTCGTTCGTTTTCAACGATAATTATTGCAAGTGCGTACGCAGCTTAAATAAAACAAAAACAACTCTTAGGAGGACACATACAGAAATCTTCATTGTATGCCCCCTACAAATCACATAAAACCTCATTTGACCTGCAGTTATATGGGGGTTTTTTTCATTCCCTAAGTGTCTTTGTAATGCATTCTGTCAACAAACGCTGGATTCACACCTTCCAGTTTTCAGTGGAAAATGCATCAGAGGAAAAAAAAAATCCATAGGTGTGAACTCAGCCTAACACCCATAAAAGCAATCCTCAACACTTTACAGGATGATGCACTTGGCTGCACAAGCAACCTTTGTTTACATTTGTTTTGAAGTGTTGAATTCATTGAAATATTTCATTTTGTTTTCATGTGTTGGATGCATTGATATATTTAATTTTGTTTTCAGTTAATCTGGCCTTGGGAATTGCAGCTGGTGAAGGTGTAAGTATAATTTTTTACATTGTATTTGTGAAGGATTTTAACTAAAACACCAGGCAAAACAAAACGATACATTAACCACCTAGCCGTTAAGCCCGACCTTCGTACGGGCAAAAAAAAAAGGCTAGGATGGTTAACCCCGTATTTTTGTCGCATCCATGCTTACCTGGTCCCGCTGTGCTCATCCAGCGTCGTTTTCGTATTCCAGCGTCGTCCTCCGTCCATCGTCGTCCGTCGGTCTCCCTCTCCAGCATCGGGTGCCAGCGGGACCGGTAAGATGCCGGCCAGCGGAACACAAGATACCGGCCAGCGGAACATAAGATGCCGGTCGGCTTCTTACCTGGTCCCGCTGATCGCCGATGATCCTTCTTCATCCAGCGCCGGGTGTCTTCTGAAGCGAGAAGCCGTCCGGCTGAGAAAAAAATAGCCGGACGGCTTCCCTGCGTGCGTGATGACGTCGGAGCGTGTGCAGGAAATTCAAATTCAAACTCATTCATTCATTTTGTATTGGATTCAATACAAACTCCTGTATTCAATCCAATACAAAACAATTCAAATAAATACAAAGTGTGTAATTGGTAAATTCAAACTGTCATTTTGTATTGGATTGAATACAAACTCCCGTATCCAATCCAATACAAAAAATAAAAAAAATAAAATAAAAGTAAATAACTTGGAAATTCAAATTTATATTTTGTATTTGATTGAATACAAACTCCCGTATCCAATCCAATACAAAAAAAATAAAAGTAAATAACTTGGAAATTCAAATTTTTTTTTTTTTAAATGATTGTGTGTTTCAAACATTTTTTATATTCATAATATCTACTAGAACCCTGTTCGGACATATTTCTGTAAGTTACAGGTCTACAATTAAAAAAAAAAAATTCATGAAAAACAGTGGATCACTTTTGGTACAGAAATCTAGACCTCAGTGTAACGCTCAGGTGGTTAAACCATAAACTTATTTACTTATTAAGGAATAAAAAGAGGGGAAAAGTATTTTTCACAGTTTATGCCAAAGCCTAAATAAATATGAAACAATTTAAAAAAAGAAGAGAGGCTTTTTTGGCATATTTAAATACAGTTTACATAAAGATTGTCCATTGTTTAAAATGAGTAGAATGTCTCGTATCTGATGCGTTTCACCCTTTTGGGCTTCCTCGGGGGATTGAAAGACTTGGTGCTGATGCATGGACTATGAAAACATAATGTCAGTTAATTTCTAATGGCAAGAGAGCACCTGATGATAGTACTACAATAGTTTGGACGATTTTCGCTTGTCTGGACAGCTGCAGCCGACTCTTCGTCAGTGTGTAATTTATAACACAGACATTATCCCTTGCGTCCTTGCATAGACAAGGCAACCGAACTTATGTGAATCACACCAATAGAAATGAACTGTCCTTGAGTTTCCATAGTCCATGCATCAGCACCAAGTCTCTCAATCCCCTGGGGAAGCCCGATAGGGTGAAATGCGTCGGGACCGAGACATGCTACTCATTTGAATGAGAATATATAATGTAATTTGTACTCAGTAGCAATACTACATTATCAGTAAACTGTATTTAAATATGCCAAAAAAGCCTCTCTTCTCTCTTCTTTTTTTGAATTGTTTCAGCCCATAAACGTAGGCATTTTACACAATAAAGCGTACAGCCATACTCCTTGTTTAGAGGAGGGGAAGGTAAACACCATTCAGGTAATTTCTTTTCTTTGTCCCATTGGGGAGGTTTTTTTACTTTCTGTTCTGGAAATGCAAACGAAAGAGAAATAAAGTGTTTACATAGCAAGAGGAGTTCCCCTCTTAAAACAGGTATTCACAACATGTTTTCCTATTAAAAAATTTAAAGCTGTCATCAGGACAAGGGGTGATTTAAAAACTTTGAATTTTCATCTTAATGATTTTGATGAGCATGGCAAAAAACAGGATGAATCCCCTCTATGAAGACAAAGACACCACAATTACATATACACCCAATTTAAACCTACAGTTCTATGTAAGATACTTCAAACAAAATTCCACCAGGCCTAAAAGTGAAAGCCTAAATGTGATTGGTGAGGCCAAGTAGTGAAATTTCCTTACTTTTGGCCAACCCTTTGTGAGTCTCTGTTTTTCTATTCAACAGAAACTATACAGAAATTGGATAAATATAAATCAAGAAAACACTCAGACCAGGACCAGTTTACTTTTCAAAAAGCTCACACCTAATCATACTAAGACCTCCAACACCCAGATGCTTACCTACCTTTTCTTTTACATTGGCAGCCTCTGGTGGTGTTTACTTTGAATTTTGCCTGACTATTATCTGAAATATACTCCATTTCTCAATGCCATGTCATGGTGACTCCCCAATTTAATTTAATGCAGCTGTACTCCTAGTACAGCCACCTATACCTAAATCTCTGGCAAGTCAATACACAGAAGTGGCTAGCACCAGAGAACTCTGACCAATATTGAAAAACACCAGAGCACCACTGTTTAACAGTAGTAAGTAAAAATGGGGGCGGGGGGGTTCAAGGTAAAGAAAGATTAGGGAACTTTTGCTTAAACGTGAACTTGTATGTTAAATAGGACTTTGCACAGGAATGAAAGGTCTTGTGTAATAATTGATGAGCCCGTATGCAATTGCCACATTTACCACAAAAAGTAATATTAAAAAAAAAAAAGCAAATACAATAGAAGTATACAAAAATTGAAAATGTATTTACCATACATCTGACATCAGTTTGGAGAACACAGGCAAGAATGGTGTTCTCAATCTTTATGTAGGTATCCTGGGGTTAATGAGAATTCAAAATCTCTACAGAAGGTTCTTCACAAAGCAGAAGCTTCTTTTGGGATTTCAGATACTATGTTTTCCCAGAATCCCACCATAAGAATCATGGGTTTTTTATTTTCTAGTGTGGAAGCTTGGTGTAGGGCAGTTACTGTATGTTATAAACCTTTTTTTCCATTTTTTTTTAGGAAAATTAGGTGATTTGAAATGAATGGTGGTCCACTAGTCAAATAAAAAATACCTAATCAGTGTAAGGTTAAAATTACAAGACTACTTAAACAACTCCCACTACTCACCAGATATTGTAGCTCAATAAAAGCTTACCTATAATGACTAAAATTTTTGATTGATGTAATAAATGAATGAATGAACATTGTGAGTACTTTCAGTGGATAGTTTTATGTTAGTTGCATAATATAGTTTTTTACATTGCAGAATTAGATATAAAACTTAATTTGTTACATCTAGGTAAATTCAGTGGGATTATTGGATGCTGATGTATATGGACCATCTATTCCCCGAATGATGAATCTGAAGGGAAACCCAGAAGTGACAAGCAGTAAGTTACAAAGCTCTGTTTTGTTTGTTCCAGTTAGGTGCTGTAGATCCTAACATTTCCAAACTAAATTGTGATTACAATATATTTCCTTTTACAGAAAATTTAATGATCCCTCTTGTCAACTATGGAATTAAATGGTAAGAAAATACAGATGATGCCACTGTAATTTATAATAAAAATCTTTGTTTTAAAACTAGAACTCCATGCTAAATTTTTGCAAAGTGAAACATCATCAGTGAAATGATTTTGAAATGAGTGAAACGATAAGATTGCAGCTTGAATTAAAAATCATTTGTTTAACTTCATACTATCATTTCTTCCAATTTCTAAATGACTGCTTCTAAGCTGTGAGTATATTTTAGTGGAAAACAGTTGCAAGTTGTGTGGCAGATTTATCCCAGATCATTCTAAACATGTTACAGTTGGCTTCGAGGACCAGAGGGTTTCAAATGCATGCAAAATGGATAAAAATTGCTGCAAATGAAAAAAGTTCTTTGCACTTGCAATGTTCCTCATTGCGCTGTGAAGTTTCTTAATAAATCGCCCTCTGTCTTCACTTATGTTAAGAGGTTCCAGCCAAAAAGGTTTCTTTTGGATATTTGGACAAGTTTTCAGTGATGCCTGTCTGGGAACTTTCAACACATTATCTTTTGGATAATCGATTAGAGAGTGACACTAGTTACATCAATTTCCCTTTGCTGAATTTGTAATATACAGAGATAATTATATCAGGTGACATTTGAAGCCAAACCTGGCACAGCCATGTCTTTGTTGGCACAGACATGCCTTTTGGGGTTGCTGAAAACTATGAGGCCTGGCAAGATGGTTGAGCAATGTGCCAAAAAATATAAAAAACAGAAAATCTTAATTGAACGTGTCTTTAAATCTGGAGTGTTCTACCTTGACTAACCTTAAAATTAAAAAAAAACATTTTCAGATCCAATATCCTTTTACTTGAAAGTCAAATGCACACATACAGATTGTGACATATTCACTTAAAGTGGACTGTCCACCTAAAAAGCAAGATCTACTGTCAGTGTTCCCTGCTACATCCTCTGCATCGCTACAGCAAAAAAAAAAAAAAAAATGATAAAATTACCTGTAAATGAACCAAATATTAGAGGGCATGTTCTCCTTTACATGGATTTTGTTTCACAATGCCTTGTAGGTTTATTGTAGGTGTGAGAGACAGAATAACAACAAAGGAACCCTCAAAAACCCAGTGCATAAAAGTCAGAGCTTGATGTGCATTGTAATGAGTAAAAATAAATATTTGATCCCCTATCAGCCAGTCTGGAGACAGGCTAGGCCACTCCAGGACCTTCATGTGCTTCTTCTTGAGCCACTCCTTTGTTGCCTTGGCTGTATGTTTTGGGTCATTGTCATGCTGGAATACCCATCCACGACCCATTTTCAATGCCCTGGCCGAGGGAAGGAGGTGCTCACCCAAGATTTGACGGTACATGGCCCCGTCCATTGTCCCTTCGATGCGGTGAAGGTGTCCTGGTCCCTTAGCAGAAAAACACGCCCCAAAGCACAATGTGTCCACCTCCATGTTTGACGGTGGGGATGGTGTTCTTGGGGTCATAGGCAGCATTCCTCCTCCTCCAAACATGGCAAGTTGAGTTGATGTCAAATTTTGGTCTCATCTGACCATACCACTTTCACCCAGTTCTCCTCTGGATCATTCGGATGTTCATTGGCAAACTGCAGACGGGCCTGTACATGTGCTGTCTTGAGCAGGGGGACCTTGCAGGCTCAGCAAGATTTCTGTCCTTCACACTGCAGTGTGTTACCAGTTGTTTTCTTGGTGACTATGTTTCCAGCTTCCCTGAGATCATTGACGAATTCTCCCCGTGTAGTTCTGGGCTGCTTAGTCATTGTTCTCATGATCATTGCAACTCTACGAGGGGAGTTTTATTGTTGAATAACTTTTATGTCACAAGTCTGCCAATAGTATTGTCTTCCTGTTGTTTAAATGTAGCCCTGCCCTGCTACTTTACCCCTGCTTACTGATTTGCTTCATATGATCAGCATGTAGCACTTATTCAGAACCCCTGAGGATTACAGGGATGTAAACAAATACGTTCTAATAGTAATAAACAGCCAATTACTATCTCAGGATATGGCATACAGGAAGCATTCAGAAATGTATGGAAATGAGCCCTTGGTGCAGGTCAAAGGAAGAAGAGCACTTGGCTTAAAGGAATGGCATCATGTGTATGTTTATATGCCAGAACTGTAGAGCAATTGTTGAATGAGCATTTTTAAACTTTTTACTAGAAATCTACATTGTCAGTGATTTAGGTGAAGCTCATCAACTAAAAAAAACTTTTAAGATTGTTTTATTGTTTAAGTAGACATTGTCTATGGAGGGGGGAGAACAGTTGAGCAGCACCCCGCATTACAGATCCATGAACAAAGTCAGGCGACCACTATACACGTGTCAGATTCTCACCTGAGACAAGTCCAGCCATTCGTATCGGGAGTGAATCATCTGCCTGTGTGCATAGCCCTAGTGAAATTTTGTCTTGTAAAAACCATATGCAGAGTTTAGTAGTTTTTGTGCTGTTAGTTTGTTTTCTTCATGCAGTGATTGAATGGGCACTTTTTATGAGCAGTCCCAGTCATGATTAGAGACTGCTAAGAGCAAAATTTTATTGATCTCCAAACCTGAAAACCTTGAATGGAAAGAAATATATGTAATTACTATGCCTTTGTCTGCAGTGTAGTCTCAATAGTTAGTTGAGTATGAAGAAACCATAAACTTTGCAGTTGTAAAATAATCTTTGAGTCATGAGTGCAAACATGTTTTCCGCCATATTTTATCACACAGTACAGCCTGTCCGGTTTGACCACTGTTGCAAAGCTGAACATGACACCTAGGTGTAATTAAATCCCTTTTCAACAGCAAATGCTAGTCCAACATTCATTTAAAGCTTTGTTCTTTTTTCAACAGGATTTATGAATCATACATTTTGTTAAACCGTTTATATCGGATACATTTGGATTAGACCTTTACATTTTTTATTGTGCAGCTCTAAGTGTCAATGTACTTTCCTAAGAACCCACCACCTATAAATGTGCCAATTGTTTTGAACTACCTAAATATACATTTTGCAACTGAACCCTCTTTTACATTTTTTGGATCATTTTTTTCTTTGCTGTGCGTCACCTATCACTCTGGTTTTCAAATAAACATGTAAATAAACCTGTTCAGTCAAAGTTAAACACACTGATTCATTATCATGCTCAAACTGAGATGTACCCACATATTTGCTAAACAGATGCACTCAATACAAGCCTGGTGGAATCAAACACATATTCTGACTCACTAACATATTACTGTATATCCAGAAGAATGATTCATTAGAGCTGTATCAAAGTGTATGTCCCTGAAAGCTTAGAGCTACACAGTCTAATGATTCCTTTGTGTGTGCCCATGCCAGCATGTCAATGGGATTCCTGGTAGAGGAAACGGCTCCTATCGTTTGGAGAGGCCTTATGGTTATGTCTGCTATAGAACGGTTACTAAGACAGGTGAGAGACACTAATAATGAAGTTGTAAACACCAATTAGAAAAGTTTTATCTACATAGTATTTTATGTATCATGTTTTCATTTTACAGGTAGACTGGGGAGAATTGGATTACCTAGTTATAGACATGCCACCTGGAACTGGAGATGTACAGCTGTCTATATCTCAGAACATTCCAATCTCTGGTGAGGATCAGACACAAGATCATTCATTTGTTTTTCCTTTTTCATGAACTGAATGGGCAGTTGGCACCAGCCCAGCCTGCTTCTTTTAGTCAGATTAACCCTGTCTGTACCCATTATGCATGTAGGACAATAGTACTTGGTGCTCCTGGCTCATTCAGCTCACTGGGAGGACTTCCAGCATCGATGATACTGGAGGGCTTACTTGTGCCACATTTAAAGCTACAATACACCTCTCATGTTTATACCCCTTCTCTCAAAACATACCCAAAGAACACAATTACATAGTGAATTTGAGAGCTGCCATTTTAGGCAAATATTTTTTCATTTATCTACTTCAGGTGTTTGCATGGGTTTCTTCTTGGTACTCCAGTTTCCTCCCACATTCCAAAAACATGCAGTTAGGTTAATTGGCTTACCTTGAAAATTGACCTTAGACTGTGTTAATGACATATGGCCATGGTAGGGACATTAGATTGTGAGCCCCTTTGAGGGACAGCTAGTGACATGACTTTGCACACTGTACAGTGCTGCATAATATGTCAGCACTATATAAATATTGTGTAATATTAATAATTTTGAGTTATCATCAGAGCAATAAGTGAAAGGGAAAGCCTCCAGAGTGGCCACATGTTCCAGGGACAATTCATTGGTATGAAAATTTTGTTACAGAGATTTCTTCTTATTTCCTGTTGCATATTAGGACATGTAAGTCGTCTACTAGATTCTATATAATAAGACATATAAGTAATCGTCTAGAGGGATGCAAGGACTATCCCATAGTTTTTAACCCTTCCCTCTAAAACCAAAAAAAGTGTAGATATACACTTTAGGAACTTATCATCAAGTAGGACCTACTCAACCTATTACTGTTGCCTTGCAGATTCTTGTCAATCAACAATAAAATTTACATTTGATGGTCCTTTGTAGATTTCTGTGCTGCTCTAGCTGCTTCTGCCTAACAGAGGGTGAAGGGTATTTGGGGGAACCTCTCTGTATGTGCAGAAATCTCAAACTGGATACAGGTTTTAGCATGCAGAATGGACTCATAATGAAGTATCATACATGCTCCAATTAGGATTTTTTTGATGAGACTGCAGTATCTGTTTAGTTAAATAAGCTCACTGTGTCTTCCTCTCCCCTGACCCTGCATGTTGGTCAGTACATGTTTTCAATAAGTGGGAGTAGGATCTCATTCCAGTCAGTGAGTGGGAGCAAAGTAACTGAATGATTCATCTTCCTAGGCGCTGTGATAGTCTCCACTCCCCAGGACATTGCACTGCTGGATGCTCGCAGAGGGGCTGAAATGTTTCAGAAAGTCAACGTTCCTGTAAGTTTACTTTTGCTTCCTCATAACTATTTTAGTTTGAAGGGTTGATAAATTTATGTAGGAGGAGGGAGGGATCTTACCTCATACCATACTCATCAACTTTTTTTTTAGCTCTGCTGAAAGCTTGTAGCTATCTCATAAAGAGCATCAATTTAATTAGGATTTTATGTTCCTTCCTGCTGCTTTAAAAACTTGTTTGTTTTATGGTATGTTGCTTGGTTATATCCAATGTTTTGGTAAACTTCAGGGCTAATTAATTTTAACAAGACACGAAAGTGAAATGACAGTATCCAATGATAAAAAAGCAGAACTGCAGTGAAATGGCTTCAACACAGAGGTAAATTACAAATGTGTGAAATTAGCCCAAGAATGAATACTTCTGCCTAGGCACTATGTGATTTGTATACCTTTCTACACAGCACAGCCAGGATGGTAGAAAGCACTTTCTTACTTGGAGTTAAGGAATACAGTGCAGTTATCTTTCTGTCTGCAGCCGCTGATTGACTAAGGAATACTCATCAGCACCTTAGTTGCTTATTCTGTTGTCTCCTCCTTGACAGCACATGTTTAATGTTGCCTCCCGCAGTCAGTGTAGAGATGATAGAGCCTGGCATTTAGGCAGATTCAGGTGCTTATGTTAGTTGTGTTTAAAAATACATTTAAAGCCTGAATCCAGGCTCGACCTCCAACCACTTAATTGCCACCCTCCTCACCCAAAGTCCCTTACCCTGATCTTTTGGTGTCATTTAAGTACATTGTGTGTTTTGGGGCTGCAGTCATTTAAGCACTGTCTGGGGGACCATTTTATTTTAAAACATGTATTGCTCAGAGTTTGGCTTCTACAATTGTTAATAGCCAAACACAGATTAAATACATAAAAAGAGCTGATCTACCTGCCTCAGCTATTTCTGTCCATCCAGTCCTGAGATTTAGGTAGTCCTTTCTTCTTCTACATATATAGCTAATTTTCTCCTTTCTATCAGCCTTGAGGTTAGCTTCAGGTTAGGAAATTTGGAATTTGTGGGTGTAGGCAAAAATGAGAATTTGAAGTAGTGATCACTCCCTTTGTGTGCATTATAGTGGTGATAATGTGGTGGACTGCTCATTGTTTTTGTGAAGTTGTGTTAATTTCATGATCATTCAATTGCTATGATATTCAGGTGATCAAATTTATCACTAATAAAATATAAATACAGTTTATCTGCCTTTTGACAGGTGTTGGGTATTGTGCAGAACATGAGTGTTTTTCAATGTCCTAAGTGTAATCATGAAACACACATTTTTGGAGAAGATGGTGCACGACAGCTTGCTTTTTCCATGGGATTGGATATTCTTGGTAAGAATACTGTTGATGTGATTATCTCTAAATTCTAAATGTTAATTTACAAACTTTGACAGGAAGGCAATTTCTGAAATTAAACTTTGAGGTTTGAAGCTCATGGCTGCTTTAAAACAAAATGCAGTAACTGTCCAACTGCAGTACCTTGTAGAATCTAAAGCATCTGTATTACAAATAAATTCTTTAATCCATTTTATTCCCAAACCCAAATTGTACAAGGGCTGTGACTTCTTTACTGCACCATATCTAGTACTAAGGCTTACCCCCTAACTTTAAACTGTCAGTTGCTAAAGTCCCTTCAGCTCTTTCTAGATAGATAGATAGATATAGGGGGATCATCCCTGTGTTCTCATATTTATGTTAGTTTTAATGTTAGTGCTATTTGGAAATGTAAGTATACCCTTTGCCTCAAATGCTGATATTGCCCTCTTGTACTTTTCCCAAACCACAGTCTTTGGTTTGCACCAAGTTTTCTATAATTATGGCCAAGCAATGTTTCTATTCATGTTTTTAATGCATTTTAATACCAACTTGCAACAAATGCTCAGGGATTCCACAGTAAAAAATGTTTAGGGTTCTTGGGGACTCCAAGCACGAAACAGCAGCTCTTGGACTGAACTGGCTGAGCTGGTAAGTATTGGATTAATTAGCAGTCGATTGAAATCTTTTCTACTTGTAAATTAATATATTTATTGTGAAATGATTCATCTAAAACATTTTGGCAATTATTTTAAATTTTTTGACAGACTTGTAGGCATCCACAGCCTTCTTTCTATAAGATTTTTATGATCTTGTCATGATTTAATGTACATCGCTGCGTAATATGTTGGCACTATATAATTCCTGTTTAAGATTAATAATAATAATGACACCCGAGGTTTTAATAGTACCAGAATAGACCCCTGGAAGGTCCTAATCATTGACACCTAATATGGAACAGTGAATTTGGGAAAAGATAGAATAGGGGAAAGAATTTTATTTTTTACTACCCAACATGGAATGCCTTATTGTAATTTCAAAGTATTAAAATGGATGATAAATGTCCCACATTCTCATTAGTTTAAATTATAGGAATTAATATACAAAGCTACAGCTATAGTATCACAATTTTATGCTTCAAAATACGGACAAGATGTTTCTGAATGTTTTTAGAGTTTTCTGACTGTACCCACATACAAAATATGCACAAACATATATTTTAATTTTTTATAAGTTGTCCCATAAGTGTTTAGGTTTCATCTCTGATACATAAAGTCAAATACCAGTCTGTCAGCATTACACCTACTTGCATTGCAATTGATGACTTATGTTTGTTGGATTAGGTGACATCCCTCTGCATATTAACATTCGAGAAACTTGTGACCTGGGAAAGCCAGTAGTGGTGTCTGCTCCTGAGAGTAGAGAGGTGAGTACTTACTTAGTACTTAGGGTACCAAGAATGCACAAGGTTCAAGGTTCTAGTTTTTTTTTTTTTTAAACTCCTTGGTGCTAATTAATAAACAGTAGTGTTTTTTCTCTAAATTACCCCCTGGTTATACTGATTCCATGGGCACAGAGTTATTTTTAGACTTGAGAGGGCGATCAGATGTATAGTCATGATTTGATCACCTTTGTGCTAAAGTTCCTGTGCAGAGCAAATACACGTTTATGAGAAGGAGGGAAGATTCTCTAGTAGCTAATAATTATTCTGTTTGTTTTTTTCTTACATAGTAAATGGAACATCTCCTCCAAGAGCAGTTAGTCTGCTCGGTCAGAGACATTATATTGTTAAATGAAGCAGCATTTATTGCTCTGATAATAATAATTTCACCTAAAGTTTAGTCTAAGTGGGCCTGAGTAGCTCCACCCGCTAGTCCCAAGTTCCCTACAAGACACAGTGATGATGTAGAGTCTGGTTGATGAAACCATGCAATAATCAAGGGAGCCAGCATCCAAAACATCCAGAAGTTTGTCAGATGCAGGAGATGCTTTAGAAGCAGTAGAGAGTTAGGATCACTGGTGCATACTTAAAAGCAAGAGGCCAGTTTTCTTGATCTTAAATGTTTATGAAGTTATATGAATTTGAATATAATTGTTGGCTATAAGGTGAATAAACAGACTACATGCCTCTCTACAATATAGGCATTGGTAAGATTAGTGCAGGAATGTTGGTTGAAAGAATGGAAATATTTACTGCATCTTTTATTTATGTTTTTAGGCCAAGGCATATGTGAATATTGCTAAAGAAATAATTAAGAGAATTTGCTAAGTTGGTGCAACTTAATCGGGAGCATGAAAGAAAACCATGGTACCAGTTCTACAGAACTGAAGGGTCTGATGAGCATCCACTGGCCTGTATAGTGGAATGAACACAGAACAGGGCACTTCAGAAGAGGATACCTGGTTTATTCAGATGTAAAGTTGCTGTGGAGAAAAATCTTTACTGAGCAACAAGTTTGTGTTGTAAAGAGGCCTTATAAGACATTTGGATTGTACATTGGTTACAACCTGTATTTATATATAAAATATACTGTATGTGTCCATTATTTCCTGGTTTTGAATCTTGGAAGCACATAAATTAAATTTCTAAACTATTTATTCTTCCAACTTGAGTTGATCTTTCTTTGCTACCTGCTTGTGTGTACGGTTATATTAGTTGCCTAATCCTTTGATATTCAGATCTGTAAAACTAAAACAACTCAGATTAAAAGAAAATAGTCATATATTTAGCATTTTATTTCCCGATAAATAAATACAAATATAAATGCGAATACAAAATAAAAAAAGTAGTTTTTGGAAAATCAACAGCATTGACCCCACCATCCAGAATTCATTCAGGGCCAGATTTATCATTTTTCTCCTTTTAATGTCATCCCCATTCTATTTTAGGATTGTGTCTTTCCGATTATCTGTTCTATCACACCAACACAATCTGGCATCTATGGACTTCATGTAAACATTACATTGTAACAGTGTTTCTCACCCATGCTGGTCATGTTTTTAGAGTTTGCTTTCATGTTCCACTGGCAAACCTATTTTTACTATTGGCTCCAGTGAATAATCCAGTTGATTTATTTAAGATTAATTCTAGATGTGTTTCCTGGAAATTTGAGGACTAATGTTGAGACGCACTACTATATTCCACCAACAAAAATGCATAAACTCTGCAACAATGGGATGTCATCTGCACTGCACTCACTGTGCCTGATTTATGAAAGCTCTCCAAGGCTGTGGAGGATACACTTTTAGCAGTGAACCTGTGTGATCCATAAAATCTGCAAAGAACCTGGTCTAACAAATAGCAAATGACTTGAAATCCATTACAGGTTTGCTGGATCATCCAAATTCACTGATAAAAGTGTATCCTCCCCAGCCTTGGAGAGCTTTAATAAATCAGGCTCATTGACAAGGAAAATGTCTAGAACCTTTCCTTTTACTTGTTGATGTGTAGGATTGTATTATTGACTGTTGTGGATGGCTGCAGCCCTGGGCATATTTCATTAGCACAGTATTTTTTAGCAGGGATTTAAAAACGCACATATTCATCATTGTAACTGTAAGAACCTTTGATGAATATCATAGCATATAGATCAGTGTGAACAGCCAAAATTTGTGAAATAGAAGTAAGGGGATATAAGGGCTGGATTGCATTTGGATTAGTGTGCTGTGTAAGTAATATATATAAAGATGACCACTTATTATTGTACAAAAATTGTAATATTTTGTTTTGAATTATTGGGGCATTTACATAGCAACCAGACTCGCAGGAAAGAAATGCTTTTTTTTTTACTGATGCTGCATTGGCTTTGCCTAGCATACTTTACCAATGACATGAAGAAAAAGAGCCTTGTAGATGTGTTATTCCTCTATATTACAGTACATTGTAGTGTTTTTCTACATTCTGTGTGAGATCATGTACCAGACAGGACAGCAAGTACCATATATGTGACTTCTGACAATGAAATGTAGACAACAAATAGAACAGAACATATTTAACTGCATTGATTGCTGGTGCCATTAGAGTGACCATTAATGTTAATCACTTAGCGGCTGGGGGTAAGGGTGAGTTTTTTTTCTATTTATTTTAAATATAAATGCATTTATGTTTCTTTATTATGCAACAGATTCACAAAGGCTGTATAGAAGCAACCATGGATTTCTGATCTCCCTATGACACCTTTTAACACCTTTTAAATGTAAACTTTCGGGAAGTCAGTATTTGCCTAGTACTGACATTTATATGAGCAGACAGTGTTGCTTAGATCAGAATGAAAGATTACAGGTTTTATGTAAATGATCCAGCCTTTCATGCATTTCTTCAGCTACAGGTTACTACTAATTATAGTTCTCTCTTATTAGAAAGCCTAATACCAGATAAAGCTGTTCTGGCCATCCCTTTCCCATCCTCCATACTTCAGTGAAAATATGAGACATCTCTGTATTACCTTAGAAACTAGACTTTGATTTTTTTTTTTCATTATAGAGCATTGTTATGATGTGCTCTGCTCTGCAGAATGGAGCGAAGGGGCTGAACCAATCGGCTCCAGAAAAAATATAAGGGGAGGCTGACAGCCAGTGTATATAATTACATATATATTAAGCAGGTTACACACACAGTGTATCTGTGGGTGTATATTTAGATAGTGAAAGGTATTTGAGTATTTTTTGTCATATATGCATCTGACTACAGTTCTGCATAACTGGAATTACCAGAATATTCAGGAAAATAAAATAAACTTGTGACGTAGGCAACATTATACAGCAATCAATCAAAATATTAAAACTACAGACAGATGAAATTATCTCATTACCATGGCACTTGTCAAGGGGTGGGACATAGGCAGCAAACCAACAGTCAGCGCTTGATACTGATGTGTTATAAGATTGATGAATGGGTAAGCTTAAGTCGAAGCAAGTTTGACCAGAGCAAAATGATGCAGGCTGAATGACAAAGTCAGAATTTTGCCAAGAAATTAGGATATTCATGGTATTCAGGGGCTAGTACCTAGCAAAAGTGACCCAAGGAAGGACAACATGTGAATTGGTAACATGGGCATCCAAGGCTCCATGATGCATGTAGCTATAAATATAAAAAGTATCAGAATACAGTGCATAGCAGCTTGCTGCAAAGTTGCAGAATCCGATTTATCACCAAAAGCTCCTACCATGGGTTTGTGATCGACCACAGAAAAATGTGAGAAAAAGATGGCCTGGTCTGATAATTCCTTTTTTTTTTTTGGATGGATTGTGGATTTCCAGGTACATGTGCATTGAGAAGAGATGGCACTGTTGAAGAAAGTCAGGCCAGCAGGGGCAATGTGACTTAAAAGATAATCTGCTAATGTCTTGGTGCCAGTACCAAAGAACATCTTCAGAGGTCTTGTATAGTCCATTCCTCAACAGGTCAGAGCTGTTTTGATAGCTTAGGGGTTAAGGGTTTGAGTTATCACCAGAACAGGAATAGAAAATCTTTCAATGTGGCCTACTGTCCCAGTGTCAATTGAAAAGAGGGTATAGCATTTCTGTGGAGAGATTTCCTTTTATTTTCAGTTATGCTTACAGGACAGAAATGAAATGTGATTCTTCCCACTGAGATACACATTAAACAAACTCAGTCCAAAACTAACATAAATTTGGCTTTAGATATACTTTTAAGTTAGAGTTGTTTGCTTCCTAGTTTAAGATTAGTAGAAGGAATTTCTAAAATGTGGGTTGTAGAGCCTGGCAGGAAAAAAAAACAAAAATCTTGGAAAGTCTCTTTGCTGTTTTCTAAGCTGACATTAAAGGATGTTTTACTGGGACTAAGGTACGTAAGTGAAAATTGACAGCAATCTTTCAAGACTGGCATTAGGTGTTTCATTGTTTTCATAGTGTGCTCCCCCTGGATTACCTAACCAATTCTACTACCTTATTATATATTACTGTCACAGGACATGGGGATCTCTGCTGTTGTCTGTGTCACCCACCTCACATTTCTTTGCAGCCAACAGTAGCAGCAGTTCTATTCTGGAATCCTGTCCACTGGTCACTTTCTGGTCTCAATATTGTGATCCTCTGTGAACTGCCCCTTTACCCCAGAGAACCAGAGTATTCCACAGAAGCACTCCCTCTGCTGGCAGAAGTGTAAACACCACCTGAGCTGCCTTTGCTCCAGCACTCCCTCTGGTGGTGGGTTTGCTCACTTGCTGGTCATGTGACTCCCATTTGCCACATGACCTCCCCTATAAAAGGAAGTTGCCTAAACAAGGAATCCCCTTAGGTTCTGTTCCCAGGTTCCAGCAGGTCCTGTCTGTGTTTCCAGTTGCTGATTCTCCTGTTTAGCGACTCTGGCTTTGAACCATGATTATTCCTGTTTGCTACCTGCCCTGGCCTCTGGCTTGCTTGACCATGCTCCTGTCTCACATTCCAGCTTTATTCCTGTCTGTCAGCAGTCACCAGGCTCTGCGGGCACGGGGGTCGCAACCTGGCAACAAGCCTCAGCGTAACATCCTTTGGAGAAGACCAGGCTGTTGCTTAGACTCTGTGGCCCCGTGACAGGTCTATTTATGTGTAATATTGGTACTGCTTGCCCTGAAAGGGGCAAACCAATTAAAATATATACAGTGGTGTCCTTGTGCTTAATTTCTACCTTCTTGGGGCTGCTTTGAATAAGGTATAGTGTGTTCCATAATAAAAGTTTTTACTGGTTGCAAAATCTTTTTCTTAACCTCCTTGCAGTTAAGCCCGACCTTCGCTCGGGCAAAAAAAAATTGCAAGGATGGTTAAGCCCGAGATTTTTCACTTACCTGGTCCCCCTGTGCTCATCCAGCGTCGTCCTCCATCGGTCATCGTCCGCCGATCTCTCCAGCGTCGGGTGCCTTCGTCGGGTGCCAACGGGACCGGTAAGAAGCCGGCCAGCATCTTGTGTTCCGCCGGCCGGCATCTTCTGTTCCACCGGCCGGCATCTTGTGATCCGCCGGGCCAGCGGATCACAAGATGCCGGCCGGCGGAACACAAGATGCCGGCCGGCTTCTTACCTGCTCCCGCTGATCGTCCGACGTCCTGCTCGTTCCAGCGCCGGATGATCTCTGCAGGGAGAAGCCATCCGGCGGAGAAAAAAAAAACCGGACGGCTTCTTTACCTGCGTGCGTGATGACGTCGGCGCGTGTGCGGGAAATTCAAACTGAAACTCATTCAAACATTTTGTATTGGATTCAATACAAACTCCTGTATTCAATCCAATACAAAATAATTACAAAGTATATACCTGGTAAATTCAAACTGTCATTTTGTATTGGATTGGATACAAACTTGCGTATCCAATCCAATACAAAAAATAAAAAAAAAATAAAAGTAAATAACTTGGAAATTCAAATTTATATTTTGTATTTGATTGGATACAAACTTGCGTATCCAATCCAATACAAATTAATTCAAATAATTACAAAGTATATACCTGGTAAATTCAAACTGTCATTTTGTATTGGATTGGATACAAACTCCAGCATCCAATCCAATACAAAAAAATTAAAAAAAATAAAATAAAAGTAAATAACTTGGAAATTCAAATTCTTATTTTGTATTGGATTGGATACAAACTCCCGTATCCAATCAAATACAAAATAATTCAAAACAAACTCCAATAAATACACAATCAAAGTTTTAAAAATTGCCACACTAGGGAGGTGTTTTAGAATAATATAGTACTTTACAATATACAGAGTTATTGCTTTTTCAGTATTTTCAGTATTTATGATTTGTTTACATTGCTGATTTTTGTGTTTTTCCTCTAATTTTATTAAAAGTAATTTTTTTTTTTTACATGATTGTGTGTTTCAAACATTTTTTATATTCATATTATCTACTAGAACCCCTGTTCGGACATATTTCTGTAAGTTACAGGTCTACAATTTAAAAAAAATTTTCATGAAAAACAGTGGATCACTTTTGGTACAGAAATCTAGACCTCAGTGTAAAGCTTAGGTGGTTAATAAATTAGTCAAAGTGTAAAGATCCTGCCCTTTCTTTTGTGGTTTATGGCATGTGGCCACAAATCCTTTAGTACATCTTCTGGGCATGTGGAGAAAGAGATTTTATTGTAACCAATATTGTTTTAATGGCCTTCTTCCTTGGCACCACCAAATCATTGTCCACTTCTCTGTTTTGTCCATTTCTCTGAGCACTTTGACATATATTTTTAAATGCAGTGACTGTTTAAATAAGGACTAAAATATTCCACTTTGATGTGAGTTGCACAACACTAAAATCAAATAAACTGAGATTCCCCTTTCACTACGGAAAGTCAAAAATCTTCATGTAATAGTTTCATTATAAGTCACTACAAGTTCCCTAATAGAAGATCCGAACCAAGCCACCATGGGAGTTTCTTTTACCAAAGGTGCTAATGCTCATGTTCATTTTTAATACCCAATCGGTTTAAAAGGGCTTTAAGAAAACAGACATTTCCTGGCTCCAATTAGTTATCTAAGTAAACAAGCTAAAGTGGAAATGTTTTCTTTAGCAAATCAGCCACTAAGTCTATCCTGCAGGAGCTTAGATTATCATTACAATCCACAAAGCAATTTGATTTCTTTGCTGCTTATTAAATTAACACCAAGTTGTTTGGCACAGCACTAAAACATAAATAAAATGCTATTAAATATTGCAAAAGACACATTACCAGGAGAGATGGCTTTTTCAACACATGTCTTTACACAAGCATTACCGCAGCTTTGCAAAGCATTTGGTGTTAGTGCTTAAATCTATATTAAAAAAGCTTAGTATAGTATATTGAAACTGACAGAAAACTGTTTAGGCAAAGTCCATTAAAGCATTAAGATAGTTGGCATTAAGGTCTAAAAAGACTGTCTAGAATTACATTAGGAGTTAGAAAAAAAGGGCAAGGTTGGACTACTTAATTTCTTTCAGTATAGACTTAGTTGTGCAGCTACTCTGTACTTTAAACTGTTCTCCTATTTTAGTTCTGTCACAATCAGTCTGGGTTTAAATCACTGACCTCTGTTTCTCTTGATCTATTGTGATTTCTGGTCTACCTCTCCTTTGGTTGTACAGTGTTTGGTTATTTAATATGCGCCTCCAGCCTTCCCTGACTGCTAGTACATTGTGGATCTTCATGTAGGGTGTAAGGTGGAAATACACTGATCAATAAGTGCATGAATGGTGTAAACAATTATCTCCCAGATATTCACTTGTTAGTCTTGGTTTTCACCATGGTCTGATCCATGCCCTTAACCTTAACATTTATGCACTGTTCTGCTACTACTTGGGCAGTGGTGTTTTTTTTTAACATCTCAGGGGTAATCTGCCCTAATTCTGCTTTCATTTCCTTCACAGTGTATCCAGTTTTGATTCTGTTTCTGCATTCTGTACCTTTTTTTTAAAGGGTATCTGAACTCTGGATGTCTTTTTTTAAATGAAAGGTATAGGTGAATATAAAGAGCCTCACAGATTGATTTTCTGTTACCCTAAATAAATAGAGTTGCATTCTATCATAACCTGAATGCAGATGTTGGGATGTGGAATTTTCTTGCATCATTCTGGTGAGAATATATTGATGCTGGTACTTCTTCCATGTATATTGTTTTTTCTTACATTTGTACATGTATTGTCCAATAAATAATACTAACCTGGCATCTGCAGAATGTCATAAAAGGTAAAAACCTTAAATAGCCACAGTTATTTTTCACTTTATAATTACGCAGGGGCCACAATAGTTATTCATTAATGCACTTACTAAGTTATTCAGTTTTATTTTCCTAATGTGTATTTTAGTTGTTCAACTTATATAGTAAATCTGCTGGCCTTGTGTGCTCACCTCCTTCCTTGTACCCGTGTCTCATCCCAGCTGTTCTCACTGCAATTCAACTAATACACAATGTTCTGGGTATTCATATTTTGTTTAGGCTAAATCATCACAAATTGCTGCATTGCTTGAATATCCTTGGCAGGTTTTACAAGAACTAATTAATCATAAGACTATGTCATGCCACATTTGTGATTATATAAAATGAATAAAGAGTCTCTATGTGTTTGCGTGCCATCCATTTATTTTGGTTACTTTGTGTGATGTTTTACTGTTTACATTTAAAGTTGGCAGCTATTCCCGACCTCCGTCTGAAATTCTGCAAGGCTGGTTACCTGGCTGAGGTTGCTTTTAATACTTGTGATTCACAGGCCAAAAACAATACTACAGTAAATGAGAGTTAAAGAAAAACATTTTTTTTCCATTTTTTGGAGTCCATTGCGGGACACAGGAAATATTCACCTGCTGCCTACAGGTATTTGGACACTAGAAAACTAAAAAATTGTAGGCCGGGATTACACCTTTTGCTACCGGCATGTTACAATTTTGTAGCAATAAAGTGTAGAGTGTAATATCAAATACCGCGGACCCTGTAATTGTCAATTCATATCAAGAAAAGGGATTAATAGTGAATATAAAAACATATGTTCTTTCTCATCTATTAACGATCAGGAAACCTTTATCATCAGATGTTGAACAGAAGTCAATAATAGGAAAGACATCAATAATAGGCATATTAAAAGAACAAATAGCAAATGGAAAGTTAAAAGACTGAATGATTTTTTCACACTTGAAGCTGACATAAGATTAGGCATGGATGTCCACCTGGCAGAACATTTGAATAAGTGACCAGTTGGAAGTCTTGCAATTTGAAAATCTGAAGTTTGATGGCCAAAAAGTCCAAGGTGCACACAAACCAAGAGTGCTCCTTAACGGCAGAGAGGAAACCCAATTCTTAACACTATAAGCTTTGATGATGATCTGCCTAAGCCATCCAGAAATAGTGGACCAAGAAGCCAGATTACCTTTACAGGGTCCATCTGGAATATCAATAAGGTAATCAGTCCTCCTAAAAGATGAATTGGCTAAGAGAAAGACTTTCACAGCCTGAACCATGCATCACACAGAGGGACTGAAGAACAATATTCTGGCTGAAGTGGAAAACAAACAAGTTCTAGGCCTCAGAATCACCTTGTCCTTGAGCAATAAATACTAAATCCTGAAGATCCAAAACAGCTCAGTGGAGATCTGCACAGAAAGTTTAGAGGTAAGAGAGCAAAACTTAAGTTTGTAGCCCCCTGAAAACCACTTTCTGCACCTAAGTAACTGCAAAGCAAGCTACCCAAATGTCTGCAAAAGCTAATACGGGCCTCTACAAAATGTACAAAGCACTAAGTTTATGTCATCCACTTTGGACCTCAAAAATGTTATGCTGTAAACCAGAACAGGGTCTGGGAAGGGAGGTTTACTTTTCAGGGTATACCAGCAACATCCAGTCCAGAGGGGTCTGAAAACAGCCCTCCATATGACAAGCTGAGGATGCAATTGAGGCAACCAGTGATGTAAAAAATAATTCTGAAGAAAAAGATTTAAAAATATATTTGTCTTTTAGCTCCAAAAAGAAAAGCTTTGCATTCTCCTAGGAGACTAGCAAACAACTAAGGCGTGCTGTTGGTAGAAGAGGCTATCCCAGACTGTTTTAAAGTTTTTTTCTTTTACCATTGTAAAGCTCACTTAGTAAAAAGAGAAACAACTTCCAGTGTCCCTCAATGGAGGAGAAAGAATTCATTAATTCCTCATCACTATACATTTTTTAGGGTATGACATAAAAAGTGTTGTAATGACAGTATCTGTATCTTATATGGGCAACTAGCATTTCTAAAAGGTCAGCAACAATAGCCTTTTTCATTATTTAAGAAAAAAATACCACTTTTTATAAACACATTTTGACCCTGGAGAGAAAATTACATTTTAAAATAACCTCTTTACTTTAAGATAATTTTGTTTTCAAAATGAGATCAATTTTTTTATACATATAACTCCTCAAATAGAGAAGGATTTAGGTTATTCTAGTTCTTAAAATGACTCTTATTACTAAATGAGGTTCCCTTCATAACCATCTCCACTTTATAAGTGTTATTTTCAATAAACTAATCAAAATGGTTTCTTACACATACCTATGAATTACTTGTCTAAAAAAGCCTCATGTTGTATGTTATACTACAAAGGTATCTTGGCCTTTAATTACTATTGCCCTTGTTGCAACAGTGATGCAATTGCATTAGTAAAGTCCTGTGTTGATGGACTTTTCTTAACTTTAAGCAGATTTTGGATTCTTATAAAAAGTTAACAGGAATGCAAAACATGCCTAAAGCAGGTGAAAGGGAGGCCAAATGGAGGTACTCCAAACTACTGAGACTAACACAAGTTCAAAGCCTGTTTACAGAGACCCTAAGGGTAGCCATTAGGTCACAGACAGAAAAACAAATTCTGCACAAATCTTGTCACGTAAGGTTTTTAATTACCATGAAGGTGAGAAATTAAAGGCTCCCATTTGATCACTTGCTACTCAGTATCCAATGTCTAGGTACAAATAACTAACATGCTGTCTGCAGAATGTTGCTCTATTCTGTCTTAAGACCTAGCCCTATTTCTATTGGTCAAGAGACCACAAGAAATAATTTTGCAATTTACAAAGCAATTAAAAAAAACATAATTATTTCTTTATAGTTAGCAAAAAACCCAAATATTGACTTTTTAACCTAAAAATATATACATTGATGTATGCAACCATCAATGATACTTTGCATAAGATTCCACAATACTGCAGTCCTGGTTTGTTTCAATAAAACCCAGCATGCACAGCTGGTTACAAATTTAAAGCGGAAGTAAACCCAAAACAAAAAAATCTCACTTACCTTCAATTCTGTAGATCAGTCTATCGGTTGGAAAGTTTTTTTACATCGGGCCCCACGTCATCCTGGTATTCCTCTTCAACCCAGTGCAAAGGGACCGTCAGTGCAAAGGGACCGCCAGGCGCCGCCATCTTCTCTTTTTTTCTTTTGTGTTCTTTTTCCTACAAAACCCGATCTCACACTGTGCAGACGCGAGATCGAGTGACATAGGAATTTATACCTCAGGAAGAAACTTATTTATTACCATTCCAAAAATATGTTTTAAATATTACCTCTATTTGATCAAATTGTACTTTGTTTATTGGAATGAGAATACTAAAATTCATTTATCATTACTAGCTACCTGTAATGGAAATGTGATGTGTTCCCCATGAATGTAAAATGTAATGCAATTCTAAAATCAGTTGCATTATTTGAAATAAAGTCGGATATGAGCGTCAGCCATAAAGTGAACTCGTGACCATGCATTGGAAATTTAAATTTGGCATCTTCTTAGCAAACAGAAACTAAAAATTTACAGACCTGCAATATATTTTACAACAAAAGCACTGAGATCATCTGAGTTCTTCCAGCGGTATATTTCTTAACTGATACACAAATACACCCCTAGCTGCCTTCTCCACTATTCTGATGACCTACTAATGACTTCCTTACTCAAAACCTTTTTCCCTGCACTGCTTCAAGACTTGTCTGGAGCTACCCCTGCAAATCTTGGCATTACAAATAATTTTTGGATACATTAAAGATTAGTGAGGTAACACTACAATTTGCTTTTCTTGGTATTATTGTTTAATTTCATACTTAATAAAGAAAATATTAATAATAAAAATTCTAATACAACCCAAATTTTTTTATCAACAATTACAAGTCTGCAGTGTACTATCTATGACATTGTTTATATGGTTACTATGTCTTTGTGTATTCACAAAATGCAGATGATGAGTCCTTTGCTGTAGAACAGAACAAAGACAAAAAGACAACAATAAACCTACAGTTCAAAACAGAACTGACTTATCGTTTAGGTGCACACATTTTTTAAAAAATCATAGGCACAATCCTTGTGTAAATAAATAAATACAATTATTCCAACATGAAAAAAAGCAATCTCCAACCTCTGCACTGCATTCTTTTATTTTTTTATGCCAAAAAAGCTGAATATATATATTGATTGACTTTATGAAGATATTTCTTTCTTTCAATGTTTTTCTAGGATTTTGCAGTCTAAGTAGTTTTGTTGCTCGTTTAGAATGGAATCAATATCCATCTATATTTGTGTGCAGCACAAGTACTGCAATAATATAAGAAATGACTTTGTTCATTAAATTAGAATGAGAACAGTTTATAAATAGATGTTCACCTTTCTTCTGTTTAGCAATAAAAGAGTTATATTTGTTGGTAGGACTCAGGCTAAGACTTGGTGAAACAAATATTTCCATCTCCTTGTTTCACTGAACATTATACTGCTCAACACTGGCAATAATTTATTATTATATTATTATAATTTATTCACTTTTTGCAAGTCCTTGATGCATAGTAGAAGGTATAGGTCTCGGTGCTCATGGAAACAATTCTGATAAAAATATAAAACTGGTACCTCTGGTACCTCTTATTTATAAATATAAAATAATGCACCATGGGTCTTAGGACACTACATCAGCATTTCTCCACATTTTTACCTCTAAAAAACTATTGAATTGTTTTTTTAGGTCTAAATTAACCTCTGTACTTTAAATCAATTTTTTTGGAGGTGATGGGAAAAAAAGCCTCTCCCACAATGTCACAATGGTGGCTAGAACAGCACCTTTATAGACACCTAAAAAATCTTTCGAATTATGCAGCATGTGACCTGTAGTTTAGAGCAGAAACAAAAAGCCCCCAGGAGCCAGGGGTTAGGTATTTGACAATATATTGCATATCTTCTACTACTACCTACTGGTGTTTTTTTATTCTCGGTTCAGGTCCACTTAACTGCCTTTAAAAACTGTATGTTGCATCTGAAAAATCATGGCAGCATGGCATTAACCAACTGCCAATCGCAGTTATCTGCAGCAGTGCTGCTTGTAAAGAAGCTAGTCTGAATTCATAAAGCAGCCCTGTACCAGAACAAACCCATCTCTGTGTATTGTAGGCATATAATTCTGTACATACTAACTTCTGACAAGATGGCTGACAGGCAGCATGAAATCTTATTCAGGACTGAGGGAGACAGGGCAGGGGTGGACAGATAGATTTGAGGGTCATCAGCATACAGATGGTACTGTAAGCCAATGGAGGAGTCGAGTAGTGTACAGAGAAAAGAAACCCGGTCCAAGGACTGACCCTTGGGGATCACCAACATGGAGGATAGGAGGAATTACCATTAAAAAAAAATTGAAAGGAGCGGTCAGACAGGTAGGAAGCAAACCAAGAGAGAGCAGTGTCACTGATACCAATGCAGTTCATTTTTTGGATTAATAGGGGGTGATCAACAGTGTCAAAAGCAGAGGAAAGATCTAGGAGAAGGAGGAGGGAAAACTTGCCTTGTGACTCTGTGGAGGTCGCTGGCCACTTTAGTAAGGGCTGTTTCGGTGGAATGGGCAGCTCGAAAGCCAATGTATGATCTTCTTTTATAAATACATACAGTAAACTTAGTGCAACATTGTTCACTTATTTTTTGCATAAGATAAGTGGGGGCTCTTTGCACCTTGGGGAAAAGATGATAAACATCCACTTTGGTGTTAAATTTCTTAAATGGTCCTAAATGTTTTTAAATGCACAAAATGTAAATGGTTTTCCTATAAAAAAATTAGTACAGCCTTTCATGATCTTTTTAACATGGGGGAACCCTTGAAATTAAATGTATATGTTCAGGGAACCCCTTCTATAATTACTATACACACAACTAACAGTAGGTTAGTGTGTTGGTCAGTGGGAACAATGCATCTTACATTATTTGCTGGAGGAAACAATGTCCACCTTATGGATGGCCAAAAAGATTATTGGTGTCACTTAAAATAATCCAAGAGGCACTCATTTCTCATTGTTCAAGGAACCCCTAGCGACCTCTGTAAAAATCCTAGGGTTCCCTGGGTGAGAAACACTACGTTAGATTGTTAGAATATTGCTGATCTAAGAACCAATCCAATTGTTGATAGGGTTTAGGTTTTTTTCCCTGTTGGAGAAAATTGTGTCATGATTCCAGGGTTTTTGTCTTCCTCTGGATTAACTGCAGGTTTACGGTTTTAAGGTATTTCATTTAATTTGCATCTTTTGGTTGAAACTGATTTGCATGTGTGTTTTCATCGCAATTTAGTAACTAATTAAAATGAAAAAAAAAATCTTGTGTGTCTCTAGCTAGTGTAGGTATTTTCTTTATACTAAATAAAAGATGCCGGCCATACACATAATGATATGGTTTTTCAACATGAGAATTATTTTCATGAAAGTTTTCAACGTAAGTTTAAACTAAAGTGATGGCATAAATTTGTGGTTTAATCAAGAAATGGTCGTTTTCAAACAGTAACAGCTGACTTTAAGAAAAATCTAATCAGTCCATTCTTTTACATTTTATAGGGCCATGTATTGTTTAAAATTTTCACATCCAAGGTCTAAATGTGCATGACTCAAGGAAAGGCATCATCTTTAAAGATCACTTTGGATTTTAATTTTAAAAAACACTGATTATGAAAGTTTGGGTATATTACATCTGTGAAGCCGATAAGTCCTTTTTAATTTCTCAGTTCTATCAGGATATATTTTCCAGGCACAAAAATAGTGACCCAGATGTTTTCTCCCACATGAACTCAACGCAACGCCTGTGGAATCTGACAAGGAGAACACAAACCTGGATGACAATTGCTTCATTCTAAAATCCAAGCCAGGATCATGGATTAAAGTAGCCTTTGCCGACTAAGCTTTAAATAACAAAATTAGCTCATTAGCAAAATGGACTCTTTTTTCATAATATAAAAAAAACAATTGGTCTTGTAATCCTTGTGATATATATTGTTACCATAAAAAAGTATTAAAATCCATTGCAGAAAAACTGTACAGATTTCCTTCAATATACATACCCAACATGTATGCAGACCCAACATTTGTAAACAAAGGGCCAAATCACTGTTGTCAGATTGTTGTGGGGCCAAACTGTGGCCAGCTGGAGTTAAAAATTTGGACTGGCATTATTGGTAAGTGAAAGAAAAAAAAACCCTTCTGTCAGTAGGAGTAAAAAATGTCACAGTGTTAGGGATTGTGTCACGGTCCCTTCCGTCACTGAAGTTAGAGGATCTGTGAGACAAGCTGCATGTGAGATTATCTGACAGTCCCTTTGTTTTTACTTGTTTCCGTGTTGTTGTTTGTAATGACCACTCCCCTTATATCAGCTGCAGCTGGTGGTCATTACTGCTCCTCCATTTAGTCTGGCCTCACACTTCATGCTATGCGGTTAATATTCACTGCTGGAATGTGAAGAGCTGGTGTGTTGTCCTCTTCAGGGTTCCTGCTTATATATCTGCTATTAAGATAAGTTGAATTACTTTTGGTGTTTTGTTGTTCAAGCCAGTCACTATTACTAGGGCTATGCAGGGCTACTAGGGCCTAGGTTCCTGTGTATGAGTATTCTCACCATCAGGGGATATTCATACTGTTAGGAGTTAGGGCTAGGTTAGGGTGTCTGCAAGGGGTGACCATTCCCTTTTCCCTAGCCATTGGAGGCCTAGTCCTGAGTATAACCTTTCTGTTTCCCTCCCCTCCCTGTTATCCGTGACATCATCAACCGCCCAAAACCGCAATTTTTTGTTTATGTCAGTGCAGCTATGGATCCTATCTCTGCACTGGTCGCACAACTGCAGGGGCTGTCTTTGGAGGTAGCTGACCTCCGCACGGCTGTCTCTCACATACAGAGACCACAGGCAGCTGGTTCTGACAGCAAGAATCAGGCCTGCCCTGAACCCAAGGTGGCGCTCCCAGACAGATTTTCTGGGGGAAGCGACAATTTTATTCAGTCTGATAGGGGGACTCAATTTGTTTCCAGATTCTGGAAGGCATTCTGCACTCGTCTGGGGATACAATTGTCCTTCTCTTTGGCCTTTCATCCTCAGTCGAATGGACAGACTGAACGCACTAACCAGAATCTGGAGACTTATTTGAGATGTTTTGTCTCAGGAGAATCAGGAGGAGTGGTCTTCATTTTTGTCTTTGGCCGAGTTTGCCATAAATAACCGTAGGCAGGAGTCCACTGATAAGTCAACGTTTTGTCGGGCATATGGGTTCCATCCACAATTTGGCACATTTTCTGGTACTGAGACTTCAGGCATTCCTGAAGGGGAAAGATTTTCCTCTTCATTGTCATCTATTTGGCGGAAAATGCAAAATAATTTTAAAAAGATGGGCAACAAGTATAAACGTATGGCTGACAAGAGACGTATGAGTGTGCCGGACCTAAGAGTGGATGATTCTGTGTGGCTGTCCACAAGAAACATTAAGCTGAAAGTACCTTCTTGGAAGTTGGGTCCAAGGTTTATTGGTCCATATAAGATCTCTGTTTGGTGTTTTGTTGTTCTTTTGTTGTTTACTTTCCCCGGCATGCAATGACAATAGCATTCTTAATACTTGTAAAACCAGCAATATTTAATGCCAACAACACGTGCAGTACTCTGTAGCGGATATGGGGCACGGGTACCAGGGTCTAACAGCCTTTTCTTCTAAATTACAATTTATTTATTTAAACCATTTAGCCAACTATGCTGCCAATGGGAGGAGCAATGACACTCAACATTCCTTTTTTCAATAACAAAGTGTTTTAACCATTAGCAAACAAAATTTATCCTTTATTGATATATCTTCATTAAACTGGGATTTCATTGGTTTTCTTGGAACAACCTAAATCTCATCTTACTTCTTGTGAATATGTCAATCAATGTAGCTTTGTACTGTCCCTCAAAGGACTTTGGAATGTACATTCAATTGCTTTAACAGGGACTGACAAACAATTTTATGTCAGGCAGAGAAAAAAGCACCGTATTTTATGATTTTCTGAAACACTACATTAAATATTCATATAGTGCTTGGGGAGCTTTGATTAGATTGATTAGCTCCTATTTATTCAATCTTAACTGGTTCCATGTAATTAGTTAGCTTGCCACCAGGCATGGACAGAAATGTGGAAAGGAGATAGTATACATTTGCCATATTTATTTGTGCATAAATTTACAAAGATAAAACTAGAGTATAACGATGTGAATTGCATTTAGCAGATACACTTTGAGGCCATGAAAATTTGAATGGCAAGCTGTGATATGCTAAAACTTGAACCTCAAAAATAACTATATTTTAGTGATACAGTATGTTCCAGTTTTGAGTAGCTCTTTGGGTCTAGCACTTAAAAATGGCCTTTCACTTTTCTCATACTAACAATCCTACCTAACTAACACTAACAAAAGCAGCACAATGTCCCTGAAAGCCATAAGTGAATAACAAAAATTGTTTCTGCTACAGTTTAACACCAAAAAGAACTCTGATGATGTATAAGCTATTTCAAAAACTGAACACCATTTACAAAGTTCAGCATCATCCAGCTTTTTACCTTCTCAGCCTTCCTTTCCATGGCACACTGGTTGGCTAAGTATTAAGATCTTTTGAGTGGAAAACTAAAGCAAGATGCTGTGATGCTTTTAGAAATCTATGTCCATCACCTTGTTAGTCCCAACCTTCAGCCATGATCTGCCTGCATATTATAGAAAAAAAAACTGAAACCAAGACCAAAATAAGGCATGTCATTAAAAAAAATGTTATTCATTTGTTTTAATTATTTACATGTGGAGTCGGTGGGAAGGAGAGGGCTCAAGAAACAAGCAGATTAAACTTCATCCTACATCATAAATCAGCATATATGTGCATGTGGCACCTAACACAAACTACCATCCATTCTTTGCCCTCCCCACACAACACTTAAAATGGTAGCAACCACAAGTATGGCAGATTTTCATATGGCAGGAAGGACCGGCTAGATGTGAACAAAATGTTTCCTGGGCCAGAAGGGTTGCAAGGGAAAAGTCATTGGTTAAAACTGACACCTCGATTCACGGTCTGTTCTCTCAGATTGGTTCTCCCATCCTTTTTTGCTGGCAAGAAAGTCTATTAGTTCTTTAATGTGCATTGTGGCTTCAGAATAATATTATTATTACACTGTCTAACTATTTTTGGGATGTTGGAGGAAACTGGAGTACTCGGAGGAAACCCACACAGACACGGGAAGAACCTGCAAACTCCATGCAGATAATGTCCTGGGTGGGAATTGAACCCTGTTTCATCTAGCAGTGGGAATCGAACCTGGGACCTAGCGCTGCAAAGGCCGGAGTGCTAACCCCTGAGCCACTGTGTTGCCTTCTGAATGGAGATCAATAACCTATTTTATGGCATACAACAATCTGAAGTCATGATTAGGTCACCAAAAACTGTTTTTTGATAACAAGAAACAAAGCATGTATCTAGTAATGTGCAGAGAAAACTATATTTCTTTTTTTGTTTATGTTGGTTCCAATAATTCCAGGAAAAACTAAAGTTCTTGTGGGTTGTAGTAGAACAAGACCCCTGTTTAAAACAAAGTTCTGCTTATGCATGTTAATATTATGAACTAATCCCTACATATTCTGTTTAATCTCGCAGTGTTCCCTTCCCTGACTGCAAAATGCCCCTTTAGAAATGTTCCCATCCTAAGCATATGCACTGCTGTATCCAAGGCCGAGCAGAATGGCAGTGAGGATGTGCTGCATTTACCGCTTTCTCACACCACTGCCCTAGGGGAAAGGCAACATGTAGCATCTTGAGAATGAGAGCAAACAAAGGCTTTTAGGCAAGATTATTTTAAAACACAATTATTTTATTTATAAATTGTATGCCCTAGGTTCAATATAGATCTCCTATGCTAACACCCTGGCTATACATAACGATACCTATTTTAGGTAAAGGTCTAGATCAGAGGTAGGCAAACTCCAGCCTTTGGGCCGGATACGGCCTAGCCAGTATTCCGGTCTGGCCTAAAGCCCCCCTAGTTATTTATTGTTGGATCCGGCCTAACTGAATTGTCGCATTATCCTGAGTTCCTGCGATATCATCGATATTATCGATATCATCGAGTTCACGCACAGTAACCCCAATTATCATGCCTGAATAGCAGAAGCAACACGCAGCTACCAGTCTCTGGAAGTTTGACCTCGAAAGTCGTGTCTCCAACCCTGAATGGACTGACGAATTACTCTTCGTCCAATGCGGGAACAAAGCCCTCTGTTTAGCGTGCAACAACACCAACAGCACTTTCAAGTGGTCGAATCTCAAGGGATGCCAAGCGCGCAAACACGTATAGAGACCACACGGCGGATGAGTGGAAGACTGAGGCTGCTCAGTTGCAGTCACAGTTGGAAAAAACTTTTCCTTGGACACCTTGTTTCTTTTGGGCTAGTGTGCCTTCTTGACCTCCCTAAATGGCCTAGTAGTCCAAAAAGTTTGCCGACCCCTGGTCCAGATAGAAGACCATGAGTGTTAATTTAAGAATTAGTACCACAGGTGTGATTTTAGGTTAGATAAATCCTCTTAGAAAGGGTATCACTTACATTGACAATGGCTTCTTCTTTTGGCTTTATCATATTATTATAGCTCAAAGTGTTAATCAATTGGGTGGCTAGTGGTATTTTCTTAATTAAGTTATAGGGTGTTCTTGAAGTGTGAGTAATAGCAAACCAGTACTTTCGGAGGGGGAGTTTAGCAGTATAACCGCCCCACCCCCAACCCCCTTGTAGCGACCACTATGGCACGACATTCGAACATTCACTATAAACTGTAATAGAAGGTATACAAAAACATTTGATCAAATCACACATCCCTTATTATTTATTAGGAAGATATTAGAATCAGATAATCCAAGTATCTATTTCGATTAGTAGATAAGTGGGTGAACCATATATTGCAACATGGAACATCTACCCACAGCAGCCCAATAGAGGATGGGTCAGCAGTAAGCAGTCCAGTACCACTTACTGCTGCCACTGTCAAATCTGCTGGTTTGTAAAGAACCAGAACTGTGGTGCTCAGGCCAGGGAAGTGTCTTTCAGTTCAACTATCTTCCAAACCTGGGATCCTTAACTCTGGTCATATGTAAAGTATGAGCCTTGAGGACTGAAATTGGGGCCCTGCTCTAAAGTTACTAAAAATGAAAATTAACTTCTTTTTATTATTAGATGCATTTGGAAAGCTGGATTTCTCCTGCCAAACAGCAATAAAGAGGGTAAAAGGCTCTGGGAAGGGCCTCATTTCTTTGCTTACAGAAAAATGTTCTATTTGCTTTGGCTGGAGCCAGATGTGGTTATTCACTGAATGACAAGTAACATAAAAACATTTAAGAAGCTAGAGAAGTAGGAAGTATGACAACACTGTAGTATTTAATTGCAGGAGGAAGGATCTTGTCACCCTATCAAAAAGAGTTTATCCAGTAGTTCTGCTGCTAGGATCAGTAGTTTTACCAGACAGGAAGTGTGTGCAAATCACCAATTGGAATACAAAAAAAAACAGTAGGTTAGTAAAAAGATTTTTTTTTTGTTCCATGTCCCTAGTTAGAATTTTTTCTCATTACTTCTTTGATAAAACAATTGTTACCACTAGTCTTTAATTCTGAGCTGCTATTTTGGAGTTGAAATGAGAGGAAAAAATACCACTGCAATTTTGAGCAATATCATTATCTGATTTGGTCATTCTAATGGCTTTAGGAACTTCATCTCTGCCTGAAAATGTGTCCTACGCAAGCATTATGTATTATCATGAACCAGATTCATACCAGTGGGAGAAAACTGATAATAGAGTCACAGTCAGAATAAAATGGGTAGTGATGCATGGGAGGGACCTATTCTAATTTTTATTAAAGTGAAAATTCCCTTTTGGTTGCCTAACCAGGTATATCTTGTTGTGGACACCACCAACTAAAAATAGTTGGGCTCATGTTGGGCTCAAAGCCTAAAAAAAAACGTAAACATACATTTGACCAAAACCAGTTTAGAAACCAGGAGAAAATGCAGCTTCATGTAAGACTGTTGTAGCAAACTTGTGCAGAGCTCAGATCTCCGTCTATAATCACCTATTTATGGATGGCTTAATAGCTCAGCTAATCATGAGATTTTAATCACTTGGGAGTATAAAAGTTAACCCCTTGATCACAACTACTTTCTACAATTTACTAAAATAATGTATTGCAATGAGTTAGGTGTCATATCAGTTATTAAAACCTAGAATATTGTTATTATCTCAGTTAATATCTCAAATGTATTGAACCTTTAATGACAAAAATGCAAAAAGTGACATGTATGAAAATAAGAAAAATGGACACAAAGACAATGATCAAGAACATATGTGAGCTGTATTTATCACTACATGATGCTAGAGACATGAGAAGGGGAAAGGACAAAATGAAACCACTGCTGACCTTATGGTGCAACCCACATAGAACCCAGAGAAAAATTCCTGGAATTCCAGCCAAAGCTTCTATTGCTCACCAGTCCCCGCCCTGACTCAAGTCTGGACAAGAAACATTCTCTAGCAGGTTTAACATTTTCCCACAAGCCAGAGGGGAGAACATATTGGCACTCCCCTTTATAAAACATTCTTAACTTTCTAATAGTTAGAAATATGTTATTATATCTATCAATAAATATCCTACCCTTATGACGTGGATAACATCTACAGTCCAGAAGGTAAAGTGATGAAAAAACCTTTACCCTAGCAGTGGGTCCCTATTGCCACTGAAAGGCTCATTATGACTTTATGAAAATTAAAAATCTTTTACACTTACTTAAATAGTAATTTATTTATTTCTGCTCCAGATATTGCCCTGGAATGTAGGTGGGCCCTGGTTATGCGCTGTATGAGATGATGTCAGAAGGTAGCAAATAGGCAGTGAAGAGGCTTTGGGGGCCCAGTCACATGAACAGGGAAGAACCTGGGGGAGCAAAGAATAATTATATTATTTGTCATTCCATTGGGGAAAATGAGCACTTAAACAACTTTCCCCCCCATAAAGAAGCTTTAAAAAAATCTTTCTTTGAGCAGGCCTAACTGATGAGGGCATATTAAGGGTCCCTTCACATACTGGCCCATTGCAGCGTATTACTGCAAACATGTTAATGTGCATTGTGTTGGGGCAGATTATTTAGTTGCCACCTACTGTAACTGTGCGTTGTGTGCCATTCTAATGAACAGCAGTGCAATGTAGTAAACAAAATGCTATATGTTAAACACTTGTCAAAGTAATAAAGGTAAAGCCAATCTAAAATTATCTTTTATTGTACATGTTTTGTGTATTAAATCCGTATATATATATATTTATGTATATATATATATATATATGTATATAACTAAATAACTACAAAATCAAGGTCAAGCCACAATTGCTAGCTTTTAGAAGAAAGTAAGTGATTTCACTGTGGTCAAGGCTGTTGACATACAGAGATGTTCTATGAATTCCAGAAAAAAAAAAAAATTTTTATAATTTTTTTTTTTACCCCGTGCTTGGGGTACATGTACCCATAGTTCCACAAAAAGAAGCTGTGGGAAACTCAAATGACTTTCTTTTGTAGCTGGGATCAAGTTTAAATAATTTTCCAGAAATATCCCTATTGATGCATGCTCAACCACTCCCTAACAGGACTAATCTTTACCAGTGGATTTTTACACCACGGTCATAGGCTCCATGTTCAAGCTACGTCCTTACGCTGCTGGGCGGGTTGTTAATTGACTGTAGTCCAGCTAAGGAAAGAAAGTTGGTATGAAGGTACTATATATGAAAATACAATGCACAGTGGAGAGAAACACTTTGTAAAATTGTGAGGGGGGAGATGAAGGCTTTAGTAGCATAAGCTTGTTGGGTGAGGTATATTTTGGGCTGGTGCTGGTAGCTATGTATGTAATTATTGGGTACTTGTTGATTCTTAGCTAAACTTCAAAAACAAGGTAAGCGTGTAAAGGATACATTCAATGAGTATGCTACAACAGTACCAGGACAGGAAAGGTCCAAGATCTCTTATATTGTAAGCTCTTCGGGGCAGGGTCCTATCTTCCTGTGTCACTGTCTGTCATTTGCAACCCCTATTTAATGTTCAGAGCTGCCTAATATGTTGGTGCTATTTAAATACTGTTTATTATTATTATTATTATTATTATTATTATTAATAATAATAATAAAGATCAGGAAGAGCAGGGGATCCGAAAGCTGCTGCAGGTAGTTGCCTGCACTTTATACCTGAGAGCACCTAGTTTTCTTGTTACTAAAACGACAAATATTAAATTTTATGAAATTAATCACATCTTTTATCATTATGTGGGTACTATCGAATGGCAGGTTTTCATTTTTACCAAGGTGGTACAATTGGTACCATTGGTACAAATGGTACAATTATATATTTTATAAACAATATGTAAACAAATATTATCATAGATTTAGCTAAAACCGTATTGAACAGCTAACCTTGAAAATTGTAAGTAGAAGTGGAATAGAGCTGTATATACACTACAAATGCACACATAATGAGAGAGATACGTGTAGTGTTTTACCAAACA
>NC_092869.1:10721917-10722851 GCF_032062135.1 Pyxicephalus adspersus
AATTTTTTTTTTTTTTTAGGTAAATTGCTAAACATTGGTAAAGAGCCCAGATAGTTTTCAATTGAACAGAAGGTCCTCTTTGAAGCTTGGATTGTTCACACTGTTGATAATATTATTTTTTTTAATATGAAATATTGCAGCTGGTAAGGATGTGTAAATATTAACCTGGAGACATATTAAGGATTAAAGAGAATGTAATGTTAAAGATCTGTGCACAACACAGATGTAGCTGCAGAGCTGAAGCCTGGTTGTGCTATAGTGAAGTACTTCAAAACATGTTAAGTATTTTGGGACAGCTGCACAGCACCACTCCTATTATCCTGTCTGTAATTGTTAGTATCTGCTTTTATTGAGTTAAGCCGTTATTATAATTAAACAAGCTAATTTAAATTTTACACTGAAAATAACAAGTTACAAGAAACTAGTTTAAACGCCAGAAGAGACAGAGGGCCTGATTTATGAAAGCTCTCCGAGGCTGGAGAGTATACACTTTCATAAGTGAAGCTGGGTGATCCAGCAAACCTGGAATGGATTTCTTCAAAGTCATTTGCTAGCTTGGAGAGCTAAATCAGAGTTTTCAATTAGGTATTTGGTTTACTTTAAAATGTACCAATAATATTTGCAATAGACCACTTCTAGGAGTGTCCTGATAGCCCTGAACCCCAAATGCAAACACTACAAAATATAAACACAGATGTAGGTCCTTTAACCTTCCAACCAACTTTTACTACTAAGTATGACTACTGAATATGATGAGTGACTTAAATGACCAACACTTAAGATTTGGAGGAGTGAAGTGAAAGTCAAAAGTACCCATTTCATAGCTGAAGTTGTTATTTACATACCAGCAATTCTGCTGATGGTTCTCCAGAAGATAAGGATGTGTAAAAACAGCCCAGTGGTGGCCGCTAAAGCACCCTAGAGCTGGTTAACA
>NC_092869.1:10726472-10785747 GCF_032062135.1 Pyxicephalus adspersus
TGTTGTGGCTGTTAAATTGAACACCCTGGGTTTCCAATTGGTCCACCATCCCCCCTACTCACCTGACCTGGCCCCTTTGGACAATTATCTGTTCTCGAATTTGAAGAAACACCTGAAGGGGCAACATTTTGAGGACATTTCTGACGTCAAAGATGCTGCTGAGGGATGGTTTGTGGCCCAACCAAAGGACTTTTATTTAAACAGTCTAGAAAAGCTGCAACTACGCTGTACCAAGTGCATCCGTCCTGGGGGGGGATGTTGGGGGGGATGTTGAATAAATGTGTTATTTCATAACTCTTGCTCTCTTCTTTCTAGGCAAAGCCAAGAACTTCTCCGCACCCCCTCGTATTTGCTAGTGTATCTCTGGGCAGTTTTTTTAATATAGTGGTTGGGTTTAATCTTCCCTATACAGTTTACCAAGAAAGCTGCCATTTTTTCTCACTAATGGGGACAGTATCAAATTAAAAAAATAATAAACTCTTGCAGTACCTACCCACTTACTCCACTCTGGTTTCCCTTATTCTAGCAGCTTAACAAATATAAAGACACTATGGGCCTGATTTATTAAAGCTCTCCAAGGCTGGAGATGATACACTTTTATCAGTGAAGCTGGGTGATCCACCAGACCTGCAACAGATTCATCAGCTTCACTGATGAAATGTATTCTCTACAGCCTTGGAGAGATTTATTAAATCAGGTCCTATACTTCCAATAGTAACTTGAGTTTGCATCTTCTGGAACTGTGTTTGGAGGGGTTTGTGGGAATACCAATTTATTATCAGTGGCTTCAGTAATCTCCCATGACACAAAATAAATAGCCAGAAAGAGGGGTTCATTCATCTTATGCCTGCATATGAACAAATAAGGTTTATTTAAACTTGAAGGTGCTCTAATTCTAATAATTTAGGTAAAAAATAGACGTAGTGCCCTGGTATACAATGCAGAACATGAAGTCTTTACCAGTCACCTCAGAGTTATATATACTTCAGAAGACCCCACAAGCATACCTGGGTTTACCATTCTTGACCTTCTTGAAAAAACATAGCCACTGGCTTTATTACTTTCTGAATTACTGACTTGCACGCATGCAATAAGTAAGGTACAGATAGAATTTGTCTCTGAGGACGACCCAAAGTTACCACTAACCTTCCCCCCAACCCTATAGAACATCTCACAACATTCTTTTTTGAACCTTAAACCTTGTTCAACCAACAGCTATTAATACATTTTGTGAGGGCAAAATGGGAAGTCAGTTCCCCATGGCCTCGGCACATTCCCAGAACTACTACATTTCCAACAAGGGATTTCCCTACACAGAATGTGTGAACAGGCTTTTAGAAATCAGGGCAAATGTATGCATATGTAGTAGGACAACAGTTGATAGTGGCCCTGATTTATTAAAGTTCTCCAAGGCTGGAGAACATTAATAAATCAGGGCAATAGGGTGCAGCAAGCTGTCATCAGCTAAAACAGAAAGTTATGAGCACACTGGATTTTTGAAAGCTCAACAGGTATGTTACTATACTTAAAACTTGGAAAGAGAAAAACCATGAAAAAAATATGCTTAAAATGCAGAGATATATTATTATGTTTTTATTGCTCTAACATACACTTTCAGTTGGAACCTACAACGATGTGTATGCCAGATATGGTGATTTTAATAAAAATTGATGTCATTTGATCAGTACAACAAGCAGTATTTTCAGGAGGAAGGTCTATAATAGCAGCCTACATGTTCACTCGGTACAGGTTTTTATTAAAGAAAAAATTATAAATAGTATTTGCACAGCTATTGTATCCACTGCCCCACCATACCCTAAAGAATTTAGCAGAACGGTTGTGCTATGTTTTCAGCAGGGAATTAGTGCATATTTCACACATGCATTTCCTCTTAGATACTATTCTAGCTTCACTTTGCAAATAGAAACATTGTCAAACAATGCGGTTTACTTTGGTCTAGGCATGTCATTGGTACTATGTCTATATATATATATTGCAGAATGGCGTACTTGTAACTTCCAACCTCGCAGTTAGCTTGCAGGGTTTGGCAGTCATATAGATACCAGCCATCAGTCTCTCTTTTGTTTTTAACATGCAGACACAATTGAACTAATATATGCCAGTTGTTTCTGCCAAGAATCATTACTCAAAGCTAGATTTCACAAGAAGGAATAAGACAACTAGCTCTTGAGCACCTAAGACATTTCTGTCTTAACACAAAGGTGATCTGCATCTTGTTTTCTGTTCTAAACAATGAAATAGAAACAAACATAATAAAAAGTTTAACAGTACAAAAAAGTGCAAATGAACTTCTGAATAAAACAAGTGTTACTTTCAAAAAGATGTTATTAATGGCACTAGTGAACATTTCCCCATATAAACTACTCATCCTTGGGTTCACACCTTTCTGTATGAAGTAAAGTGAACTGAAAACACTGTTCAAGTTTTGCAGAATATTGTATAGTATTCCGTAGAAAATAAAATTGTTCTATTATTGCAGACACTGTTCTAGTTATATCTAAGATTGTTTCTAATATTGCCTATATTTTTAGAAATTTTGGATGACTAAATCTAATGCATAAGCCACGCAGAGAGTGTGCAAATGAAAACTGCTTCAAGTTTGACTGCTGCTGTGTTTTTGACAATATCCAACTTGCTGTGTAGTTTGCTTCTGATGTTTGCTAGGCAGCAGTAACTTGTTGTAGGGCTTTTGTACCTGGGCACATTAGGTAATAATTTTACATCTGTAATAGGAAGAAGGAGAGGAAGCAACAGCAGTTGGCTCTTGCTTTTGGCGATGAAAAAAACTCTGTCAGGTGGGAAAAGGGCAAGTGAAATTTCTTGTACCTCAACCTTGGCTTTTGTGTTGCTGTTTGGTTCTGCTTTTGGCTGTCATTGCTTTAGTGCATCACCACTTCTGCTTACAAAACCGACCCACTGTGCTATAATAGACAGACAAAGTTCCTGGCTGTAAGTGCAGGTGTTGACAGTGGGGTGGATACATACTCCTGGATACATCATAAGTCACAGAAGAAGCTTTATTGGAAATTTTTATACACCATACTTTTCAATTTGCTACTAAACTGGTGGCCTGATTTGCCAACATGCGTCCTACATATACTTACAATAGAAGAAGTGCAACATCTGGTGCTGGTGGAGTTTAGGAAGAGAAATAATATTTAGAAGCAATGACGAGAATCTTAAAAGTTTCAGTCTCAGAATTATCCTCCTGCCATGACTGTGAATGTAAATGCCTATTTAGTAAACAATATCAGACATCTAAATAAGATAAATCAGCTTGCGGGTATGTCATGACAAATTGCTGCTGATGCAGATATAGTTATTATTGCTGGTGTTTCTTTTGCCACTGCCCTCAAATTTTTGTGAGATGACACAACACTGAAATGCCATTTTACAATGCCACATCAAATGCAATTCTTATGGTTATCTGGGAGGTTAACAAGCTGGAGAGAGGCAATCACCAAGTTTGTCTGGCAGGACTGGTTATTTTAAGCTTAAGTTTCTCAAGGATTCCGTGGGACCCACCAGTGGCTACTGGAGATTGAACAATGAGCAGATTGTTCCTCTCTGGCCAGTTTAACTGACCCCATTGGCTGATCTTTTGGCTATATGTAGGGTGGCCAAAAGACCACTGACCACCACACTAATATACTGTGATTTGTGGATATAGTAATTATAGCAGGGGGACTCTATGACCTGAAAGTTATTTCAATGGTTCAACCATGTTAAAAAACACTGTGCTAGATAATTGTTCCCCAAGATGAATGGTTGTGACAGTCGAGGGGTGAATATCTACCATGTGTACAGTGATCTCCTATTAATGGCAATTAGCCGGGTGGATCACTAAACAAGTGACCATGGAAAATGACTGTCATTTCCAATGGCGGAGGATACCATGGGTACCTCCCCTTTATTATTCCACAGTACTGACCATTGCTTGTTTGTTCTACAATCACCGTAAATAATCAAAAATGATCGATTACAGCAACAGAAATTTAAATCTGTGTATATAGCTTTAGAGTAACCAGATACTCAGATACAATCAGGACACTAAGCTTAAGAGCTACTTATCACAGATGTAGTATAAATATGAAGTATCTCTCTTTATACAATACATCAATAAAGGAACAAAACAAAACAAAACATTTTACTGCCAAAAATGTAAATAATCTAAAGGAGTAAGCAATATATTGCTGTCCCTACTAACATATGGGCAAATTTATAGAGATCAGCATGAAGTCTCTTAGTGATCCTGATGCTGGGCTGAAGATCCCCCTTCTGATGTCTTTTTTGGTTGTATCATCTCTGATTTAGGATTCCTATAATTTATCTATTTTCAAGTGTGATGGCAGAGGCACAAGCAAGTTTTTTTTGGAGTTATGAGCCGTCATGATTTTCCCAGCAAACGTCAGCAAAGGACATTCACACTGAGATGTCACAAACACAGGAGGAGAAGTGTCCTTCCTTTCCCTGGAGATACAAAAACTTCATGACGGCCCGTAACTCCAATGACGTGAAACTTGCTTGTGCCTCTGCCGTCACAGCTTCTCACTAAAAGTAATAACAGTTTTAAGAATCACAAAGACCTGATATTTGCACAGTTACATACTAAGATATTAGGCTGTCATATGCCCTCACACTCATTTTTCTATTTCATCTGGAAGGGGGCAAAGCCAGGAACTTCTCAGCACCCCCTCGTATACCCCACACTACCAGCTTTCTCACTTGTAGTGCCAAAGAAGAGGAGGGGGAGTATCTAACCAGGTGTGTTACTAAGACGGAATCACCATGTTTACCTTTATTACTTATGGGACTGTACAACTTCGACATGTTGCACAGAAATAGAACCTGTTGTAAAAGGTCTGCTAATTATAAAGGTCAACAGATCTAGGTGGAATTGAGAAACGCATACATATGTAAATATGTCAGAGGAGTAACTTCTCCCTTATCATACAGCTCTGTCCAAGCGTTCATTAAAAAAAAAGCGTCACTAAAAGGAGTACTTCTGTACTGTGCTCTTTCTTAAGTATGTTTATTTCTAAACAAAGGTTATATTGTATACAGTATGTAAAAAAAGATTTAAAACATAATTTTAAAATGGCTTAAAACCATCAGAAATTTTTTTTAGGTGTAAGGATTATGCTAAGGGCTTGTTCTACGGTTTAAAGTGGAACTAAACTTAAACATTCATAATTTTTTTATATAAATAATCACCTGTTGGCATGAGCACCGCCATCTTTACCCAGTTTGTTTTCCAGGTTCCCGAACTGAAGCCATATTGATTGGCCAGGCAGAGATGCTGTAACTACTACGAGGGTTCATTCAGATTCACAGCATATCCTGGCTTTACAGAACACTTTAAAATAAAACCATAGCAAATAGTCAGGTTTTATTGTAGTATAGACAACTTTCACTTCTGCAATAAAACTGCCTATTCTCAATTTTTCATTGTGGAACTATAGTTCTGCTTTAAAAGTGAAATGTTGAAAGGAACTTTTAGACTCCAGTCTGGACAAAACTCAAAGTCCCTTGTAAGAAAAAAAAAAAAAAACAGCTAATCTCATCTGATCCAGATCCAGATCCAGAGTAGTGTCACTGCTCTTCTTCTAAGTTAAATGACACCCAGCAATATCCAACCCACTCTTTGTACACCCAGGGCATCAACACTCAAATACCCCCCACCCCACCCTTGACTTAGGGGGATTCCAAAGAGAGCACCGCATCCTTACTGCAGACTTTATTATCTGCCCTCCACCAGAGGAACAGATGGGTTAAAGGGCCCTGTGTTGTGTTTGGACCTGACCAAGGAAATCTAGAAAAGAAAAAAAGTATACAATTTTTAAAGCTGCACTGCAGGTAGTCCCCGGGTTAAGGACATCCGACATACGGACGCCTCCTAGAAACGAACGGGGCTTCCCTGCTTGCTGTGTGCAGAAGGAGGCTTGAAGGGCGGAGGGGGGAGAGGGTAGTTTGCATGACTTGCAGAAGAAATATTTTGCTAAACACAGCTGAGGTGATCTGTAGCATCTTGCAACTCTTTAATAAGCAAGACAAACTCTGCAGTTGTTTCTTTTTGCATATCAAAGCACAGCTTGCTCCAGAAGTTAATGAATGTCTAGACTCCTTAAAGATTTTTTTTTTGCTTTGTTTGTGATTAACTTACAGTGAGGATTTTATAAAGTAACTGACACCATGTTTCCTAATAATATGTTGGGACAAACATCTGTCCCAATTGCCATTTAATAAAATAATGTACCCGTTCTAACTTACATACAAATTCAACTTAAGAACGAACTTACAGTCCCTATCTCGTATGTAGCCCAAGGATTACCTGTATTACGCCAAGGAAGGAGGGAGTTAAGAGTTGGCAAATATCACAAGCCCAAAGTTGGGCCCTAAGTGTTTTATATGGTGCCTAAATATTGGTAATGTAAAGAGGTGGAGAATCAAAGTTAAAAGGAAGGCTGAGGGGTGTACAGAGAGAATGAAGGCTATATATAAGGTGTAATGATAAGGATTACACTGGGATTGGCATACACTGTGCTGTATTACATTGTGCTGCTTTTTTAACATGAGATTTGTCAATTACATATAAAATGGGTATTGAACAGTTCTCATTCTAAAATGTACTATGAAAATGCATCCCAACCCACTGGGACCTAGAATGCATTTACAGTATGTTTTTTAAATGCGTGCAATGACTTGAATGCAGTTAAAATAATTGAAAATGCAGGCAGACAAACGTTTTTCTTTAGCACACTGCAATGCAGTACTGTAGGACAGGTATTGTATTTTTTGTGGTCTTGCATTTTTCTTCAGAAGTAAATTGTTACAAAATGCGCAGCAGTGCTGTGGGTGAGAACGCTCCCCAAGGCTTCATTGACACTATGGCTGTGCTCTGCATTGTGGAAAATATATCGTGTGGACATGTGTCTAGCTTTAGGCAAAATAAATGAACTTCTCAATGCACCACATCACTTATAAATGTAGTGCATGATAAATTTTTTAAAGAACAGCACATGACTGCATGTTGTCGAACTGTGTGCTATGGTGAGTAAGTAAGCATCTAAAGTGCCATTAAAGTGGAACACAAATCACACTTTAAACAGCAATTGAGGGCATCTGGGGCCCCCACTTCATAGTTGCCCAGGGCCCATTTTTGTTTAAAACTGTCCGCGCTAAGAGGACTGGGCTGATGCACATAAAAAGTCCCTCCTGCAGCAAAGAGGCGCCTGTTCTCTATTGTTTTTTTTTGGTTTCCCTGTCATTCTAATTTTGTCCACTAGGTATTTCTGTGTTGGTTTTCAGTGGGTAAAAATTACACATGTATTCATTGTGTTTGAAACTTTACACTGCATCACCTAGTGGAGGAATTAGGAATAACAGCCAACATTAAAACTGCATCTGTACGCCCATGTAATTTTAACCTCCTGGGCAGTTACCCCCAGCCTAGTTCGGGGTAAAAACAATGCTGAAAGTGTTTACCCTGAACTATGCTCAGGGTAGCTAAAAATAAAATCAAGCGTTGCTTACCTGGTGTTCCGCTGGCATCCTCCATCGGATCCCGTCCTCCGGCAGAGTTCTCCAGCATCGGATGCCCGTCTTCTTGGTCGGATCCTCATCTTCTCCTTCCCTGGGCGTTCTCGTACATATCCCTTGAGGATTCCTGTTGATGGTTTTTTTTACATGATTGGGTGTTTCAAACTTTAATATATTCAGGATATCTACAAAACCTTTGTTTGGACATATTTCGGTAAGTTACAGGTCTACAATATAAAGAAAAATTTCATGAAAAACAGTGTACTGCTTTTGGTACAGAAATCCAGACATCAGTGAAACGCCCAGGAAGTTAATATCTTTCACGAACATTTACACAAGACCTGAAAGTTATATCAGGGGTCCCCCATGTTAAAAGGTAAGGAAAGGCTGGCCTGGAGGCTGACACCGGGTGCAGGGTAAGGGGTACGGCCCCGTGACCACCATTCTACCACATTGCCATGTTTTGCATACCTGAGGGTACTCTGGTTCTGGATATTGGGTGTCTGTGCCCCGTAGGGGAGGACGGAATGTTCCAGAAGGGTGGGAATGTCATGTGACCACAGATTTAGGGCATTTTGATTTTTCAGAAGTTGGGGTGCTCAGGGCCAACAATGGGAACTGACTTGAGTGCGGTAGCCCCATTGGCTGAGGAGGGTCCGGGGCTCTTGGCACACCTTGCACCTCCCTGTGCCCACCTCTGCCCAGAGCGCCCCCTGTGGCCTCAGTAGCTGCATGCACCTCACCTACAGCTGGAAGTGACAACGCCGCACTGGGCCTGTGGTGTTGTCACCCTACTGGAGAATGGCCCCTGAGCTGGCAGGTGTTATTGTCAGTGATGAATACAGCTTTGCTTGAGTAATTGCTTCATTAATGTAGAGGAATATGAACATTTACCTTTCTAGGGTCTCTTTCACTTTAAATTGATGGATATCCCTGATATTTCCTGTAATTATAGATGTTTGCTGTTTTGTAATTAGCTGGTTATCATTCTTCTTTTATCATTTTGGTCTAAAGAAAAGTCACCCACCCCTGCGCCCTGCGGACAGAGGCGTTTTGCGCTAATGACTTGAAGACTACATTTCACAGAATGCCCTGCGCCCCACAGAGGGGGGCGGGCACTTTTGGAAACATGTGGAATGGGGCGTGGCTTCACAGATGATTCAGGAGGGGCGAGGTTGGGAGGGGCGTTCCAGAGGTACGAGCAGCGGGCGTGGTGAAGCAGCGAGGGCGGGAACTGGTTTACGATGACGACTCTGATGGGGAATGACGTCTCCTGACTGGAGGATTCTCTGGGAATGCGCGTGCACGGCTCCGCGCTACATCGAGCTGGAAGAGGGGGTGTCGCGAGCAAATGCGCGTTCCCTGAGCCGCCGCCATTACTGAATTGAGGGGAAGCTGTAAAGAGAGAGCGGCGGCAGGAGAAGAGACGGGAAGAGAGGTGACCGAATACCGAGAGGGCATACCGGGGCTGAGAAGGAGTGGCGGCTGGAGATGGGGAGACGTTGAAGGGAGGATGTGAGACAGGTGAGGAGAAAGCGGGCAGACGGAGGGAGGCAGGCCGAGGTGTCAGGACCCATCAGGGGAGGAGAGGGTCGCAGTGCTGACAGCTTCAGCCCCCCATCCCGGAGGAGCCCCAATCAGGCCGCGGAAGTTATCTTGATAAAGGGGCATCCCCTCCCCCCTCTCCTGTGTGATCCCAATACAGAGGAGCCCCCCTCATCACTACTGCACGACCATCTATGTCCTCCCCTTACAACTTCATCCCCCGTGTACCCCTCCTGTATACCCCCCCCCCCGTGCATTAACCTTTTGTACCCCCCCTCCTCTGCAAAATCCTGTGTACCCCCTTTATACCCCCTCTGTGTATGATCCTGTGTACCCCCCTTTATACCCCCTCTGTGTATGATCCTGTGTACCCCCTTTCTACCCCCTCTGTGTATGATCCTGTGTACCCCCCTTTATACCCCCTCTGTGTATGATCCTGTGTACCCCCTTTCTACCCCCTCTGTGTATGATCCTGTGTACCCCCCACATCTGATCCTATTATATCTGCACTGCCTAAAAAGTGAAGAATAATAAACAACTGAGATCCCTGCAATCCATAATACAGGTTCCCTATACACACCATCACTTGAATAAAATATGAAAATGATAAAAAAAAGCCCCTTTTGAAAATGTTTTGAATTAGGCAGAAAATAGACTGAATGTCATGTTTGTTCCCATGGGCCAGAAATCCTAGTCCATGCATCACATCCTGTCATCCTTGTCCTCTGACTCCTGATTGGAGATCTCTCTGCTTCTGGTATATTGTTTCTTTTTATTGATGGTGGAATCGTCCAGAATTACAGATCTGGGATTGTTAAGGTGACCGGCAGCCCCCTCCATCATCTGCTGAGGGAAGTGAGGGCGCCCTAAATGTGTACCGGATGTGGATGTACCGGGTTCCTCGGTGTCACACATCTCTCCTATCCACACATCGCAGTGTTTATTTGCTGTAAAATTGCTGCAGCAAGGACAGAAATAACACACACACACCTTCCAGGGCATCAGTTTTTAGGGATGAGACTAAACGAAAGGCTGGCTAATCCCCTTTGCTGCCAGATGGCTCTGCAACTCATTGTACTGCAATTCATTGCGGGCCTGTCTGACAGTAAAGGAATTAAACAGAATTTAACCTTTGTAGAATTGTAACCTTTTCCTGGCCGGATTTTCTGTGCGGAGAGATTGCAGTTTGTGTGGAATGTTACATTTGCATTTTGCTTCTGCTGTAACAAGAATGAAACAGATTCAACACAGTTTGCTGCTTTTTTTCCATTTACAAAAATTTTTTTGTTTTTAGAAAAAAATCTTTTACAATTTTCTCCACCTTGAAATAACTTTCAGATATTCAGGCAAACCCAATCAATAATTACTATATCCCGAGCTCACCGTGTGGTGATCGATGGGAAGAATGTCACCCGTACTGATATCTAGAAAGATCATTGATGTTGGTGCTACAAATCCCTCACGGCCCCTGGCAATAAGACATCAGCCCTGTGTTCGTTGTTGGTTTTATTGATGTAGCATGTCCATTATTAAATCCTTAAAGTGGACCTATACTAAAAACTTGAATGGGCTGTCAGTTTAGATTGGCGGCATCTGTTTGAGATGTACTGTTGCGTTCTTTTTGACCTGCCGTGCAGTGCAGGGGATGCCAAAAGTTGAGCCTATCACCGCAGTTGCTGAAGCTCTTCACCCCCCAAAATGGATTAGTGATGCCATAGAGCTGGCAAGTCAGTCTGAAATGAAACTATGGCTCTAGCTGAGTGCTATGGCATGTTAACATTAAAGATCCTATCACTGCTAGCGTCTGGTTCATAAAGGAACCATTCCTACAGCATTTTACAGAAAGGAGAAAAGTGTCCATGGGTTCTTGGTGATCCTGTTACTGACAAATTGCCCCCAGTAACAGCATCAGTGTGTGTTATGTTGTGTGATTCTGAATGGTATGCGACACACCAAGGCGGCACAATGGAAATGTAATGCATTGCAGCACACAGGTGTGAATAGTCTGAACGTGGATTTGATGATGCCTGGTTTTCTCTAACTCTAGGAATAACCCCACCTCATAGATTGTAAGCTCCTTGGGGCAGGGTCCTCTTCTCCTCCTGTGTCACTGTCTATATCTGTAATTTGCAACCCCTATTTAATGTACAGCGCTGCGTAATATGTTGACGCTATATAAATCCTGTTTAATAATAATAATAACTAGAGACTGCCCTTGCAATAGGATTCCCCCTCACTCCCTGTGTCCCCATACTGCATAGGTTTAATACTTGTTTTGGTCTAGCCAAGCAAATATCATTTACCCTTTCCCATGGTGCCTTCACAATTCACCCCATCCACATGAGGTGCTGAAGTACCAAATCTAGTGAGGAGTAGTCGTTAATGTATGCTGGAAGCCCCTTCAAAATGAGGAATTTCTTAACGGATTCCAAAAAAAGATTCTAATACTTTAACATTAAAGGGTGACCCCACTGTGCTCTTCTCCATCTTGCTAACGATGGCTTTTTAGGTGGAGGTTTTCTTAAAAAAAATAATATACCGATCCTATAAAAATTAAAAGATCCTATATTTACAGAGCGCCAACATAATATGCAGATAATGACAGACAGATATGAACAATAATACAGTAGGAGGTGAGAACTCCATGAACCCCATATAAAAAGTGAGTTTATATTAGTATTGTAAATTTGTGGCTTTTTTTTATATGTATATTTGGTTAGGAATTTTATGTTTTCGGTTGTTGAAAGGACATTCACATCCCTTTTAACATAGACACAATATTTACCACCACATTTTTTCTTTAGTTTTCGCTGTTCTGGCGTTAGCTGAGAGTGGTTACGCTGCAAACAAGTCATTGAAACTGCATTTAGTTTACAGAACACAACTTTGAAGGAAGTGGTGATCTGTACTGTACAAGCAAGTCAGCAATTCTTGTTTGTAAGAGCTGAATAAGTTGTACAGGATGGAAATGTTCAGCTTTAAATTCCATATTTAACGCTTAGCAGAGATGTCATTTGCAGCTTTCACATCATATTCACCCACTGAATTGAAACTGTAGTAGGCGTGAACGTAAAAGGAATACAGGGAAATTCCAGTGCTGCACACGTGACTTCTGGCATACAGGTAAATGAAGGAAGGAAACATGAAAGCCAGAGCAGTGATTTTCAGACTTTGCCTTTGTACTCAAGGTTTGCTCTCCTTTCATATTTGATCCAAGTTCATTCAGGTTGGAGATTCCCATCCATCAGTTGATATACAATAACAAAGCTCGTTTTTGAGAAAGCAATCTAGTTCACAGGCGTTCATCATGGCCTCTAGTTCAAAAGGATTTTCCAGTTAAGAAAAAAAAAATGTGAAAGGACAATCTTTTCTTTTCCAACTATAGTACAGCAAGAACATTCCATCTTCTGTCCCTTCAAGAGGACATTTTTAGTAGAGGTTAATGTGATTATGTATAAAGAAATACTGATTATGCTTAACATAAAATAAAAAAAAATGCTTGTAACAAAAATAAGTACATGACAAATGTAAACATTTGCTTGTAAACCTACCACAGCGTATGCGTAAGGGTTTTTTTTGCTATACTTTCTGTTCCTGTCCTTGTTTCCGTTTGGCAGCCAGGCTTTTCTTTGCAGCTGCGGCCTGACAGGAATGACAGATTGTGGTTTCCATACAAATTGACCATATCTTTTAGGTTGCTGTTTCTAGCACAATTTTTGTTACGATCTAAACCTTATGTCTTCTGTCTTGTATTGACCTCTACTGCTATGTGAATAGAAGTTTTCTGGAGAAGATATTTTGTGTTACAATGCAGACTGGAGGAAATGCATTTATAAATTTGGTTCATTTGATTGTGTAGTGCCATTTACTAGTGTGTGTGGTTATAGCTTAGGAATCGTCATTAAAGTCAGAGGATATGGGGTTTAAGTATTTTATTATGACAACGCAATGTTTTATCACAACATGATTTTCTAGAACACATCAGATACTTTATCTGAGATTATCTTAGATACTTTGTAGATATTCCAGTCTGACTCAAAACGTACTAAAGCCATTAAATCAGAATTCTTTTTTAGTATAGCTATATATAGATAAATATATACATAAATATATCATATAAATATAAGATAGATATATAGATAAAGATTTACTCTTTGTAAGTCATTACTGTTTGTTTTTTTGTAAAAAGCATGCAGATCTGGAAAGTTAGGGAACCATCACCAAGTTGGAGTGTCACCTTCAAGTGCTGATGGTAAATGTAACAGATTGACTACTAACCATATCATCGATAGTAGTAGCCGACATGTATCCTTTAGACAGGTAGGCTTTGAGAAAAACAGGCTTGTGAGTTAGTTTCAAAAACAACATGCATGTATTTATTTAGGAAAACCTCTACTTTCAGGGCTGAAGAAGTTATTATGTATCTGGAGGTTGAGTCTGCAACATTGTACCAACTCAGATTCTACATCCCAGCTTAGAAATGTGTACTGATCCAGTATTTAGGTATTTTGAGTCACTAATTTGGAGCATACATACAGATCAGGACTTGTACCTTCACTAGCTGCAGGCTTGTTTGGATTGGTGTCTTTTAGTCTGTTAGGAATCTTTCTTTTACTGGAGGATTTAGCAATGGCAGCCAGTACTAGTTTTTTTTTTAATACTGAAAACATGTTCGAAACTTCCTGTAGTGGAAGAAGACATTTTCTTTTCATATTTTACCAGTTGTTTAGCTGGTGACCAGTCTGCACAATGACACTGATTACGTGATCAAGCTAAGTGCTTCCTCTATAGCTGGAGGGCGTACGAGAAGTGGATGTGCATACCAAGTGCTGAATAGCAAAACTGACAAAAGCCGAGTCTGTAGCTTTTGGCTTGTAAAGGGCTGATTGAGGTGACATATTTTCTTTCCTTTATTTTCTTTTTCACTTTATAGAAACCTTGTGGGTTTCAGAAAAATAAAGCACAATAAAGGGTAAATGTATATATGGTGCAATTTAGTGAAATATTGTAATCATCTCTGAAATTTGGAAGACTTGGACAAGGAACGCTGCTGCTACAGCTCTAGTATTGAGAGCTATCAGTTCGGTGTTTCACCAAATTCTTTTATAGTGGTTATAGTTATGATTTTCTTTAATATAGATATGGTAGTTAGTATTTTTCTTCAGCATCAATAAAATAAACTAATGGCTGCTATGCAAAGTTTATTGTTTCCATCTGGTACATTTTGTGTCCTGTTTTAGCATAAAAGGTATGTGTTTGTATTCTCACGCCAAACATTTAGGGGTCTGTTTATGAATTTTGAAACCAGATTTACACATTGACCTACATGAATCTTATCTAAAAAATGTGTGTGGATAAAAAAGTTAACAAGACACCCCACACACAAAGTTTACTACCTACATTGTGTGCTGGCTGGGCTAGGTACATTGGCTTTTTGGTCAGAGAGAACATAAGGCAAATTGGATTATAGGAGGAATATAACCTTTGGGGTCTGCTTCAACTTAATGAATAAGTTTTGCAATACATGGGTTGATTTCCCTGTTTAATCAAGCAGCCTGTTTATTTGAGTCAACATTACATAAAATACCCTTTTTCTGAATTTAATCATCCAAAAGTGATTTAAATAGAGTGTAGAATAAAAAGAACCTTGATCGGCCAGGTTGGAAATTTTCCATCATTTGTAAAGGTATCTGAAAAGTTTTTTAGACCCCCTCGATCGGTTTCTTCTTGATCAGATTATGTACACATACCCCGGCATCGTTTCTTCTAAGTGGCTGCTGGATAAAAGAGGTGAATTCTGTTATGCTGCCTATTCATTAGATGCCATGCAGCATAGACAGGCAGGAGCCATGATTTTTTTAATTGCACCAGGATAGTGCATGGCATGTAGCCTAAAGCCGGCCTTTCTATTCATTGAAGGTATATTTTTACCTATTTGTAGGAAATATTCAGGGACACTTGTCATAAAAGAAGCACAAAGAATAATGTGTCTAAACTTTTATAAATGCTGCTCATTTGGCCTCAGTATATTTAGTTGATGAAACTAAACAACTCTGCAGAATAGGAAATTTGACTTTTTCCTGACTCTGTGGCTCGGCAAGTGTTAAAGCAGAAGGGTCCGCATATGTGCCAGACAACTAGCATTTTAAGCAGAGTTTTCAGACATTACTGTACGGAGAACATTGCTATACAGAGATTATGGAGAGTTATACAAAGAAATAGTGTTCTGTTAGTGACACAGCTACTATAAACAGTTTTATTGGCAAAGATAAAAACCTTTTATGATTTATTAATCAGGATTATGAATTATCATCTCACTATCTTTCTTTTATGCATTGCTGGCATGTAACACATGCTTGCATCAGCACAATAATAATTTTAGGTTGTTAGTCTATACAGACAGTGAAGTAGCTTTTGTTTTTATTTTATTATCCTTTGACTGCATTTTAAAATATTACCCAAGGTATTCTTCTACAAACACTTTCTTGTATTGTATAGGAGGATGCTAAAAAGCAGCATTCTTGAGTCCAGGGATGATCAAGTCATTTTTGCAATTTATTGATATTTTTTTATTATACAGAGAATCTTGTTTTCATAAATTTTGCTAAATAACATGTAGTTTTCCATAAACCAAAGTTCAGGTATAGTCCGGAAAAATATGTTTTTTTTTTTTTAAAGCTACCTGCCTACTTTTTTTTTTTAGCGTTAAATTGTATTGTCCCCATAATTACTGAGGGGTGTCAGGGGGACCTGTGGGAGCATATCCCATGTTAAATATAATGTAAATGGAACGCTCACAAAACCAACTTGGGGAAAAACCTATTTCATATTATGGAAATAAAATAACAATCAAATAACTGTTTGTGTTGTTTTGTGTGTTTATTTTTTTCTTTATTAAAAAAACAGTGTTGGGTCCCTGCTAATATTGAAATTAAATTGTAGGATAAGGGGGCAGTTAGCAGGTGTCATCATAGGAGCCTGGTTGTCCAGGAACAGTAGGGACAGTTAGTGTGCGTGCTTCTGCTTCCATGTTTGTTCATATCAGGCCTCATTCTTCCTCAACAGTGAGAAGCCCAGCTCATCCCCACAATCTATTCCCCAAATGGATGTTAGGAGTTTCTTATTGAAATTTTTAAAGCCTCTTGATTATGAGGTCATCTCCCTCCTCACCTTGAAGAATAGGAATTTTAAAGCAGAGCTTTCAACAACAAAGAAAAATAATGACCCTTAACTTCCCTTCCTGGATTCTTTCTTTGTTCTGGTACAGAAAAACCAATGGGTGCCGCCATCTTCCTCTTGTTTTTGCTTATGTCGCCTTATCTTTCACTGCGCAGGTGCGAGGTAAGATCGGGTAATGATTTCTCCCGTGACTTTAGAAAAAAACACACCATGCCATTCTCATGAGTGAAAGTAAAAAATGTGTTGATTGGTCCACTTTAAGCTAAACATTCTGATTACTTGGCATATCAGTAGTAGAAATTATGAGATTGTAAAAAGTGATATTTTGTTCACTAGAGTGTTGTAATATACACAGATATTTCTCGGAACACTATAACCGTTCTCTATTCAGTTTCTTGGGTTATGGTCTTGTCACGTATATGTCACAATAGCAGTTGAAGTTTTTTAAAATTGTCCATTGCATACCTTCATCAGTTCTTCTTTTCTCTACTGTGCATTTTACATTTTTTTTTCATTTATCTGTGGATCTGTAATCTTTAGTAGTTTGTAGTTGCTCAGCAACAAGATATTCTCCCAGATAAAATGTTTATGCAAATGTAATTATTTGTGTCTAATAAAGGTTCTCCACAAACATTTTATATGCGCTAAGCAAGTAAATACATTCTGAATGTAGACCTGATGAAGTCAAGCACTTTTTTTGTCTTTTTTTTTAGTTCTGTGCCTAACTTGAACATACCTTCAGCTGGAGTGTGAAGTCACAATACAAAACAAGGCTTTTTATAGTTGTGTGTTTGTACCCAAGATGTGATCAGAATTAGCCCTTTCGGCTTGTAAACTACTTTCATGGGGCACTTTAGGCTGCTAAGCATACACTATGCAACATTTTTAATAAATTGAATTGAATAAATTGTGTTCTAATTATTAAAAATAAACAAAAGTCCCTTTCTTGTCAGTTTTTGACAAAAAAAAAAATAATCTATGGAACATTGATCAATAAAGACCTTTCTTTTAATCGATCGGTGCCAGCCAGACATGTGGGCGGTCACTGGCTACATAACTTCATATTGCATTGAGTTGACCAAAGATAGCAGTTAGTTTTCTGAATAATGACAGATTTTTTTCAGAAATCTGTTTATCTAGGGGTGCAGTATAGCAAAAGATCAAATATGATCAATTGTTTGCCTGATCGAGCATGCATCTAATAGTGTACACCTAATAAAAACCTGTTGCAAAGCCAAGGAATAAAAATGTAACAAGCAGAGGTTACCACCAGGGAAACTGCTTGTAAGAATGATCGATACAGAAATAAAATTAGCTAATTTGCTAAATTTGCTAATGCATATCTTCTGTAAAAGTTCAGCTTGGCCCTCTTCTTCCTGCCTCCATATTGGGGATATATATATATATATATATATATATATATATATATACACACACACACACGCTTTTTTTGATCATAAAATCAATTGCCAAGGTTTTTGACTGCTTTTACTGTAAGTGTTTACAACTGTTGTAAACAAAAGCTACAGAATTGCATAGACGGGCCGTTACCTATTTGACTTCACATGATGACCCACATGTACTTATCACAAGAGGTGGCTAAGAGTTTTGTTATGTATGCGTTATGTTATGAACTACTATGATATGAAATGATTATTAGGAACACTCTTTGTATGATTTTTCTGTGCTGACCTAGCTGTTGAAAATAACCTTTCCACCTGTAACCTGTCTCTTGTTTTTGTAAATACAAAGTGTTGCGTTTCCTGTGGGCTCTTTCAAAAGCAAGTATGTCAATTCTCCTATAGAGGCTCTTGAATGTTTTATTCTGGCTGCCAATAGCCTCAGTTTCGTTAGGTTCCACACCCATATTAAATTGTCCAGTGCCAGAACTTTTTTTTTTTTTTGTCAAATACCACTGTAAAGTAGTTGTCCCACTTGTACATTTCTGCAAAGCAACTTTTTCATTGTACAATTCACCTCTGTCTTCCCATTCCTAAACATCTACATGGGAATACTGTTGCTGTTCTTCTACCATTTAAGCAATATTTTATTTTGTAATTTTGTCACAATTCTATTGCTTTTATTATAAACCATAAAATGATCTGTTGTATTTTCTTTGCTTTTGCAGATGTGCTGTTATGTTTGAGGATACATGGGTTCAATGGAGAACGTGAAAATTGCAGCAAGACTTTGCATCTCTGTTTGACCATATATAAAGTCATAAAGTCTTCATCTGAAAGTTGAGAATGAGAAGTATGCCCACCTGTCTAAATGTGCTCAGAAGGATGAGAGGGGAGTGATGATGGCAAAGAATAAGGAGCCGCGTCCCCCATCATATACTATTAGTGTAATAGGATTGTCTGGAACTGAGAAAGATAAAGGCAACTGCGGAGTTGGGAAGTCGTGCTTATGTAACAGATATGTCCACCCAAAGGCTGATGAGTATTATCATGAACATACCTCTGTTCTTAGCACAATTGATTTTGGAGGACGTGTCGTCAACAATGACCACTTTTTGTATTGGGGTGACGTAACGCAAATAGGTGAAGATGGGGTTGATTGTAAACATCACATCATTGAACAGACGGAGTTCATAGATGATCAGACTTTCCTTCCACATCGAAGTACAAACCTTCAGCCCTACATAAAGAGGGCAGCAGCTTCAAAGATTCAGTCGGCTGAGAAACTAATGTATATTTGCACAGACCAGCTTGGCCTGGAGCAGGACTTTGAGCAAAAGCAAATGCCAGAAGGAAAGCTAACTATAGATGGCTTTGTTCTATGCATTGACGTTAGCCAAGGATGCAATCGAAAATTTGATGATCAGTTAAAATTTATTAATAACCTATATGCGCAAGTAGTTAAAGCAAAGAAGCCTATTATTATTGCAGCAACAAAATGCGATGAGTGTGTTGACCACTATCTGAGAGAAGTTCAGGGCTTTGCCTCCAACAAGAAAAACCTACTTGTTGTAGAAACCTCCGCCAGAAACAATGTCAATGTTGAGACATGTTTCACAGCACTAGTTCAAATGCTGGACAAAACTCGAGGTAAACCCAAGATAATCCCTTACCTGGAGGCTTTTAAAACACATAGACAGATTGTTGCCTCTGCCACTGATAAATTTGAAAAGCTTATTGTACAAACGGTTCGTGATTACCATGCAACTTGGAAAACTATTAGTAATAAATTAAAAAACCACTCAGATTATGAAAATTATATTAATTTGGAGGGAACCATGAAAGCAAAAAATACTTTCTCTAAGCACATAGAACAGTTAAAACAGGAACACATTCGAAAACGAAAGGAGGAATACTTAAAAACATTACCAAGAACACTCAATACATTGCTGCCAAAACTAGAGGAAATAGAAAATTTAAACTGGGCAGAAGCTCTTCGGCTCTTAGAAAAGAGGCCTGACTTCAGCCTTTGGTTTGTATTGCTGGAAAAGACTCCCTGGGACCAGTCAGAACATATTGACAATGTAAATGACAGAAGGGTTCCATTTGATCTTCTCTGTACATTAGAGGCTGAGAAGGTTTATCAAAGCCATGTCCAAAACTTGGTTTCTGAGAAAAAGAGGTTGGAAATGAAAGAGAAATTCAAAAAAACACTTGAAAAGATACCGTTTATTTCCCCTGGTCAGCCGTGGGAAGAAGTCATGTGTTTTGCTTTGGACGATGAAGCTTACAAGTTCATCAGTGAAGCAGACCGTATAGAGGTATACCGCAAGCACCAGCGGGAAATTATTGAAAAAGCCAAAGAAGAATTTCAAGAAATGCTTTTTGAGCACTCTGAGTTATTTTATGACCTAGATCTTAATGCTACACCAAGCACTGATAAAATGACTGAAATAAATGCAGTCCTTGGAGAAGAACCTAGATACAAAGCTTTGCAAAAGCTTGCAACTGACAGAGAATCTCTTCTTCTTAAACATATAGGATTTGTTTATCACCCTACCAAGGAAACTTGTCTTAGTGTCCAAAGCTGCATGGACATAAAAGTAGAACAAGTACTTGCCAACAGTCTATTGCAATCAAATCTTGGCCGTCTGAACTTGTATCGAGATGGAACTAACCTGGATAAAGTAAACCTACTGATTCTTGGGAAAGACAGTCTGCCTCAAGAGATGGCCAATGAAATCAGAACCCAGTCAACAGATGATGAGTTTGCACTTGACGGAAAAATTTATGAATTAGATTTAAGAGCAGTTGATGCAAACTCCCCTTATCTTCCCAGCCAGTTATGGACCTCTGGGTTTAAGCCACATGGCTGTTTCTGTGTATTTAGCTCTATTGAGTCGCTTAATTTTATAGGTGACTGTATTGGAAAAATTAGATGTGAGGCCCAAGCAAGAAGAGATAAGGACATAGCAAGCCTTCCCTTCACTTTAATTTTAGCCAACCAGAGAGAAAGTGGCAGTAAAAACCTACCAATCTTGAGACATCAAGGACAGCAGCTGGCAAATAAACTTCAGTGCCATTTTGTGGATATACCTGCTGGCACATTTCCACGTAAATTTAACGAGGCTCAAATAAAACAAGCTCTTAGGGGAGTATTAGAATCTATTAAGCACAATTCAGACATTGCAAGCCCTGTCCCGGCTATTAAAGACCTTTCAGAAGCAGACTTAAGAATTGTAATGTGTGCCATGTGTGGAGATCCATTTAGCGTGGATCTTATTCTTTCTCCCTTTTTAGAATCCCGCACCTGCAGTGCTGCCCAGCCTGGCCAAAGTAATTCCCTGATGCTGGATAAAATCATTGGTGAAAAACGAAGGAGAATTCAGATAACCATTTTGTCATACCATTCCTCTATTGGGGTTCGAAAAGATGAACTTGTCCATGGGTACATTTTAATTTATTCAGCAAAACGAAAAGCGTCTATGGGAATGCTTCGTGCTTTTCTTTCAGAAATTCAGGACACTATTCCTGTTCAGTTAGTAGCAGTCACAGACAGTCAAGCAGACTTCTTTGAGAATGAAGCCATTAAAGAATTGATGACTGAGGGGGAGCACATTGCCACTGAAATTTCTGCAAAGTTCACAGCTTTATATTCACTTTCTCAGTATCATCGTCAGACGGAGGTTTTCACACCATTTTTCAGTGATGTTTTGGAAAAGAAGACTTCCATTGAAAACTCTTACTTAGCAGAAAGCAGTAGGGAGCCAAGTCAGCCTTGTGAAGATGTGTTTCTTCATTCACCCCGTGGAAACTCGCCAGCATACAGTTGCTACCCAGATTCTGAGGATGACTCTGAAGCCCCACCTCCTTACAGTCCTATTGGGGATGATGTGCAACTGCTGCCAAAGTGTAATCTGGATAATGAAGGAAACGAGTATCCTACACACAGCACTCCATTAAATTGTCACGATCACGAGCGCAACCATAAAGTGCCTCCTCCAATAAGACCGAAGCCAGCTGGACCCAAGTCAAAGGTAAATAGGCTGGACCCTAATCTTGTGAGAACTATTGAAGCTGGCATTAGCAAAAACCCAAGAAAGCAAGCTTCTCGTTTCCCATTGGTGCACACAGAAGATGCAGATTCAGCTGAGAACTACGCAGAGCCAGTTGACACGTTGTTTAAGTCCAAAGATTTTATTAATGACATCTACGCAGTACCTGATGATAGTCAAAACCACCTTCTAAAAATGCCCCATTTATTCCCCAATGCAAAGGGAGATGAAGAAAACGGTATCTCTGATCGATCTTTGAGGGGCCAGGGAGAGAGGAGGCCTTCAAAATATAAGTACAGATCGAAGACCCTATTCAGCAAGACAAAATCATATACCTATCGGCGAAGTCATTCTGATGCCAGTGACGAGGAAGCTCTTACAACTATCAGTGGAAAGGATAGAAAGCGGAAACCAAAGCACAGGCCAAGCGAAGAAGACCCCCTTCTTTCCCCAGTTGACACTTGGAAAGGGGGTATTGATAATCCAGCAATTACTTCTGACCAGGAGCAGGAAGAAAGAAAAACAAAGAAAAAGCCCCCTAAAGTTAAAGAAGATAAGAAGGTAGGTGTCTTCCAGTTTAGGTCCTCTTATTGTTGCAATTTACATATAACTTAGTCCATTTATATTACTGTTTTTTTTTTTTTTTATTTGGCTTTGGCATGCGTGCAATTTTTCACAAAGGTGGTAGGAAAGATATATTTCTTTGTCTTTGTCTTTTCTTTGTTACTTTTTACACTTTAGGGATCTTGAGATTTCTCTTTTGTTGAAATATTTTATTAGAGCTGTTATGTATTGATTTCGGATATAACTATGCATCTGTCAATTTCATAAAGAGACAAGTACTGTCAGCCTTTTCTGAAATAAGTCTTCAAAGAAGTTCAACTAGTCTTCTTTCATCTATTTTTTTAGTCTTGCCTTCCAAATGATTTCCCTATTCTAAATGGTTTTGTCTGCTTTTCTAGCATCTGAGGAGCTCTATAATTACTTTGTCAGGTGTTTCAGTTAAAGAAAATAGGGAATGCTTGCCTCTCCTTGTTCCCCACACCATTGTTTTTAAAAGTTGATACCCTAAAAACTTCTTACAGACCTGGGATTTTTGCATTCTTTGTTACTCATAAGTTCCTCTTACCAACTCCATAGCCGCAACTGTGTTTTTTAGTGATGTAGGAGTCGGGCAGAAACACTATTGAGCACAGGACACATTCTGTAGCTGGCAATTGTTTGCATTACAGTGGTGTGGGCAACAGGAGAAGAATTTATCTTCAAAAGGAAAACTTCTATACAAGTTTAGTGACAGGGTCTCTTTTTAGTTACATTTTTTAAAACCATAGTAGATTTTTGGAAGTGATGTACCTTTTGATAGAAAGGACAGTTTTATATTTAGATTGAGACCAAGGGGTGAATGCTAAAGATACACTTGCCACGTCTTAGAGCGCGGTAATACCTAATGTACTTCTTCCTTCAGTAACACTTCTTAAACATATGTGGAGGATCACATCTCATAGGTACTGGCATAATCATGCCACTATAACAGGTTAAGAAGATACTGGTACATATGCTTGCTCATTTACTAGGACAGCTTCCACAAAAACACGTACTGTCTCGGGGACCAATTCTAGGACCTAATTGCAAACAATGTATGCATCTAAGTTGGAAAGGTGGTGATCATCTCGGTTGAAAATCTGACTTGTGTACAGCATATTTGTCCCCGGACCAATGAACAGCCGATCAGGAAAATCTGATATGCATGTCATTAAAGGAGAGCACAGCTGGGTGCCACTTGCTATTCCTTCCCTATCCCCTCTCAATAGAAAATAACTGGTTTCTATGCAGGTATAGCCACTAGAAGTGTTTTTTCTTTTGCTTTGAGAGTCCAGACCGCCTAAAGGTGAAAGCTATGCTGCAGAAAAGTATTTTAAAATTCAGTGTGCCAGAATGGTATACATTTTCTTCATATTTTTCTTGAACTTTATTTGTGCAGGGCAAAATAATAAACCTTAAGCAAAATTTCATCACATTTCCCTTTGCTTTGTGGGTCCCAGCACAAAATATAGTATCCTGTTACGTGTTTTGAAATAAAAACATTGCTGTATTTCTGTTTTTCCCACAGTCAAATTCATCTTTAGGAAGTTTAACAGCTTCTCTTGCTTGCAAGCTTATTTAGGCTAAACCCTTACTAATTATAGGAACGGCCCTGTCAAAATAAAAGATAAGAGCAGTGCAGAAAAGTGTATCTCCGCCTGCGAGACAGAAAACAGTTAACACAAGTTCAGTGATTGGTAAAATGGGGCTGTTTGTACTTACATAATATTAGGCCTCACATGGCATGCCACTTTACTCTATTACTGCAAGGTTTAAACAAGAAAGATGCTTGTCTGTGCTCCTTACAAATCTTATTTATGGTATCAACTTAAGCAAGCTAGGAAGTGTATATTTTTAGTTCTTAATCTTTTAACTTACAACACATTAACACATTCTCATGCTTTGTTTGAACAATATCAACAAAGACTGACTCCAGGGTCAGCTACTATTTAAATCCATAGGTTTGTGTGCATTTGCTAGACGCCTTAAAATGTAAGCAGTGTATTTTTCCTGGAAGGTGTGTGCATATATTCCATAAACATACACCTTTCTGATTTAGTAATAGTCATGACGACAATAGTTACGTGTTACAAGTGTGAGTGCACAGTATCCTGGCCTTTACGTTTATTATAAAACAGAAGTTTTCCCAAATTTGTAAAGTAAAAAGTCAGAATTCTGTAAAAGTCTTCCAAAAGTTAAAATAGCCTTTTCCATCTTAGGCCTAGAAAAAGCATGCACAGCGATGCCAAAACCTCCTCATCTACATTCTTGTTCTGGGTCAGTGACTTAACGTTTTGAAGCTGCTGGATCGCCATGTCAGAATTCTCCATGCCTAATGCTTTGTAATCTGCTACTGGAATGCAAGCACCATATTCAATTGCTTTCATATTGAATCGTCCTGGGTAAGGGTCTGTCTAGGAACCGCTTCTCTGCGGTACATTGCAAAGTGATATGTCCCTAATAGAATATTGTCAGGCATGCCTTGATATATTGATGCCCCTGAGATGGAAGCAGTATTTCACTAAGAGGTGAATGCTTTCTGCCACAGTATATGCATCAAATACTAATTACATTGTGAGCTAGAGCTCCATTGTGTTCACAACTTGGACCTTTCTTCAATTAGGTTTTTTTTTTAATGGCTATTCAGTGAATTTGTTTGCCTAAAACAATAGCATTCTGATTGAAATTGTTTTTGACATCATTGCAGCATTTTCCTGCAGTTTGGAAAATTATCTGATTTGACCTAAATTTCCTATTCAGTTTTTAGATGTCATTTTTTGGATGGTTTCTAATATGTTTAGTATTAAAGGCACGTGGCAAATGTGCATCAGTATGCACCCATTAACAGTGAAACGGATGTACCCACCTATCGCATTAAATGGCTGTGTTTCTGAACTAGATGATTTTTAGGTCTCAGATAAAACATGGTTAAATAAGTGGCTCCATTCACTTCTTTACACAAACCCTGTTCTTTGTTTTTTTTTTCCAACTCCATATGCTGCATTTTTCTAGTCATCAGTTTGATTGAAGTCTCACTCAACACATCAGCAGCACCTATCATTTATTTTGTAATTGTTTTCATTTAAACACTAAGCAAATAGATGATAATTCCTGTGTTGTTCAACTAAATATTGGTTCCCTTTTTATTGGATAAATGTTTTATTTTCCATATACTGCAGTAAAATACAGGTTCTTGCATGTTTTTCATCTGTTCCTATTCTATATGTGGTTTGGTTTCTTTACAAGATATATCACTAAATATTATTTCTGGACCAAAAATCCACATTTTTAATAATTTTACTTGGTGTTTACTTATTGGTGTCAAAAATGTAATCTCTTTACTCAGGCCTCCTCTGTTTCTGTTAATGGGACATTTTAAAACAGAATCCTAATTCTATGTCCTTCATGTATATTCTGCCTACATCACCCATGTGCATAGCTGTACCAGTCTTTATAGTGCCATCATAATAATGTTACTTGCCTATCATTGTAGGAAACAAAATGGCTTACATGAGGGAGAACCACATTGCGCACACACAGCCTATAAACAAAACATTTCCAGTGTAAGCATGAATTTGGAGCAGGTTAACCATAGGCATAGATTGTAAACTCTTTCGGTCAGGGTCCTCTCCTCCTACAGTGTCACTTTCTGTCTGCCATTTGCAACTCCTATTTAATGTGCAGCATTGTGTAATATGTTGGGACTATATAAATACTGTTTATTAATAATATTAATAATAATAATAATAATAATAATAATTGTGTGTGTCTGTATAAATTTAATAGCCAATGCATTTCAGTGGTTGTACTCAAACCTCCCTTTGGTTTGTGGTGCATAATCTAGAAGTTTAATCCTTTGTTTTAGTTCAATATAGATTGTAGTTTAACTCTTGCTCAGTAAAGTTGTCTGGCTGCCAAACGCATATTATCTGTAAAGAAATAAATCTCCGGATTAACCAGCTATCCTGTTAGCTCCCAGACAAGCCTTAATGAAATTGGTTGTCAGCTCTTCGTAAACTCTTATATTGTGACAAGTAAAAATGAATCCAAGGCTATGGGATTGGAGTGATTTTGCAGGGGGGTTGGGGGTCCAGATACTTTTTGGGGCAATTTGTACAACTGCTTTAGGTGAAAACTTGCACCTGAACACCTTAAATTCTTTGAGACTTTAACATAAATGCAGGCAGAAAGTAAAGTTAGAACAATGACTGCCTGCAGTCCTATTCCTGCAATGACCCATAGCATTTAAAATATGTTACAACCTTTGGCATACATTTAAGAAAAATGCATAACCTCCAGTAAAAAAAAAAAAAACACAGTAGTAGATTCACTGTTACAGGAAGCTGCAATGCCAGAGATAGACATCCATTATTTTTATAGTAGAATAGAAGTGTGAGCTTGAAATATAGGTATACAATATGCATAGTGTCAAATGTATAACTTTTAGTTAACTGTATTATTTTTTTGTGACAGAAAAAGAAGACCAAGCCTTTTAACCCACCGACACGGCGGAACTGGGAAAGCAATTATTTTGGCAAGCCCCTTCAGGAGTTGGTTACTCCAGAGAAACCTATTCCAGTCTTTGTAAAGAAATGTGTGGACTTCATTGAAGATTCAGGTATGAAGTCTGTGTAAAGAATCCTACCAAGTATATCTTGCTTTTAGATTTTGCAATGTAAAATGTGTTTATATTTTATTAGGGGGCATCGATATTTGATTAAGAGTAAAAGGCTCTGCATATTGCTTTGCAGTCCTATTTTACTGCTGCCGGTCGTCACAATATAAATCTGCAGGTTGCTTGACTTGGGTAAACTCCGAACATCAGTCACTGCTAGTTGCTAATTTTCTTCAAAATTTAATAAAAGTGTTGGCACGGTTAAAGTAGAAAGTCACTAATGGTTGTACGTTTATAGGCTTGCTTTGTAATTGCTTCTTGTAGAAGAGATTTCAGTGAAGTAGCTTGCCACCTCCCAATCTTTTGAACACACCACCTCAAACTACCCACATTATTTTACTAAAATAGCAATCAAACAGTGGCAATACGTAGGTGACTATTCCCGAAGATGGTGTGATACCAATCCATTTCGAGTTTTCTGTCTGATTTTAGAATTCATCTTTGCTTTTGTATCTTACACTATTTTACAGCTGAGAGGAATGTGTTAAGGAGTTGTTGGTTCTGTGTTAAGTATCTGGTAGGCAACACAAGCTGTGCGCTTCGAGCCCAGCCACACGCTGCTCCAAACAAGCAAGAAAGGAAGCAGATGCTGTCACAATCGCCCAACTTAAATAAACAGAAGGTTCAGCTATAACAAATATTCTTTTCATTTTGCGCCTAAGGCTACTGCTAGAAAACATGGTTTGGTATTATTTGGTATACCTTCAGAGTTTTGTTGTTATTGAGAATGCATTCAGCTGTATTTTAGTTTTTAGGAGAGATCTGGGTTTGTTGCAGTTAACCCATTCTTCGGGGTTCTTATTATAAAATAGAATCCAGGCAAAACACAACATTAAATAAAAAAGCTATAAGAATATCTACATTTATTTGTGAATGGATAAAAAATAGAAAGCGTACTGTTCACGTATCATTTTTTTTTAAATAGATATTAAAACTCATCTGGCTTTTGTGAAATCTAGATACCACCAGCTCTTTCAGAATGTAATGTTTGAAATTGATTAGGCTTTTAAGCTAACAATGATTCCAATTACCTGATCTTACATATATATCTTCTTTTACATGGCATCTTTTCAATGTTTAACAAATATAATGTAGGTTCTTATTCAGTTATAACTTTTACCATGCTTAATATTGGAGTGTGGTGCATTTTCAGTCACTATTATATTTTTGAGTTTATACCGGAGTTTACTGTAAAGTAATTATTAATAGGCCAACCATTACACAGAGCATTTACATACCTAGTATCCTTTGTCCAACACTTATTGAGGTAACAGCAACATAAAATCCCCAATATTGACAGGGCCACTCTTGGAATTCAGTACTTTTACCAGTTTCATTATATGGGGAATGTTCAAGTCCTTCGAAACTGAATTTCAAGTTCTCATTTCTCCATTAGTGGGGTGATCTCCGTTGTATCTCCTCACTGACAATTCCCAGACACTGCTGTGCCAGGGAGGAGTAGATGGCACTGATTAGGGGGGCAATTAATCGTGTAGTGTAGGTATGTGTTTTATTTTGGGGTCCACTTGCGGTTTTGGATTCTGAAAGGTAGCTTAATATGCAGTATATATGGGCTTAGAGGATAGTAATGAGATGGATAGGAAATAATTACATAATTGCATTCATTGTGACCAACAAGATCACTTAAGAAAAAAAATGCATATAACCGAGTCAAAACTGGTCACTTAAACAATTTTCTGTCTCTGCCAGGGCTTCTAAGTACTTTTAGTTCTTTCCTGGCGTTATACTGACACTAATTGCTGGATAAAACCACAAGTTTAAATTATGTATTTATCTTGTCACAACACATTTATTACATGTAAATTGACTCAAAGTTCGATTCTGTAACTATTGCCTTGAAATTTTGTCTGGCTATTTTAGATTCCTCCCTCGTTGAGTGCATAGTCTCATGATCGTGTTTGTGGGAAATATCTTCCTAAATGACTACTAAAATGTGATCTCATAATCTCGGTTGTAAGGAAGGCTCTTTTCCACCTCTCTTGTTATATGGTTGTGATTAACCTTCCTAGCGGTAACCCAGAGTGTGACTCTGGGTAGAAAAAAGTTGCTCAAAGCGGTAACCCTGAGTCACACACAGGGTAGGTAAACCTATGGGAAGTAAATACAGCCTGACCTGATCCTCCGGCGTCCCGTTTTGTGCATCGCCGTGATCCCCATCTTTTTCCTCTGGCGTCTTCTGCACCTGATGAGTCACCGAGGGAGTTCCCGATGATGTCGGTGCGTGTGTATGATGCCAGTGGGGCGGGAAATTTAAAATCCATTTGTATTGCATTCAATACAAAATACCTGTATTGAATGCAATACATTGGATTTATATGTGTAAAAGCAGTGAATTGTATTTCATGAACATTTATTTTACAGTATATTAAACTAGTATGTGTGTATGTGTGTGTGTGTGTGTGTGTGTATGTATGTGTGTATGTATGTGTGTATGTATATATATAAAAGTAAAATATATTTTCTTGAAAAACAATGTGCCGCTTTTAGACATATAAAGAAGTGAACCGCTAGGGAGGTTAAATAGCTACAACCTGCATGTTTCTAGTGAACCTTCCAGTGTTTGTTTCTCTATAGTCCTGGTTCATACTGTGTAATTGGTGAGTTAAAGGGAAAACCGCTGATTGTTTATGGTAAGGAGTAATTAGTCGCAGAGCTCTTACTGTTTTACTGCATGCTAACTTTGAACATCTCTTTGCTGGGTATGTTTGTTAGCTTATTAGTTCCTATTTAGTGAATTTGTATATTGTAAATCATATGCCTTTACTATGTGTAGTTTGCATGCAAGGTATTTCAGGAAGGGAACAAAGCAAGCATAATGGATGCATTAAAAAGCTGCAAAGTATGCAAACGTGAAAAGCTTATAAAACTGGTAATACAATAATATGTTGGATGTGCCATTTGGAAGCAAAATATTTTGTATTGCTTTGAGAAAAAGGTATAAGACATTTGAGCTTCACACATGTGATCTGGGAGTATATAGATTACACCTACACTACATAGATATCTAAGGAGACACCATGTATCTTATCTTGTTATACATGGTATTCTTTAGCTTTAGGGTACAATTTGCAGTCTTTCTCTTCCTTTTTCACATAGGGGGAACCCATGCAATAACTTTCAGGTCCTCATGGAACCCCTGCTATAATTACTATATTGACAATTCCCAGTACACTGGTGTGGTGGACCGTGCGAAGAATACATCTTACATTGCTGTCCAATGGTCCAAGAAAGTCACCGTAACCGCCAAAAAAATCATTAAGGTCAATTAGACTGTCCTGAGATGCACAAAATTGCTTAATCCTGGTTAAGAAGCACTGATCTGTTGTCTCATTAAGCATGTCACAAATTTGTTGTGATTCCATTTTTAACTAAGATTTTTAGTATCCTTTGTATTCAGCCTTCAGTGGGGATGCATTTACATTTAAAAGTATAATATATGTAAACTTTGTAATTTTAATTGCCAGGTTTGTGACATGTTTATGAATATATCTATGTGTAATAATTGACTCACAAAACTTATGTTGTGTCCCCTCACTTTTGTTTAAAACAACAACTTGCTCTTTAGAAAACATTTTACATGTCTTTTGAAGCTTTCAAATCCATATTGTTTATTCAGCTCAACCCAGAGTGTCTTGGGATGTTACAGCATTATAAAAGATAGTAGTCAGGTTTTAGTAAGAAATCCAAGGATGTTATCAAAGCTTGGCACTTGATTAGCTTTTTGGGTGGCATTTATTGTGTCAATATTTGCTTTGTTTTCTGTTCTTACGGAACAAAGCTTATAACAGATTTTATGGTAGTTTTTAGACTAGCCTAGTTTTCTGTTAGGATTACAGATGTTACTAATTTTCTTGCATAAGTCAAAAATAACAAAATTCTGATTTGTTTGATACATTTATTTCATTTCAAAAACGATTTGAACTTAAGCAGGTCCTCTTGTTCACACAACTAAATGCATTGAAGTGCTTCCATGTGATTTGCTGGTTCAATATTTGCATTAAAAAGCAGTTGAACGAGCGTACCTGATAAAGTGGCCAGTTACCCAGTTAGTGCGTGTGTGTGTGTGTATGTATATATATATATATATATATATATATATATATATATATGAAGCAGTTTACTTATGTCTGACATCTATAGATGTCAAATTTGTGATGGAGCATCCCCTCAGTATATTGCACCTAAAAAAAAAAGCTTCCAATATGTTTTTGGCTGTTCTCTTCTTATGGTCATCAATATAGCATGCAGATCCCCGGCTAGGGTAGCATTTATGGCTGCACATATTATAGACTATAGACTGTTTCCTGTAACAACAAACCAGAATTGAGCTTCCAAAAGAAGCAATGTTTTTGGCTGCCAGGAATAGCTACTTCTTCTAGTTTTAAAACTAACACAAGAACGTGGTCCCATTACTTGATTGGGGGCTAGCAGAGGTAGCTGGACTTCTACTAATTGCCAGATGCCACTAAAATTCTTCAGATATTTCTAAAATACTTTAAATGGCTTGATATCTAAATATTCTATTGCCACAACTCAAAGTAACAATGTAAAGTGACAGGCCACAAATCTTAATTGGCTTTTATTTACATATCCTGACATCTCTGCATTCCTATTAGCAGTTTTATGCTTGGGGCTCATACACTGTAGTGGGGTATAGTCTAGAAAGCAGGTAGAACAGGTTGTAAGGAGTATCCTTGCAGGGGAATGAGATATGGTGCTGCCCTCCCATCTGTAAAGCAACATTAGACAAAATTATTATTTTGCGTTATGTCATATTTTAGGGTACTGGAATAACAGGTTTAACCAGTTGGCTGGTCGCAGTGCACTGTATGTGTGAGAGCGATAAAATGAAGGAAGGTTTCTCTGTTCTCCTATCCATCGTGTCATTTGGATCCCCAGGGTCCAATTAGTTCAGCACATTTGTCCAATAAAATGTTTCTCATTCTTCATACGTATGCCATGGTTACCTCTGAATGCCAGCAAAGCAGCTCATTAAATTCTCACCTGCTTTTAAGGTTTTGGTATTGTCTTCCTTGTGTTTGTATTGAATTGTTGATTATAATGATCCCTGGCAAGTAAAATAACTTGTCTGTTGCTGGGAGGCAGATCAGTTCAGAAACCAATGTTTAAAGCATTGTTTTTATATTTTTTTTTCTAGGTATCTGCTTTGCATAGCTCAGAGATGTGCTCTAAGGGGTAAAATTGTGGATTCTTTTTATTTTCTAGTCCAGCACAGATTCTATTTTATGGTAATGTGGGTATTTATAACCGGTAAAGGGGAAATATTTGGATAGAAAATGTAACTTAACAGGTTACATGTCCTAAAATGAAATTGTGTTCAAAAAAAGAGAAATTAGACATTTAGTTTTACTGCTTCTCCTCAATTGTATAGGAACCGTTCTTTATGTGATTCTGGTGAAAAGATTTTTTTTTTTTTTTTTTTTTACATTGACCTTTGGTCAGCAGTGGCAGCACAGACTTATATTTGAAGAAACTGGCAATAGTAATTCTCTAAAAGAAAACAAAAGAGAGAAGCCTTCAAAATGTAAAGTTAGTAAGTATAGAGTAAACTTAGAATGGATCGGAAAAAAGTAGTAAGAGTACTTGTGATCATTCACAGCTTGAATGGGGCGATACAACTCACCTTGCGCAATGGAAGGGGAAGTGGGGAGAACAAAAAAAACACATATAGATGCAAAAAGATGTCTAAAAATACAAATTTACATTTAGAATTTTTTTTATAGGAATCTACATTGAAATATTTCCTCTCAACCTCTGGATCAGTCACATGTGGAATTTAGGATTTTTGTCACTTTCTGTACCAGTTTTGTTTACTAGGTAAAATAGTGATGGGGAATCTCCCCAGCAGGGGCAACAATGCAGACAAATAAAGCCACTTTCTTCCCCTTTCTAGCAAAAAAAGGTGCTTTATTTCTTGCGTATAGAAACATCGGCCTTATTTCCATTTTCTTTACAACCAAAACAAGTCTAGTTCTTTCTGGATGCTTCAATAGTTTTATATGAATGTACATACCAGGAGACTGTAACATAATTAATGTACATTTATACAAAGGAAAAAATAAAACCTTGGAGCTAACAAAGTGTTAGTAAAATCCACATTTTATGTGTACAACAAAGTGAAATAATTGTTGTATAGCAGAGGGGCTCGTTACCAGAACAAAGCAGAGTGAAATACTGAGCAGTTTACACATTTAAAAGTTTGTGATCAGGCAGGCCATTATTGCAGAAAGGGACTGGTGATATTACTTCTGGAATAAGTATTATTACTTGCCTGATTGCTCCATGGAACTGTAACAATCACTGAGCTGCACAGCTCAGCATTGGTTGGCAGGATACACGGCAATCTCTGCTTCCCCTGTGGTTGCCGAGACTAAATGAACGCCCGTGTGTCTGCTCGAGAATTACTGTATATCAACTCAGCCAATGGCCTAAGATTGCAAATAAAAAGGAAGATGATGGCAGCACCCTGCGACAAAACAAGGAATGAGCGCTACTTCAAAGAGGTGGGCATCGTTTATATAAAGTACACTAAGCAATTTACATGATATAAAAGATGTTTTCCAGTGCCTTCCCTTATTCTGTTTCAAGATCAGCCTTACAATGTAGTGAGCAACGTGTTTGCGGACCAGAATAGCTAAAATTTACCTAATTTCATCACAAAGTAAGGTTACATATACACGTCAGATAATCATTGCCTGAGACAGAACAGTAGTGCTCGTCTCAGACAAATTAATGACGTGTACAGCGGTTCCTGATGATGTTCATTACTTTATCAGAACAGAGCCATGAATGATGATTGAGAAGAATCGCTATGCAAGTGAAGGAGGGAGAGCACAGAAGGGTGCCATGTGCTCCTCCTTCCCTCTCCATAGAACGGGGCGAGCGGTGTCAACACCTGTCACTGGGAAATATCATAGAAGAACATTTCCTGCAACAAAAATCTAATGTGTCTACGTACCCTAAGGATTTATTTCCTTAGTGTAATAAGACTTCTTTAGGATTTTTATTTAACAAAACAGAATTTTGTTACTGCCAAACAGGATAAATGTTCCTTGGTAATGGATCGTTATTACAGCAGGAAGGCAAAAAACTTCTGGCTGGTTTCTTTTTTCTGCTTTAGTAAAAAAGTCTTTATTCAGCCAGAAGGAAAGCCATCTAGGTTTAATAATGACGAATAAAGAGAAACTATTGCATTTCTGTGAAGCTGAACTGCATTTTGAAAATCTTACTGACAGATTAATACTGGTGACATGCATAGCATATAGCTGTGTTCACTTGGTCTTAGTTGTAATGGTTACAGCATACAGCTGCCTAATCACATTTGTTTTTGCTCAAACATCACTTGGCAAAAAGACTGTTAAACTAAAGCTGACACTTTGGCAGGTGCTTGTGATGGCTGTGTTGGCGGCATGATAATTTGTTTGCTGGATTACCCTAACCTAGCCTAAATCTTGTTTTTTGGAGCTTTGAAATCTGTGTTCACTTAGCTGACCATCTGCAATGAAACGGAAGTGCTGGAAATGATTCCCAGTGGATCAGTACTGCTCCATCTAGAAGTAAAATTCTCCCTGTGACATCTGCTCTGAGACAGGAAATAACTATATGATGATCTATATCGACCAAGAGCTGACTGCAGTTGTAGAAAGCAAGAATAGTAACATGTTTGCTTAAGGAACGTTGTCATCTGCTTATTCTACATGTTGATAGGGAGTATAATATGAACCTTTAGAGCCTAACTCCTACTTTTTAAACTGAAAAGTCTGTGAAAAAGTTAACATTTGTTATGTTTATTATTCTATTTGTGATCCTGTTGGGTAGGTTTTACTTTCCGTCCTTGTAATTTCACACATGGGGGGGCACAGTTGTTAGAGATCCTTCCCCAAAGCTGAACTTTTGAAAAAAAATATTGCTTACCTTTACCAATGAAAAGCCCTTAATCCATGCACAAACCGAGACCAGTGAGTCCTGTCTCCCTCTTCATTACTGCCTTAAACATAACTTTTTACCATGTGGTTCTTTACATCTCAACTTGCACTGCTCAGGTTTAAGATTGAACATTTTTTTTCCAGTACAGGGAAGCCCCCAGTATTGCTGGCCTGAACTCAAAACGTGTTGCAGAAGAAGCAGCACACGGGGATAACCAACCACCCTTTTGTATAATGTTAACAATGTGATGATAGGTCTGCTTTAATTCAACACAATCTAAACAGGTTGGAGCTGCCTGTAAGTTCAGTTGTAAACTACTGTCTCAAACTAATGTCCATTGAGGTGTAAGTAAAGTGAATATACTGTAGTAAAAACAGTAAGTGGTAATTAAAGACAACGTTAAGATGTTAAAAATATTTCTTCAGTAGGTAATTATGCAGAATTGAATATGAATGTGATGTGCATGTATACCAAGATAAATGCTACTACACTGTGAATGGTTTTAATTTGATCTCCTGCTTTGGCCTGATTACCACACACTCAACTTAGTGAGTCAGAGAGACATCCTCTCCCTCTGCAACCAGATAACGGAGTTTACATAGAGGTTGTCCAAAAGTTAGCAGCTGGTTGCAGGGCTTATTCTGAAGACAAGTATGCTCTTCTAAAATGACAAAAAAACCTGCTTGGGAAAATCATTGCAGCACTGTATGTCTGTCTTGGGGTGCTGTCATCAGCTCTTTTGTGCAATAAATGCTCAACTTGTGTAGGTCTGTAACTTTCAGCCTCGTGAGAGTTTGAAGCAGAAGTAATACCCAATGTTTTCCCTTCTAAGGTACCCAGAGGTGCTATTTGACAGTGAACAATCAGAAAATTGGAAATCTTGCTTTATAAACCTTTTTTATTTTAGGAAATTTTTTTGCATTTTGCTCGCACCTTTATTTTTCATTGCCCTAAACAGGAACACTGTCAAGTCAAAATCAAATTGCTTTTAGTATAATGGCAGTCTTTATCCTTGGCTCTGTAACATTTCAGTTGCATCAAATTCCTGCATAATTTATGGATGCTTGACTAGCTTTAAAGTTATTTGCAAAATAAATCAGTGTTGCTTTTTTTATTTTAGTAATAAACAGTTTCAAATTATAACTGCGGTAACATTTCGGAGATGTTTATAGTACATGTAAAAATTCACAATAACCTGTGCAGAGTATCTGATTGTAAGGAGTGTATGTTGTCATTTACATATGCTTGTTGTATTTAGAAGCCTTTTGCTGACTTCCCAGAAATGTTTAGGGGCTGAGCATTGCCGCTTGTTAACGTGTTTGGCATTATAGCAGACGGTTCAAAATATGTTGCAATACACAAGAATGGTGCATTTGTCTGGTGGAGTGCACACAACACATTGCAGAAGGTTACTGTTGGTTGTAGTGTGCAGCCAAGAATGTATTTCTGACATGCAAAAAAAAAAAAATAAATGGACCTGAAGCACGATGCAAGCCTTGAGGAAATATGTGCAATATTGTCTTGCTGTAAATGAGGCTTAAAATATTTTACCCCTTGCTAAGAATAACTAAGACATTATGTCATGTTAGCATTCTAAGGAAGCAGATTCAGGAAAGAGTTTACAGGTAGCACTGCTGCCATGAAAATTTTTTTCATAATGTAGAATGTGCCACTGGATTATTTGTCATTACGATCTGTATAAAATTTGTGTGTTCTCCCATTTTTTGTTGGTCTTGTATAGCTAATGGAAGGCCATTAACTAGTAATCTGGCTTCTACCCAGACCGGTCCTAGTATCTACATGCCTGTACCAAGGACACTTGATTCCCTAGAGAGAACAATCCTAGTGTGGGGTGAATAACTCATTATTTTGGAGATACCTAATTTCCATGAAAATGCTTTTGGTAACACCTTTATTGCAGATGTCTGTCCTGCAAAACCTTGCTGCTTTGTGCACATTGAACTGCTCCACCTGCCCAACAATGTAAAGTGTCTTTTTTTGTTTTATAGTAATTGTTAAGTAGATTCATATAGATGAAAATGTATATGATACTGCATTTTTTTCTTGTTTGTTTTTGCTTTGCAGCTTTTGTATTTGAGAAGGTGGAAAAGTAACTCTTCTTTTTATTCAATTGCAGGACTGGGTACAGAAGGTTTGTATCGTGTAAGTGGCTACAAGACAGACCAAGATAACATTCAGAAACAGTTTGATCAAGGTAACTAATTATAAAAAGCAAGAAATTGCAAAATAGTATAGTTCTGGAGAACTAGACCACCCCTCTCCATTTCCCAATATGTATTTTTAAGTATGATGTTTTTTTTCTTCATCATTTTTACTATGTGTAAGAGTGGATTATATTTATAAGAATGAAAAACACAATTAATTTATGGATAATCTGTATATTTCAGTTAACACGGAGAGACAAATTCAGGCATCTGGCAAGCAAAGCTAATCACTAGTGCCAGGCTTGTAAATTTGTATTGGCTCAAATAAGCCTGGATCCCAAGCAAAGCTTTTGTTTGATACTCGATAAATATAAATTCTGCTGGCAGCATTCAACATCCAAACACAGCTATCAGTTCATATCTCAATCTTCTGCCCAGCAGATCTGTGTTGCTTTGTCAAAGTTACAGCTTTGGCTATTTTATGTTTCACTGTTGAGAAACTGACACATATGTTCTGCCAATTTAAGATTTTACCCTCCGCATGTTGATAGCTGGAGCGCAGCTTTTAAAAATTAGCAAAATTTATTGATAACCAAGATTTGCTCAACAAAAGTTTATATGAAACATTGGTTAGAATTTGTTCTGTGTAGTCCAGTAGACGTTTAAAGGTAGTCCCCAGGTTAAGGACATCCAACATACAGACGCTTCTTAGATACGAATGGAGGCTTGAAGGGGGGGTTTGCATGATTTGCAGAAGAAATCTGCTGAGGTTTTTGGTGATCTTAGGGGGTGAGCTTTTTCTGCAGCCTCTTGTAACTCTTTAATGACCAAGACAGACTCTGCCGATGTTTCTTTTTGCATATCAAAGCACAGCTTGTTCCAGAAGTTAATGAATGTCCAGGCTCCATACAGATTATTTTTTTTCCCTTTATTTGTGATTAACTCAGTGAGGATTTTATACAGTAACTGACACCAAGCTACCTAATATGCTGAGACAAACATCTGTCCCAACTGCATTTCTTAAAAATAATGTACATGTTCCGACTTGCATACAAATTCAACTTAAGAACAAACCTACAGTCCCTATCTCGTATGTAACTCAGGGACTACCTGTATTGTTTTTCTGTTTCCTAGCTTTGCTGCAGTATATATATGTTTCTGACCAGGAGTGTTTTTTATTGCCACGTTTATAATATGTCCTTCACAGTTACTAAAAGATCATTTTTGTTTTGCAGATAACAATTTGAACCTGGCTTCAATGGAGGTGAATGTGAATGCAGTGGCTGGTGCTCTGAAGGCATTCTTTGCAGACCTGCCAGCACCTCTAATACCATATGTTCATCACCCAGAGCTTCTGGAAGCTTCAAGTAAGTCAAATTCATCTGCATTAGGTGATCATTGACAATTGTAATGATGTGTCCTTTACGCATCTACTTAGTCTCCCTGATTTGTCTGTTTTTTTTGGAAACCAGGTGGCTTTCTGTGTCATAGTGAAAAACAGAAATCAACAAAAAGATTGCATTAAACTACATCACTACTACTAGAATTTCTCTCCTATGCTTTATTAAAACAAAATAAAACTATTTGTAACTTTGTATATAGAAGGGTTAGAAGAACCTTTGTCAGGTTTTTATTGCATATGAACCTAGCAGACCTTAAAGACATTGCAGGAGAGCATAAGTCACATATTGCAGTGCAAGATATTAGTTTTTATTGCTTCTCTCATTATTGTCTTAGGTTTAGATCTTATGTCTAGTGTTGAATACATTTTTTCAAACATGCACAGTAGTTACATGAGGACAAATCACCTAGACTAAGAAGTCACGAAGAACAATCTCATATAACTTCCTATTTCAAATATCACAATTATCTGGTGTAAGCAAGTTTGTAACAAATATAACATCTCTACCAGCAGGACCTGGTGGTGAATTTATAAAGCATCCAAAGCTCCCAGAGTACAGGACATTATTTACAAATAAACATTTTACAAACTATTTACAGTGCGTATCTGTGATTAAAAAAGACTATTTTCCTAATACAGTTTATATATATTTTCCTTACAGAAATCCAAGACAGGATGGAAAGACTTCTTGTATTAAAGGATATTTTACGGGCTTTCCCTCCTGTCAACTACGAGGTCCTAAAATATATTATATCTCATTTGAACAGGTGAGTTTCATGCCAGATGTATACGATGTGAACACGAAACTGAGAATTTGGAGAGACAGAATTTAAAGCTATAGAGGGATTGATGTATCCTTGTTAGAAAAGATTTACAAAAGAATTGACAATGTAACATCAGGTGTCTTAGGAAGAATGTGTTTGAAATGCTGTCATGGCACCTGGACAGTTACTGAGGAAAATAATCATCCGGATAAATCACGCACGGATATATAAAAAAAAAAAAAAATGTATTACTTTCCAGTTTAGTTAAGAAATGCTTTTGGATGACTTCCATTAATATGCCAATGTGCTTGCCAGTATTTACTGTGTATAGCTCTGTTAATGCAGACACCATTCTTTGAAAAATTCCTAACTGTAAATTAAGGAGTGGACATATTCCCAACTTTTTCTAGAACAGATTAGGTAAAACTTACCATAAACATTGCATTTTATCTTTGCTGATTTATATTCACAAATGGTAAACGTCACCAAGGATTAGTCAAGGCTTTGCCAGCTGAATAGTTGCCTGGGTAAAAGGGCACATTATTGTTTTTTAGTTTGTAAATATGGTTTTAGGTCAGAGGCTTAGTTTTGTATTCCTTAAATTTGGGACCCAGCTGCAGTGTACTCTTGCTAAATTATCTAAAGTTAGGAGTACAATTTCTATTGAAATCCATTCCTTACTGTCTAACTGACTATGGATCTATTCTGTTACATTGGTTTTCCAGTCACTAACCTGTACACTTCAAAAATATATATATATAATATGCAGTAATAAATTATTTGACCATATAATTGCACTTGATTTGAGGGTGTTCTTAATATCCCTAAAGGGAAACTATTCTTGTCTTACCTGCGTGCTCAAGCTCTCTTGCCGGTGGTGACATTACACTGTGTATGTACATAGTCGGGAATTGCAAACAAACTTGTATGACGTTTTACTGTAAAATCTTCAATCAAAAAGCTGTGCACAGGTTTTTAAAGTCTAGCTAAAGTTTCACTGTAATGCTCAGAGTATGGAATTGCTTCTAATGCACAAAGCCTGACAAACCCTAATGAGCAAACACTAAGCTCAGTACAACCTGATAGATGTGATGGACTTTGCATTACCCTGGTGAATTCTGATATTTCAATAAAAGCCACTCCCAGCGTGGAAAACCTTGCCCACTTTCTGGCAAACCATGTGAATGTCTGTAGGTTTAGATCAGAGTCTGTAAAATTTGGTATGATGAATACATTTTAGCATTTACACTTCTGCAGTTTTCATTCGAAACTTACTAGATGCTTTCATCCCTATAGAAGGTTATTTTTGCATTCATATTTTATTTTTAAACACTTTAACGGATGGGTTTGCTGGATCTGAAAAGGTTGCATTGCTTGATATTCTAAGACATTGCAACTTTAGCATAAGGCTGCTTATTAGGACATAAGTACACCTATTGACCCAGGATAAAACTTGAAATACAATTGATGACTGAATGTCATTACAACAGAATCAGTTTGGACTTGGGAGATTATTAAAATATAGTTATTTTATCATACTGTTGTGATGTACTATTTTTTAGCTAGATGGCTTTTGTGTCTAAATTGCCTATGTTTTATTGAATAAAGTTCCAATCATCAGTCATTCACCAAGATTTTTTTTTGTTTCCACAGGGTCAGCAAACACAATAAAACCAACCTTATGACTGCTGACAACCTTTCCATCTGCTTCTGGCCTACCCTTATGCGTCCGGATTTTGAAAACAAAGAGTTCTTCTCGACCACTAAAAACCACCAGTCTGTCATAGAAACATTTATTCAGCAGTGCCAGTTTTTCTTTTATGATGGCGATGTGGTGGATTCTCCAAGCGTCACCAGTTCTCCTTCAGCACAGCATGGCAGTCCAGGACAACTAGCAACACCTCTAGTCCCTCTGCAGTTACCTCCCCCACTTCAGCCCCAGCTACTACAGCCCACACTGCAGGCCGACCCTTTGGGCATCATATAAATGGGCATGACAATACTGTACTTTATTTAATAACCCCATGTCCTTACTGACAGACCGTAACACAGGAGACAAACAGAAGACTGCTCACCTGTAGTAATATCCTAATGACACAGATGGATCTGATTATTTTTAGTTCTTGTTATTTTCGTTTGTATTTTTTTAAACACTTTGGACCGTCTAGATAAAGATCGATCTGTGGCAGGCCTTGTTTGTGAAATTTTGCTGCTGCATGGAACTACAAATACTATACACTTCTCCAAGTGTCTGGAAGATACTTATCAGAAGAGAGGATAACACACAGAATAAAGAAAATGGTTCTTTTCTATAGAAAAATCTAATTAAATTTACGGAAATAAATCATTTATGAAGCATTAGTGCTTTCCCAGCCCGACTAAAGGCTGAGATTTATTTTGGTGTCAAAGCATCTGTGGTGTGCAGACGTGGGTATGTGTGGGTGCGTGTGGGAAGCCTGGCAGTGGGGTGGGTTATGGATTACTTGTTGGCGGTGCTTGGTTCAGAGCTTATCTTGTAAATGATACAAAGTAATAATTGTATGTACATATATAAATGTTTACATATTTCAGGAATAAACATCCATCCATTGAGTCAATGTTTTGTTCTGCATGAGGGAATGGGTCAACAAGAAATAGTCACTGATCTCTACTAGAATCATCCGCCGTAATACTGAGCGACTGCTTTACCTCAAACTATATAAATGTTGAATCTGCAGATTTAACTCTTGATCTGAATTGTTTTGGGTAACCCTGAATTACATTGATTCCTTGTGAGAAAAAAAAAATACCAAGTGCTAATGAATTTGCTGATATGGTGCGTTAACACTAACATTTATTTTTGCGGCATCTAATTTTCCTTTACTAGCAGTAACTATTATTATAGTAAACTTTTACCGTTGTATCTAAGTGTACACTATTTAAGCCATGATCTGTTAATGCAAAATGCTTTCACTGGTAAATTTGTGTAAAAGTGCAAAAAAATACCTGTTGCTCCTGACAGAAATCTGGTGCTTTTCTGTAGACAATGGTTTCCAAGCATTGTTATTTCCTCTGCCTAAGAGGTGCTGTGTAGTCCCAACACACTTTTTGTGCTGGGCTGACCACTATTGATCTAGTACAGTCAGTGAGTGTTGTCACTTTGGAACATGACATTTGTTACTATGAGGAATGCTGAGTGAAGACAGAAAGGTTGTTACCGCCACCACATTGAAGTACTGGTAAGGTATTTAACTTATGTTTTTGGGTTTAGACATATCTAGGCACTGTCTAAGGCTACGTACACACGTCACATGATTCTCATCTGATAATCGCCGAGACATGATATCAGACAAGAATCTGACATCTGTACAGCATTCGGCGTTTGGCCTGGAGGATCGACGAACCATCGTAATGAAAGTGAAGGGGAGAGAGTGCAGCGGGTGCCGCTCTGTCGTCCTCCCCTTCCACTTTCCATATAGCAGAACAGTGCTGTATGTACAGTGCTCGATTGTGAAAGATCCTTTCCAATGACAATTATTGCACGTGTGTACCCATCCTAAAGCTAACTGTAGCAACAATTTTTATTGTTTTTTTTCTTAAGTTAATAGGGTGCTTTCATGGAAAACTAAACAATAGAGCATGTGAAGCATACCAGTGTAAACCCAGATTAGCAGATCCACATCTCCCTCCAGATTAAGAAAAACACTTTCCCAAAACTGTCTCTCACATTTGGTTAGTTTATTATGTTGGAACACTTGAAATTTATGGTACTGATTACATTTCACTTTCATTTCTTATAAGAAAGAGTAGAATTAAGCATTCTTTTCATGGGGTTGTAAATCTGTTGACATTTAAAGTCCAAGGCTTATATAAGTTAATGGCTTGTATAGTTAGACCTTCAGAATATTTATATTATTCACATATAATAAATCTCCATGTAATGATGCAGAAAACCTACCTCTATCACAAGGTGTCTTTAAAAATCACATAAATGAAATGATCACCTCGTAGTGTTAACATTATTTGTCGTGGTTTACTTGGATAGATCAACATATGCATGAAGATATGGACATGAAAGTCACACAATAAAGAGTGCTTGGTATGTGATCCAACTCCAGTAAAAAAAAAAAAAAAAGTATGCGTAAGGATATCTTCATTTATGAATAACAGTTTTCATATGGGGCTAAAAGGTAAATACCATGTATACAGCCTTTTTTTCTATTCAGTCTTCATCAGTATAATGTAGAGAGCAAATCATATATTTTATTTAGGCCAGGTTAACAATATTTTGTAGATGTTCTGTTGTAGTAAAGCATATCAATATTGCCACTCAAGAAGAAAACGACATTGAAGAATGACTCCCATTAACCATCATTGTCCCTAAAATGTGCACAAAATAGCAAAATGGATCTGTACTCAAGATGCCGGTATGTTGTATGGTATTTGTAAAGTCAAAACTTCTCTGTCTCTAAAAAGTGAAGAGAAATCTCTCCAATTAGATATAGATGACAAAAAACATTTATAATCTTGTCAAAACGTAAAGATAGTGTTTTTGCACCTTTAGAGGTAAAAATATTCCAAGCCACCCTCTCTAGAACCTCCAAATATTTGCAGCTGTCAAACCTCCCGATTCCTCCTGTTGGTCAGTATTTTCTCTTCCTGCAGCCCAGACCATAAAGATCTAGCTAGAATGATATGATCTAATTCAAATCTATAGAACATGGGTGCACAGATAGCCAAGCACAAGCTTTTTACAGGTGATGCTAACCTAAAAGCATAGCAATAACCCTGTTTGATCTGTATACTAAACAGCAGCTGGTGTAAACAGATATATGTATTGTGGTTTGTGGCATGTAACTATGGTCTGGTTTTGTTGCTGCTGTACAACAGCTAAAATATAAATGTTATATAAGAAATAATGGCAAACTGTCTCAAATTATCCATCTTTTTTTTAACATTTTGTAACTTTAATATTCTGTAGTTGTAATCTAGCAAAGTTGAAGCAGGGGTAAAGTACAAGAATTTAGACAAATGGCAGATGAGTGTTGCTAATAGTATCCATTTTCGCGTGTCATTGTTCTGTTTAGAAGTCAGATGATCTGTATGCAGACATGTATACCAGTGAAATGTCATGAAATATTTCCTCCACCCTTGCCCACAAGCTAGAGATGATGACTGTTTAATCATCTGAACAGTTTCACATGGATTTTTCTATATTTAGATTACAATTTGCAGTCCACCCTAGTTTGACAGATTATCTGAAAGCGAATAGCTAAGATAGTCATTTGGACAGTAGGTCTAAGAATAAGGCCAACAAGCAGTGTATCAAGTGATTGGCTCCCTGGAGTGACCTGAAGAGTTCTATGAAAAAATGTGTATTACAGGCCTTCCAACATGACCGTATTCAGGTGTACTTTTTTTCTGCACAAATCCCAGTTGCTGTGAATATATAGATATACATTTTGGATTCCTGGGTTATTAAACAGACAGGGTAAATAATTATGAAGATTGGGTAGAATGGGGGTTTTCTGAATATATAGAAAGAAGAGGCAGTCCGGAGAATATTGGGGTATTCAGTAACCTATAAAGTATAGAAAAGGCAGTCTCAATATCTAAAGACAACAGCACTTTCACTAACAACCAGAGTTTTTAGTTTTCAGCTTTGGTCTTAATGATTTGGCAGTAATGCAGTCATCATTAAGTAAAAATGCAGTCATCAAGTAAAAAAAAAAACTTTACCTTTTTAGGACAGGCCAGGTTTTTGTAGAAGTTTTTTTATACATATTTCCCATACATTTGGCAAGGAAAAAATGCCTGTATTTTACAGGGTCTTGCTGTCAACTGTTGTAAATCTGTTATAACAAAAATTGTATGTGTGCGTCATTTATAGAACAGAATCCAGCTGTCAAAATGACAAACAGGTCTTACTGGTTATACCAGTGGAATGGCCATGGTGGGGGAGAACAACACCCAAGGAATGTCAAGTTTTTAGGGATTACATTGTATGCCAAGGGTCCACAACTGCCTGATCCCTTCCATGAACGTTTCTGTAGTAAAAATATACAACAAGCCCTTCGGATACATTGAGCTTATACTAGAAATTAAATGGATTGCTGGTTTTGGATTACAAAATACAAGTCCACCAGACCTGTAAATGCTGAATGCAGAAGAGATACAACATAAACTACTTTGAATTACAACCATAAGAAAGTTTTTTTTTTTTTTTTTTTTTTGTTTTGTTTTTTTAAACCAGGCACAAATTCTACAATATGATTATACAACCTAACAAATTAGAAGCAATGTATTTATTGCACTAGCTAGTTTTTGGTAGGTCTAACGCTTCATCAGATGATCCTCACCGAAGATGAATAGTTGTGCTTATCTCAGGCGAAAATCTGACGTGTACAGCGGTCCCCTTGAGTCACGGCAGATTGATAAACAACCTCTGTGCACTTCTATGTTGGAGAGCGCAGTGGGTGTTGCTCACTCATCCTCCCTAATGAACAGAACAGTGCTGTATGTACAGCGCTCGTTCATTCATCTGTCACTGGAAAAAATCCTGAAAGATCGTTTCTAATGACAACCATCTGACCTCTCTACAGAAACTTATTTATTTTTTTTCATACATAGTCTTTATTGACCCTATATTTATAAGCAGTTTGTATTCACATGTGTGACATGTAACAAGTGAAGCACTTTTTAGAAAGTAGAACATTGACTGGAATGTATACTTGTTCTGTGCAAGGTGGGTGAATGTACTTGATATGTAAGTTGGGTGACTGCGTTTTAAAGGTTATAAGTAAACATGGGCAAATGAACTGAGAAGTAACCATCCAAAAATGTTGTGCTCATTAGTTACTAATCCTAATACTTCCTGCTGCCCCTTTTATTTAACATAGCTGAATTCCCTTGACTTTGGACATAGTACCTAACTGTGCCCACCTTACCAGATGTTACAAAGCACATTACAGGAGATACTCATTTACATAAAACAAACCCTTTGTATGTAGTGCACTTAATGGTACATTCACCCTTGTGTACATAATATTACTATATATAACTTGCATTTATAAAGTGCCAACATATTATGCAGTGCTGTATGTTATTAGGGCCTTTCAAATATATTTAAATAATTTGCCCATCTCAATTTAGGCAAAAGAAAAAAAAACACTTTTATTAAATAAATTCAATAAATTTTGTATATAAAAGCCCTAAATGTAAAGATTTCTACTTCAATTTCTAGATTTTGTAAGATCTCATACAGGATTCACAATTCTAGGTTTAAAAAAACAATGATGGTAAAGTAGGACATCTTAGTTCTAAAAAGTGCTTTTCTTGGTACATGTCGCTGTGAATGGACAGCGCTGGTCCCTTGACACTCCCGAAAGCTTTCAGTGTGGTTAAGCTGTCAAACACTGCATTCAAAGACACCATTGTACCACACCCCTGTATGTGAGGTGCATTTCAATGCAGTACCCTGATGTGCAGACAATACCGTTAATGACCCATTATACTGATTTCTTGCTCATATACATAGCCCATCGTTAAATTCATTTACATCCAGATATGATGCATCAAGTGGTCGTAGGAGGAGAAAAATCATATATATTCCAGTAAGTAATCATAAGTATTATTAGTATAATATTACTATTAGTATTATAAGTTTGTAAGGGGTCATTTTCATACAACTTTTGTTTTTCTTGTTTGCCTCATTTTTTTAATGTCCCACCTCAGTATGTTAATGAAGCAATCAACCAAGCATGATAAATGAGAAATTTCATGCAGCCATCATTTTTTTCATACTTTGTTACATTTCAACGTTGCTAGTATCCAGCAGGAAATTCCTTGTATTGAGATGCAACAAACAAAAAACAACCAATGCACTTTGGTGTCAAAGAACTCCCTTTATTAGGTATTAATAATAAACATAAACAGGACCTAAAAATCTACTTGAAAGCTGAGATCTAAACATATCTGAAGTTGTTTATTATTATAAATGTATGTAAAATTGACATTTTTTTAGCAATGGTTACAGGGACTGGTAGATTATGCTGCATAAATCAACAACAACAAAAATTAAACTTTTATAAATAAGTGTTGTATGCTCTAGATGTCATCCAACCAGGAAACAGGATGAGCTCTACCTGACTTGCTGTGGCGTCTAATGCAAACTGTGGGAAGTCATATCAGTACAGGAAAGAAGCCTGTATAACTCTATACATATAAATGGGATTTTAGTCATCACATCAACAAAAACTCCAGCCGTACTATCAATCTTAAACACAATCCCAGCATCCAGGGGATTATGGCTGATGCTGGCTGCTTGAGAAAATCTAAAGTGTGTGTTATAACACTTGTTACTACCATCCTTCTGCCTATTCTTAACACCCTGCCTAGTGCCTAACCTAAACCACAAGCTCACCTACCCAGAATCTACAGTGTAGTATAGGTAGAATGGAAAATCTGATGGGTAGGAAGATCAGATGAAACACTGGTTGCAGCTCTATGCAGAATTTATGTGGCGGTGTGATCAAATGCCAAAATAAATCAGCATAGTACTGATGATGGGGGGGCAATAGTGTCCAGGAGGTTGTGGGGTGAACATTGCCAACATAACCCAATCTTTCCACTACTGGGCACTATTCTCCTACTGGGCACCGTTGTTATACCACTACCACCTGCATACCTCCAAATTGTCCCTGAATTAGAGGATTATCCCTCCTACGTAACCTCTAGATGTTTCCATTACATAGTAATAAAAAATACAACTAATCATAGTCTGAAAAATGGGGTAATAGATGTGAATATTTGTCTAAAAGTTTTTAACTAACTATAAGTTGTCTAACTGCTGGTTAGTATGTTTCTTTCCTAATTTACTTTGGGGCACTGTTGGCCCCCACTGGAAAATACTTTCCCCCAAATCCCCTTCAAGGCACATTTTTTCTCTTCCTTGTCCTTCCTAACAATTGCTTAGAGCAATGCCTCCACCACCTCTTGAGGATCAGTGCTGCTCCGCACCCCCCTATTAAGCACTATCGCCCCTACCACACCCCTTGGCACAAATGAATTTTCTTTTTAACCCACGCACCAAGGACATAGGGGCATTCTTCCTTTCATCAGCTAGGCTAGGTATTACATAGCCCCGACCAAATTGAGTGTACCTTAAAGAAGAACTACAAAACTATGAGCAGCTCTAGAGAAAACAAAGTGGATTTTATTGATTCTTTGGGTTTATCCTGACAACAAAGTGTTTCTAAAGTGTTAAGCGAGAATCATGGGGCATTTTTTGTGTACAAGGACTGCAGGCCATATACAATTTCTACAATTTGTGCACTCTATTATCAATGCTTATGTAAGCATTGCCGATTTTTAGCACAATTTACCCATACCAATTTTGCTGTGACTTCCCTTTAGCACTTGAGGGAATCCCCACAAAAGTAAAAGTTTAGCAATATAAAAGGGGGTGGTTTGTATTACAAAATGTTTTCATAGTATACAAATCCCTATGCTGGATGTGATTTCCTAATCTATTGTGATTATAAGAAAGTTCATGATGAGTAATAATTTGTAATATCTAAAATCTAGTGGACTTTGAACCCAGTCAACTTTCATAGTACCATGTAGCTAGAGTAAGTGCCTGTGGATTACTTTACTTCCTCCTGTTAAATACAGATCAGACAGCTCCCACTGATGGTCATGACTGGGAATGTCTCAGGAAATCTAATATGTCATACTAACAGAAGAAACAAAACTTTCTAAGAAATGACAGGGCGAGTACCAATGCTGTGTATCTTCCTGTGACTCAGGGCACGTATCGGGCAATCACGAACCACATCATCTTCTGGCTGAGTGAGGACTAAGACAAAACAAGTGTAGACGCACATAAAAGTCTGATCTAATTATAAGTCATGGAGAACAGATAACTTAAACAGCAGTAATCTACCCAAAGCTGTGAACAATTACAATTCATGGAAGTTCCACCAGTACACAAAGGTTTGTATAGGGGGGGGATTTTTTTTTACTTCCAATTCGATTTCCAATCTGAAAAAACAATCCCATTCAACGTACATCCAAATAAATCTACTTCCAAGCAATCAAAACCAACTGAATTTCTGGTTATAGCCAACAGGTGTTTTTCCAAGAGTTGGGTACAGTAAAGCATGTGCCAATCCCTGGAATGCAACACAAATAGCAAAGAAGGACACATGTCCATTTGCATAGAAGTTTTTTAATATGTTGGGGGAAAAACAATTGATCCATCTAAAATGGGCTATATCAGATGGAAAGACTGGGCCAAGAATGGTCATTGGTCAACAATAAACAAATTTAGCCATTACAAAAACAGTTAAAAAAAAGTTAAAAAAGATCTATCAAAGATTTCACACACACTACACACCAGGATCTGGGCCAATGTAGGAGCAAGTACAAGTTTGTCCTGTGTTCTAAAAAGCAAATATGCTAGGCAGTAGGGCCTATTATTGTCCTGCTCTCAATGCCTCATGCTCTAGGGGTTGCCAGGGGTTCCTTTGTATCGGATTGACCTCCCATAAGCTGGTGCCTGTCAAATTCTGGAACCAACACCATGAGGCAGCAGTATTTCCACTGGCATTTTTCCTATTGATTGATTATAGCAAGGGTTCCCTTACAGCAGAAAGTTATTTTAATGTACAGCAGGGGTGAAAAGGTTGAGAAAAGCTGCCTTTAAGGTTGGAAGCAACTGTTACATCCAATTTGTTTTGTGATACCACTAAGTTTGTCCATTAAGGCTATATAGGCTGCCTCATTAACCCACAAGATTAGAGATATTGAGTGTAAACCATAAGCTCCTCAAAGTATTATATTACTACTAGATTGACCCAGTCTTGCTGACAACAATCGAGTTTTTAAAACATATTTGTCCTTTACTAGATAGAAATTTGACAGCAGTCAACCCCTATTCATTATCTACGGAGCAGTTTCCTGGCAGGAGGAAGCAGTAAACTCATCGCAACCTCACCGCCAGTGTGAACAAAGCTCAAATAAAACCTCATGCACTCATGACCCAGAGCAGAGTAGGCTAACACATGGAGTGCAGGGACAGAAGTATGCAATGTACATAGTGCGTCACATTTACCTAACCTTTGCACTAAGTACAGGGGTCAGAAGTGTTTGCATCCCAGCACACCAAACCCTATTTAATTAATTTTACCAACACAAAAGTAACCCCATGCACAAACACAATATTATTATTAATATTATGAATATTGATAATAATTAATATTATTAAACAGTATTTGTATAGTGCCAACATATTACACAGCGCTGTACAATAAATAGGGTTTGCAAATGACAGACAGATGCAGACAATGACACATGAGGAAGAGAGGACCTCGCCCAGAAGAGCTATTTGTAGCGCTAGGTCCTAGGTTTGAATCCCAGCCAGGACACTATCTGCATGGAGTTTGCAGGTTCTCCCGGTGTCTGCGTGGGTTTCCTCTGGGTTCTCCTGTTTCCTCCCACATCCCAAAAACATGCAGTTAGGTTAATTGGCTTCCCCCTAAATTGACCTTAGACTACATTAATGACATATGACTATAGTAGGGACACTAGATTGTGAGCTCCTTTGAGGGACAGTTAGTGACACGACTATGGACTTTGTACAGCGCTGCATAATATGATGGAGCTAAATAACAAAAAGAGCTTACCTACATATATATTCTGACAACCAATTACTGATTTGGTGGTATGGCTGACTGTCTTACTACTGTTGGCATAGGAAGGACAGTGCTAACAAAGAGCAGCATGATGGGCCATCCCCATATAAGCAACAAAGAAAAGACTGAATGGCAGTGGCGTTAGAATCCAAGGCACCAGGAAAGAGTTTCAGGGTGCCTGGCACTAGCAACACCACTGACCATACCACTCCTCTTTCAGCTTTTGCTATACATTTGCTGCTATGGAAGCAACAGAACAGCAGAAAATATGATTCATGCTTACTGTACTTTTCCTTTCCTGGTGCCTGTCCATGACAGCATAAAACCCCACTTCTGTTGTCCAGTCATTTATGGGATGACCCACTATGGGTTTTAAATACTTAATATCTGGGTTACTGAGGAGTGGGGTTATTAGCATTAGAGTATTTATTGTATTTGTCGACTAATTTTTCTATGCACATTGCAAGTGAATTTTAATCCTATTGTATATGTCGACTAATGTTTCTATGTATATTGCAGGTGAATTTTAATCCTAAAGTACTCTAAAACAATAATTAGATAATGCTTCTTTAATATCAACACTTACAAAGCATTTGTCTGATAATTATAATATACAGGTGGCATATGTGTTCTCATTGATATGGGCAGCCCGGTGTCCTTTTCCATACTAGGTCTCAGGTTCGAATCTTGGCCAGGACACTAACTGCATGGAGTTTGTAGGTTCTCCCTGTGTTTGCGTGAGTTTCCTCCAGGTACTCCGGTTTCCTTCCACATTCTGAAAACATGCAGTAAGGAAATTGGCTTCCCCCCAAAATAGACCTTAGACTGTTCAAACGACATATGACTATGGTAGGGACATTAGATTGTGAGCCCTTTTGAGGGACAGCTAGTGACATGACTATGAACTTTGTACAGCCCTGTGTAATATGTTGTTGCCATATAAATACTGTGTAATAACAATTGATGCCCATTTAGATCACAGATATATTTATATACATCTGGAGGATGCAAAAATGTTAAAAGTGTGATATGCATGCTGTAAAATGTGTTGGATAAATTCAAAACACAGGTAATGGGCCTATTCATAAGACAACGAGCAGAGTTATAATAGCTGCAAAGTTCTGTAGCCCTAAGTAACTAATCTAAAATTATTTTACCTGAGTCAGATCAATAAAGTACGAATTTTGGTTTCTAGGAAGCAATCTAAGTTTATCTATTGATATCCTGCACATGCCATAGCACCATTGTAACTGCTGGAGGCTCATCCATTATACAGTACAGTGAGGTAAACAATGTGCAGCAGGCAAGGTTTTCTCGGCCTAGGCAAAGTGTGTATGTGATCGTTATACTTCTACATCATACAGCTTTACCGCTGCCTAATAGTATCTGTTTATATCCAAGCAAATGTTTTATTTGATTGTAAGCTCTTCGGGGCAGGGTGCTCTTCTCCTCCTGTGTCACTGTCTGTATCTGTCTGTCATTTGCAACCCCTATTTAATGTACAGTGCTGCATAATATATTGGCGATATATAAATCCTGTTTAATAGAAATAATTTAATAATAATAAATGTATACAATGAGATATATTGTGCAACCTTATATACAATGTGATATATAATGTTCAGTTTTAAAGATAATAAATGCAATTTTTACAATATACAGGTATTTATTTTAATTATTCCAGAAACAGAATCTGTTTTATGTGACAGCAGCATGTCGGTAATTATATGGAATATATATGGCCTTTTCTGACAAACAGTCCTAACATGACAGCCGTTACATGGTATACCTATTATGTATTATACCGACAACGAATTATACAATCATTTATTGACTGCTAAGTCCCCTCCCTTTCTGAGAATGGGTTAAGGCTCTGTCATAAGGTACATCCCATCATTACACTAATATCCATCCTCCCACCCTCTCTCCATCACATCCCCGGTTACTACGGCAACTGCAACCCGAATGAGCAGCATCATCTGAGTTGATGTCACGGCATCATACAGCAGGTCACAACAGTAGCAGCCGCTCTCCGCCCAGAGCCTCAGACGCAGCCGTGCGCAGTCCAAGAGGAGGTGAGTGTTACCCCAGACTCTTGGTTGGCCTTTTCTGAGAATATTGGACACTCCGAGTACATGATGGAGCTCTGAGACAAGTGGTACCCACCCTGATAGCCTGGGGAGGAGAGAAGGGGAAGGATGGTGCAGAAACATAAGGCCTTGTTATGCAGGCTGCAAGACAAAGGCCTCAGTGAAAAATAGACACATTTAAATACAAAACACCAAATACATTGTATGTACGGGCTTGAGAAATTAATATCTATAGTGTACGATTGTGTGTATTTTTTGTGAATATTATACGTATTGATCTGCAAAGCATTTTTATCCCTGGTACGTAGAATCAATCTATATATCTTGTATTATGTATTGTCTGCTGTATTATTGGCTGTGTGTTTAGTCTGTTATAAGATACAGTATAACTGCACTTGCTGATTTATCATTTCAGCAAAATCCTGGCCCTGATAAAGCTTGGCATTGTGGTCTTGGTAGTCCAGTTGTCTTTAGGGCGTTCCCCTATAAAGATGTTTGAAAGAACAGGCTCATTTTGGTCTACACTGGCTATTGATCTTTTCATGCTGCACCCTCCCCATGCTGTGCCAGAGTGTGGAAACCTTTCCTTTAAAAGATGAATAGGATCCATTCCCAGGGGTCTTCCCTCTCTATTTTCCAGATGTGTTCTACATCTCCACTGTTTGCTTTGTAACCCTTAGCAGCCCCTCGAACACAAAAAGAATAAAAGTGGAGTTGTGTTTGCAAGCCGCTGCCTTGTAGTGTCTCGTCTGCCACTGTGGAACTACAGATCCCATCCTCTATCAGCCCAAGCACAAAGGAGATTTTATTTATAGCCTGCTACAAAATTGTTCAAGATAAAACCTTCTGGCTCTTAGAGAAGGAAGGGTTATTTTGGACCTCCCACCTACATAGTTTAGATTACCCCTCCTAAACAGAGAGGCAGGATATAGTTTAGTGACCTTGGGGACATAAATTGCTGCCAGATTTTGTGTGCTGCTCCAGGCCAGAGAAATACACATTGTTTATTTATAAGTGTGTGCAGATTTCAGGCCTGTTACAGGCGGAAGTGAGGGGCCACAGAAGGAACTTGATTGGATGAAACGTCAGTTCAGGTTTTAAATCAAATTATGAGGCACCAAATCCAGCATTTTTTGCTAATACCTTACTAACATTTGTAATAGTAACAGTAGGGATGTATTAATATTTTGTTATGTGTCATTTCTGCCAATGTAAGTTTATAACACTAATAACTGTAATGCCAATTAACCTTCACATATTTTTTAAGTCAATATATATATATAAATATATATATGCATACACATATACTGTATATACACACCACATCTTTGTCTGATGCATTTAAGGGCTTGTATCTGCTTATCTGCGTACCATAAATGTAAACATTCACCCAGTGCCAGTTTAAATATCATATTAGGAACTCAACAAGAGGACGCCCAGGGCCCTACACTCTAGGCTGACCCATAGAGATGCTAAAAAAAAGTTATGTATTTTAGTATCCTTCATAGTAAATCAGTTTCATACCTACAGGATTATTTTCAGGTAGTAATCAGCAATTGCAGGATAGTGATCTCCCCAGACGTTTTGAGCTGATTGCACCACCCGGCATTTACCGAAAAGTTGGGTCACAATACAGGGGCCACCACTCGCCTACATCTTTTTTTTTTCCCATCCAGCTTAAAAAAAATTCAGGAAGAATCCTGCAGTGTATGAATTGCATTCACTAAAGGTTTGCTTTAAGATTAACAATGACCATTTGACTTCCAAATCATGCAGAAAAGTATCCAAAAACCTGTGTGAAAAGAAAAACTATAAAAGGCAGCGTACACTGTATGATCTGATTAAACTGGTGGGGGCTCATGAAGTGAAAGCAGCCTATGATAAGGTTAAGTCACACGCTTTCAGCACACTACATTCTGCATTTATAATATAACCAGGAATGCTTAATTATGGACAGAAACTTGGTTACAGAACATTAGGCTGTACACATACTACCTGTTGTTCTAAGTAGTCACACCAGGAAAATGCTGCATTTACTGTAGCTTAATCACTGGCAATTATCACTACCACCAATATATATGTTCACCCTGGCACAGGTTCCTAGTACCTGTTATGTTACAGAAATTCAGAGTGGGTCTGTGCAGGGCTCCATGGCAAAAATGTCTACCTAATCCTTATATTAGGCTTTAAGGTATCACTGTTCTTACAGACACACTGTTTTACTTTCGTTGTGTGCATGTATTGCAAATTTTGCAGTTTTTTTTAAGGAACTTTTTCTATATGGCAGCAGATTTTCCCAAGTCATAATTTACCAGATTTAACAAAGGCAATCGGTGTACCTTTCCATACAAGCTAATTATTTTCTTTCATTTTTTTTTGCTTCACTTTACTTCTATAAAGTGTAGAAAAAAAGGTTGACAAAGAATGATCACACAGATATACAAATGGGAAGAACAATTATTAAAGAAAACCATACTTGGGCCACCACTTGGGTTGTGCTGGTGTTTTTCCGAAGTAGTCTGTTGCATCCAGATGTTTCCTTTTTTCATGTGTAACCATTTAAGAATTCTTCACCAAACTCTTTACATCAAGATATTGTTGTATGATGTATTTGAGATTTTTTTTTTAGGTAAGGACACTTTTAGCCCTTGCTATGCTATGCTGTGGTACATACAGTTGGTCAATTTTGTGTTCTTGGAAACTTCATATGAGTTTACTCTCAATATTTATCATAGTGACTAAGACCTAAAATAAAGGGAAATTCGAAATTTGGAATTGCTACTATCTAGAACAATAGCCACACTTGCTCTGAAGGTTTTTTTTTCACTTTGGAGAGATTTCCTCTTACTTCTTGTTATGTCCACATTACAAGAAATGAAGGAAAATCTAGATTTTTAAACCTACCCATGCAAACTGCAGCAATGAGGAAAAGTACAGCACAGTAGATAAAATATAATGGTCAGAACAGTGTAATGCCCAACATCGTCAATAGAGTGCCAGGATTATGTAAAGTTACCTAATTTGTTGTGCATTATTATTATTATTTCTGATACAGCATTTAATAAACTAAATATACTGCAGGGTTTAGGACTACGTAATACATATCATAATAGAGTGTTAGGACTGTGTAAGGTTTAATCAAGCTTACAAAGTGCAGCAGACAGGACTATGCAATGCACAACATTTCGTATAGTGTGTAAAGTACAACATGGTAAATTGAAGGCAGTCATCTATTTACAGGATACGGTAATTTACATTAATATTATTATTATTACTACGCAGATCTGTACATTAAAAAGAGGTTGCAGACAGTCAGATACAGACAGTGACACAGGAGGAGAAGAGGACCCTGCCTCAAAAAGCGCTTACAATCTACATGCGTGGTACAACAGTCAGAACAATGTATTGCAATTGACAGCTTGAAAATTGTAGTGGTCGGTATAAAATTTACTGGATGTAAATAATTGTGGATGCCCCACTAACTTCAAATCTGGGACACCTAGAATTAAAATTCAAGCTCAGTTTTATGTCAGAAAACCCAAAGCAAAGCATCTGACTAGCAGAAATTTCAGATTGAAAATTTGCATAGCATAGTCCTAATCATTTATCTTTGACATACTGCAGTAATCAGAGCATGCACTGATTAGGGATTAGGAGAGGAGCAGAGCTAAGATTTTAAAGTATTCTAGTACACAAGAAGTATAAATGGCATAGGGTGTCTGTTGTGTGGGAAAGGTCTGTCATAGCAACCGATACGTCGCCCAAACAGCTCCACTCTTATATACCAGCAACACTGTCTTTGTGAACATCAACAGCAGGGTTGGACTGGTCGAAAAAAGGCCTGGGAAAAACCTTTGCTGGGCTTTAGCCATATGCCTCCAAAATTAGTATTTTTTGTTGGCCCCAGGCCCTGCTACCTTGCAGAAAGATGCCACTGTACCAGGAAAGCTGAGTGTTCTGCTTGGCCCTCTTTTTACACTTCCTCTGGTGGGCCCTAAGTCCCTAGCCTGACCCAGATCACCAGCATCACCCCATCATCAACTCGCATGAAAATGTCATAACGTGGTATATAAAGTCCAGAAAACATTTTACATATACCTCTTGCAATACCTATTAAGCCTGATAAAAACTCTTTGACCTCTCAAAACTTGTAAGCTGTTGTACTGTATGTATCTCATTTTAGCCCTTTCCTCAGTAAACTTTTAGCTTTATGTGTTTTTTTTTTATGTCTTTTTATCCCCAGCATGTAAACAAATTAAAATCACATACAACAGCAGCCATGTAAACATTCTCTAAACATACCATAGCAGCCAACTAAATAGACCTCCTCCATTAGGGACGCGTAGACTATTATCGCAAAGTTGACATTGCTGTAAAAATTTTTACAAGAATTTAGCATAATATTGCTATTTTGCAAATATACGTTTCTGGCAAATTAATTGCAAAATCTCTGGATGTGGTAATGTAACCATAATTACTGGGGAAGTCAGGGGGCTTGTGTGATAATCAGAATAAAGAAAAATGTAGTTGTTTTTGTTAAAGAGAAATTATGGTAATTAATATACCTTTTTCTAAGTTGCCTGACAACTCTTTAAATAAATTGCAAAGCAACTAAATATAGTATCATCACCAAAATTGCTGGAGGTACATGGAAACATGTCCCACATGAAAGAAAAGGTGTGGTGCCAAACAGCCTGCCCAGCATAGACCTCAGCATAGTGGGTCAAGTCAAAAGGGAAGGGCACTGGGGCTGCCACTAAGGATTAAGCATGGCAGCATTGCATAATTGTACTTACCTGTCCCATTTTGGCCATTCTGCTATTATAAAATCTTATGATAATAGGTTTTGTCACTTGAGGTTCTATGAGCTATAACCTAGATGTAAATTACATAATAATGTTGGACGGGCCTTAAAGTGAATCTGTGCTTAGATTACACATACTAATGTACTAATATTTTTGAGACAATCAGTAAACACACTTTAAAACAAGCTTCTCTGTATCAATAAGCACCTTGGCATTTCCAAGTTCCCTAATATTTCAGTTTTTTTCTACAATGATTCTACAATGGAATCTTGCCAGGCTGCCAGCTATTTAATGGGAATGGTATAGAATGGAAAGTAATAACTTATTTTAAAGTTCTTTTACAGTATAGGTAAATAGTTAAATGTGTGTATTCAGAAGACAGGTGCTCTTTAAAGAAAATTTATCATAATAAAAATATGGGAGATACCATTGCTTATTTTTTTTTATATATTATTTTTATCATGGCTGGCATTCTCATCCTTTTGTTTCCCAAATTAGGAACTCACTGACTCAGAACCAGCACTTCTGATATCACTGGCTTAAAACTGTTTCCATGAATTGACATATTTAGTAATAAAACCATGAGTTAAACCAGAACCCCTGGTAGATATAAAAGGCACAAAGTAATGTAATCATCAATACGTCAATAAAGTTTTGTTTTAATGCAAGCAGCGTAAGTACCAGCATTTGTCTTGATATCAGCAGCTTGTACAGTTTGTTTAGTAAGTGGGAGGGAGAAGCAGCACAAGGAGCCTGTTAGTTTGTATTGAAATATTCACTTGATTGTTATTACTTTTTTCATAGGTATGGTAAGCCCCACACCATGAGTCTCATGGTGACACCCTCCAGAGCCCAGGACACAGATATCATGGAGTCTCACGCTTCTGGCATAGGTGAAATGGAGCAACCTATTGGTCAGGACTGTGTTCCGCGCTATGACAGGCCTCCTCCTGTCCATAGTGGAGCGGATTGGAAGATTATCTTGCACCTTCCAGAGATTGATACCTGGATTCGCAGCACATCTGAGAGAGTGAGGGGACTCACACAGTCAGTGCAGGAGGATCCCCAGAGTAAGCATGTTGATGTGCACCTAATGCAGCTCAAGGTATGAACAAAGTATTGTACAGCTCTCCAGCTTTCCATCATGATTTATTTTACTAAGCCAAATCTGTTTTCCTGCGAATTACATTACTACATATGTGTTTGTAGGAGTATATTTTCATGTTTATTTATTGATGATAATGTAAGTTCAATACAGAATGGTATCAATAATATGCATGAACATGTTTCTGCTGATGTCAGCACAGTACTAACTATATATTCATGGACATGTTTCTGGTGATGTCAGAACAGTACTAACTTTATATCTGTGACATGTTTCTGGTGATGTCAGTACAGTACTAACTATATATC
>NC_092869.1:10785923-10796392 GCF_032062135.1 Pyxicephalus adspersus
GTGACATGTTTCTGGTGATGTCAGTACAGTACCTATCTTACACCTGTCGACATGTTTCTGGTGATATCAGTGCAGTAACAACTATATATATGTGCACGTTTCTGATAATGTCGGTACAATATGGAAAGGTTTTATTATACGCATGGATTTGTTTTTGGTGATGTCAGTTCAGTACTGAATATAAATCTGAGGAAATGTTTCTGGTGCTGTCAGTCCAGTACCGATCTTATATCTGTGGACATATTTCTGGTGATGTCAGTACAGTGCAGAACGTTAATAATTTTACGCATAGAAATGTCTCTGGTGATGTCAGTATTGTACATGTTTCTGGTGATGTCAGTCCAGTACTGACAATATAGCTGTGGAAATGTTTCTGTGATGTCAGTGTGGTACTGCTCTTACAGCTTATATCATTTTTCTAGCTATGTTAGTTTGGTACTGATTATATATTTGTGAACATGTGCAGGAACAGATTAAATCTGCTTGCTTGAAATATTATTTGTTGTCTTCTTGTCTCTTTTGGAATGGTAGCACCCAAAAAAATTGTATTTAGGTATTTAGAGATGGGCTGAAGGCATGGTTGGGGGAGAGACATAGGTGAGGCTTGTGGAGGGCATTGGCATAGCTAGGAAGGGGCATAGACATGTTTAGGGGAGGGCAGGTGGGGCACACCAAGTGCAATATTTCCCTAATGGCCTTATATAGATACTAGGATAACAATGTAGGTGTATGTAAGTACCCCTTTTGAAATGAGAGAGAGTAGAAAACTGACCAAAATAAGCTTCATCATGCATTAGTTTTTTTAGGAAAATAGATCTAACCAGTCCTCAAGAGAAATATATAAATATGAATTTATAAAAACAGATATTAGCAAATAGTGTTTGAGATATCAAAGTAAAATTTGCAAAGATTTAGTATTAAATATGAATTTGAATTTATTAAAGCAGATATTAGCAAATAATCTTTAAGATATCAAAGTAAAATTTGCAAAGATTTAGTTTTAGTGTGAAAAAGGACGAGATCCTCCGCCAGAGCTTAATATTGTCTGTGGGTCTGAAACAGAAATGAAAAGAATTTAAGGGAGCAACCCCATCAAGCTCACAGACAGCAAAAGTCATTCCAATCCCTTCTCTTCTATACTACCTTGGTAGTGACAACACAGGACGTTTGGGAAATCTCCCCACTAGGGTCACTAACATTAGTAAAAACTTGACAAATGCTTTAACGTTTTCCCTGTTGTAACGTAATCATAGAAAGTTGTGTATGGTATGAATGTAGAAGAGTGGGGTTATAATATTCCAGCCAACCCCTGGTTTTAGGCAATGAGGCTTAGCTAAGGGTTTAACTAAGCCTCAAAAACTCTCATACTGTATATATTTGTTCACACTCTGCTTTATATTGTATAGAAAACACATTGAATACAATCAACCCTCTCTGTTTTCTCTTCTTTAATTTTCTTTTCCCTGTTGTACCCAATACCACAAGAAAAGTTTTGGCTTGAGTTAAATATTATGAATTGGGTGAAATGTATCCCAAAAGATGGTTAACATTTTTATAGTGGCCAAATGTTGTAACCTAAGGAAACACAATATGCATCCAAAAGTAACTTTTTACTCTTACAGAATATATGTGAATCCCACATACAGGCCTAGAATTTCCTCCTAAAAGCTAGGCATGCTCAGTGATCCCAACTATTAGACCCAATCACTGTGTGACAAAGCTTTGTGTTTAAAAAAGCCAAATTAGCAGTTACACAAAAATATTGGGGTTTTGTTTTTACACAAAGCCATTAATCATCATGTAGTTGTTAAAATGTCAATTGCATGGATTTGATAAAAGTTATGTATACTATGATTTGCTGGCATAATCACATGGTTGTGTTTATAAACTAAGTTGTGATGACTATGATAGCACCAATTCTAGCCACTGGTTTACAGAAAAGGTAAAATTAATGTCACATTTTTTTTTATTTACAAGCAGCAGAACCAAAGTAATAAAATATTTACGTTTTAGTCCCTGGTAAAAGCTAGAGAGTTCCCAGGTATATGCTATGTTAAAGAGACACTGTCACCTTGCCCATTCAAGGCAAAGTGGCAAAATCATTTTAAAAACTCCCCTACTCTCCTCTTAATGTCCTAAAGTCATGTGATCTTTCTAAGACTGTCTTAGGGGAGCAGATTGCATTCTTTTCATACCCTGAAGTTCCATGTATTGACCAGCTAGAGAAGAAAAGAATAGTAATGGGACACTGGGCCCTGGCAGAGACATTGACATATTGCCCTGTTTGGAAAAGGCCATGACTCTGAATATTTTGGCATTAACAGATCACAGACCTCATTTTATCGACAGGTAATAGATGTCAGAGTGGGACTTCTCTGCAAAGAGGATTTCCACCTTCCTCACTCTGTTCAAAAGAATATTTTGGCTTTAGTTTTAATTTACTGTATGAGAATAATGCTGTAAAACAGCAACAGCGGTTGCATATGCACATTAACCACTGAAGATCTGTTCAGAAACTGCCTGTAAAAGAGAATAGCAACTAGACAGAAAATATCACCCCGAAATAGTCCAGCTAGGAAATGTTGGGTGGAGTCATTAAGTTAATTGTGAGCGTAGAACTTTTACTCACAAAACTCCTCTACCATGTTTTCTACTTGTGTTCTCACAATACCACGCACCACAAGCACCACTTGTCTATCTCCAGTATTTTATTACAAACACCTAAAACTATTGTCTTTGGTACATATTTCTTGAGAATAGAGCGCCATCTGGAGGTAATCATCTAGTACTGCTAAAACTTTTTGAAATATTTTATTATTTTTACTTGGAATAAAAAGAATTTAAACTGTATACAGATATAGCTTTGTAATCATAAAGATAGCCACCTAATTGTAAAAAGTTTTTTTTTATATTTGGTATTTCACATTATTTATATTTTTAAGACCTTTCACTGAGAGATTACATTGCTGACCTGGTTCTAAAAAAATGCAAATGGCTTGGTTGATATTCTGATCCTTTGTCTTTAATACTTTCTGAATCACTGACCCAAAATGAGGTTGCAGCTCAGGCATTTAGCTAATTGCAGCACAATTATCTGCATGCTTGTTTCAGCCAAACATCCAGGCAATTTAGAACGAGTTTGCCAATACTAACACACATAATCTCCTAGTGTTAGGTCTGCTCTTATGGTTTCTAATATTTTTGGGGAATCCAGTGATGATATTACTATGTTTTAGTCTTTACCTGCTGTGCAGGGGATAGTGGCCACTATATAGAGAATGAATATCTATAGGTTGGGTGCATACAAACAACTTTCTAATATGGTAATAGAAGAATAGATGTGGAGGTATTGCTCCACAGATGATCACGCCACTATCTTATCATTATCTGTAAATAGAGATAAGAAGTAAATGGGTGACTCTGCCCAGCAGATGAGGGAATGAGAGAGATTCAGCTGATTATTTCATAGGTTATAATGACACTATACATCTGAAGTTTAATTTGCCTATATAGTATCTTCTTTGGTTTCTTTTCCTTATCCATCAACCACCATCAATTAATAAATAAAACCTTTTTGTTTTTATTATAAACATTTTTAGACCCAGTGAAACTAAAATTTACTATAAAAAAGAAAGTGGATGTTACAACCAAATGCTAATAACCTATTATCAAATTCAATAATTGGAAGGGGTAGAGGGCCAGGAACATTGAGGCCGCTAGGAAAAGAGCTAAATGATGCTGGTGTTGCAGTGTTGCAGAAATGACAGTAATTCAAGTAAATCTAAAGCAGATAATGTTGGGTTTACTTTTCTGGATAGAGTAAAGGAAGGTTAAAACTTTTGCCAGGTTTGTTTTTTTTTTTTTGTGTTGGAGTTCTCCCTTCATGGAGTTCCCCCTTGCTGTGAAGTAGCCAATGATGGTCCTCAGCAATATAAAAAATTAACTATGGTTGTAGCCACTTCCTAGCGTATACAAGACTGAAAAAAATATTTGCCTTTAGATATAATAATGTTGGTACATTACTTTCACATCGATACCCAACCCTAACAGCCAACCAGAACTCAACTTATAATATAGATATTCCTATATAGAAAAGATTTCCAAGTATGATAAATGTAAAAAAAGAACAACAGGTTATTTTCAAAAACTTGACAAAAATGGGCTAAGAATCCAGTCCCTCTCTGCAGAGCAGTCGCCTGGTCTATAGTATTTCACATCAGTCTTTAAATGGACACTTATGAGATGTCTTCTTTATCCAACTATAGAAAAAGGGTGGAACATCAGATCAGGAGAGGAACAAAACTGCAATTGGAACAGTATTTGTGCTTCCTACATCCTGGGCTGAGCTAACTTTAGGCCACACTCCAATAAGTCTTTTAGTTGTCTGGTAAAATTTTTAAATATAGACTTACCTCCTATTTTGGTCTGAGGCTCCAATAATTGTAAAACAGAAATCTGAAATAGTCATGTGACTATATATATGCATTTATATTCAGACACTGTACAAGTTGCAGTCATTGATGCCTGTCATCCTCCAGTAGATCTTGCACACATTGTTCTCACAGTGACTTGGTAATTATTCTAAATAACTTTTAAGTTGTGTTTAATGAGCCATCATAGAGACAGTTCTTAATGGCTGCTTGATTACCTAAAAGGGAATATTCATTCATAGGACATACAAGGCTCAAAGCATTTTGAGCAGGCTTTGCAGCACTCGGCAGGAATTTTTTGGCAGTCAGAAAAGTATATCCTTGGACAGAGCTGCTGTGGTAAGGAATCATGTTCTAGCAAGGGTTAATGCAGAAAAAGTGGTCTTCATGTTTATCTTCAATTTAATAACTTTCTGGATAGCGAAAGTTGAAAGCATTATTTTATTGCCTTACCCTTTCTTTGAAGAAGTCATTTATCTTTATTTTTAGACCTTACCTCAAACAACAATAGGAAAGGAATGGCTGTTGGATGTAAAGACAACACAACTAACTAACTACTGGTACTTCTAGGTAAGGCATGTGATTCATTTGCCTTCCTTTAATGTGATCCTGTTGGTTTTTGATAGTCTAGCACTTTTTTTTGGCAGCCGGGAGACGTATCAAATTTTACCATAATGTAGTCATTTTTACCAGAATTTGCTGCAGAACAGGCTTATACCCCCACTGCTTTTAAGGTCTTCCCCCTGTGTACACCTACTAATTATGCCAGTCTTAAGTCCCATCCAACTATTGGGGCTACCTTGTCAATTGCTCAATCAAATTTTGTGACTGAGTCTAGCTCTCCCCAACTGCCCACCCACCCCTTTCTTAATTTTAGTATTGGGTAATCCTTCCTTCTCCACAGGTAATAAGATAGGCCTTTTGATCCATAACCCATATGAACAAGTTTGCAGATTCTCATTTTCTTTGCTGCAACCATGGTCTTCTATCTCAGATGATCCTGATTTTTCCTCTTTGCAGTTCTAGGGATGTAAGCAGATCTCTAGTTTCCTTGGATTTCTCCCTTTCCTTATCTTCTAAATAGACCTCTCACTCCATGTAAATTATAACCTGTTAAAGAGGTTCTTGCCTGTCACTCCCTCGATCTCTGTTATAAACATTTACACTAGGAAGATAAGGGTTCTTCCCTACTCCTGGGAGTGTGACCTACGTAATCAGTTTACTTTGTAAAAATAAATAAAACGTCTCTTCCTTTCTACCTAGTCCTCCACTTGCAATAAATATCAAAAATCAAAAGGTACAAAATTTTAACTAGGTGGTATCAGACGCCAAATGTTTTTCATTCTATTTTTCACAACTCTCCAGACCATTACTTTTTGGGGGATCTGCTTTTTTGGGCATGCCCCAGATAAAACCTTATCTGAGATCAGGTATATCCATCTCTAAACAGTTCTCCGAGCATCAGATTCTTAAGGATCTGGTCTTTTTCTTTCTCCACCTAAATCCTTTTTTTCCAAGGTTATTATTATTATTATTATTATTATTAATAATAATAAACAGTATTTATATAGTGCCAACCTATTACACAGTGCTGTACATTAAATAGGAGTTGCAAATGACAGACGAATACAGACAGTGACATAGGAGGATGAGAGGTCCCTGCCCCAAAGAGCTTACAATCTAAGAAGTAAGGGAAGCAGCACATACTAGGAGGGGAGGAAAGTTTACGGGCGTCTGTCCTGATTTATTTGGTTAATACATTACAGCTTGCATGCCTGCTCTTTGAAAGCAATCTGCCCCTCCAGCTCTGCTAAATTAGTTTAGGAATGAGAGTTTCTCCTTTCTTTTAAAATTACAGGTTATTTTGGACTACAAAAAAGTCTGACATTCTCTACCTCTTGCAGACTTTAGTCCCACCTTCACCTCTATTTTTTTTTTTTAGCAATTCTAAATCTTTCTTTACCAATTCTGTCATCCTATTCCATCTTTTTATATTTGTCTGTGGATTTACTTTCCTGTACTTTGCTCCCCCACTCCTTAACTTGTACCCTCATATTTCTCTTCCCCTGGGTCCCATAGGCCCATCCTCAACCTCGCTGTATTTGCCTTGTTTCCCATCACCCAAGGACCTTTTCCAGTTAACTTAAAATTTTATCTTGTGAGTTATCACCTGTTGCCTTATTATGGAAACTATTGGTATTATCTCTTCCAGCACGTACTGTATATTTCAGCTGTTTCTTTACCTTTGTTGTGACAACATTTCCTTTTGTTTTACTCTAAATAAAAAAGTTACATAAAAATGACAGAAACCTTTCTTGTTCAGGCTGTATTCCCTGCAGTGAGTTATTTACATTTTCGTGCACAAAACATTCAATCACTGACTGTAGCCTTCTAAGTTTCAGAATTCTGTGCAAGTTGTTGCAGCTGGAGAATATCTGTCTCCGAGAAGTTCAGATTAGTGGGGTCCTCTGTGCAGAAGCCAAATTGTAAAGGCTATACTTAAGTACTGTGTGTCGTACATGTGTAATATCTAAATATAAAGGAATATGAACTCCATTCTGGTTCTTTAATTGAATACATTTTAAATAATGGTGAAAGAATATTATTTGCACCAATTTTTAATGTGATGTATAGTAGATAATTTTAACAGTCAGAAAAACAAACTGAAATTCTCCCTCTTGGGCTTAGACAAAAGAAAAATAGAGAAAAATATTTCCTGTAGTTGCAGCTGTGTGAGCAGAAAATGGGATTTAGCATAATAGACAACACATAGCTATGAAGGGTAGGTAAAGGAAGAGGTGAGATGACTCCTACACCAGGGGCCATTGGTTTTGGTACTAGTGACCAGGCCATGTTGGCATTTATAGAAATAACGTTATCATATTGCAAACAGTAAGGCATCACAGTATGATGAAGGGCACAGTGACAAAGCTTACTGTAACTATTAGCTGCTACTATTAATGTTGAGTCAACATTAATATTTAATGCTGCACGCACACTGTTTTGTAAGTCATCTAAAAGGTTGAAGTCAGCTCAGAGTTTAAAGGAAAATGCAGCATACAGATTACAAAAATGAAAGTCTGCAAGACATGATCTAAGATCATATCATGTCATCACCAAAGCTAAATAAAAATAGCTTGTTAGTGTTTTAAGTGGATACTTGATTTCAGTGTTCATGTATATCAAAACAGAATCCCCCCTCCTCTCATTCCCCTGCCACAGTCTGATTTGTGTGAAACTACAGTTGTAGTGACACTTGAGAATAAAAATAGAGCATGTAAACAAAGAACAAACTGCAGCTTGAAAAAAAATGTGCTTTCAAAGCTGGGATGATGCAGAAAGAAAGGTAGGTGGGTTTTCATTTGGGGCTGGATGTCTTACCTGTGTCCCCCTGCCCCATTGTAGCAGTCTAATGTACAATGTCCAATGTCCAATGTGAAATTCCTTTAAATTGTGCCTTCATTCATAATTATACAACAATACTCTTACAAGAGATTTTGGTTAGTTCTTACACACAGCTATGCAGCATTTTCTTTTTTAAATATGTAACCTTTATTACCCATTGACCCAAGTAAAGTGGCCTCTTTACCCCAGGTGCTGGAGAACCCTGCCCTGGCAATTATCACCTTTACTTCTAATGCTAGTTACCAACATTGACTAATTTTTAGAAACCATCCATGGTTTTCAATATGTCTATCCTTTCTTCCAACTAGCTATGCCATACAAATATGTGTTGACATGCTATACAGTGAATATGGCATATATTATTAAGAGCAAAAAATTGCATAAATACAAAGTATAAATTTAGCATATAGTGCTCAATATTTCTCTGAGACAGCAGTGTGCCTTGTTGTTGTCATTATTTACACTTACATATATAGCGTGATTCATAAAGAACCAGTGTATGTACATAGGGGTGCGGCAATACTGGATTGTACCAATATAGGACAGGTAAAATGTTAAAGATCACAGCCCTGCCATCTGATAATAGAGAATGCAATATGCTTTTTATTATGTTCAACGTAAATAATGTTTTTATATCCAATATATTAATTGTTGGGATCCAATGTGATCCAAGGCACCATTTAGAGTGATACTGCCTTGCTTACTTATAATCCCAATTGTTTAAATGATAATTTGTGAGCAGACGTAACTATGCCTAATTTATTATAATGTATTATTTCAAGTTGTTGTTTATTTACTTATTTTTATTTCTAGGATCATGTGTGTTGAAAACACATTGTATGTAATGAATTGTTTGATCTGTCAAGAAAATAACAGTAATTTGCCCAACTGCAAATATACTCCATCAGATGACCAATTAGGAATGGCAATAATGAGTGTATTTCCTAAAAAAAATATCATTGTTGCCCTACAGCAACCAGATTAAAGCTTGTACCTAAAATGACAGTACAAAATAAAAATTTGAATTTGATTGGTCACTATATGGCACCACAAGTAGCGTTTGTAAATGCAGTCAGTTAGCAGTGGGTCTTTTCCTAAGAACTTTCTGTATTGCCCCATACCAGGCAGAACCAACCAAAAATGTAATTCTTCTGTTGTTCTGCCATACAGATGTAAATCCTTTTTGGCAACATTGATTTGTTTATGTGAAAGGCACTTTGATGGGGATAAGTATTACATAGTGTGCAGAATTTCACAATCATGGACACAACCAGCAATATTAAACAGTTGTCCTCTTAAATAGGATTTTGTTGATCCCTATTAGGAATATGTGAGTATGTGCAGTCTGAAATTATCCGGTACTGTTATTTTTGTGTGTTTATCTGACTGCAGGGAAAATCAGACGCTGAGACTGAAGTAACCACTTAACAGCCATCTACGCTTAAGAAGTGTCACACACCCTTTTCATTATGAAGGTCTGTGCAGCTTATGTGCAGACCAAAACCAGAGATTTTGTCTGATATTGCAAACCAAGAAAAAACATTTACTTGTGCAGTATATCCCTTGTCTAATACATCCCTATATTCACTTATAATGGCCATCCTAATGGTGGCCATCCAAGCCATGCCTAAATGGATCTGATTGTGTATTAATATTTTGCAGTTTTCAGAACAAGCCTGGGGTCATTAGGTCCTAGGTTCCTAAAGTGAACATCCCCAATGATTAGGAAGCCATGTCAGGGCTACTGAGTTCAGTATATTTTCTACTTATAGTCATTGGGATACCTAAAATCCACAATTGTCCACACAATATATTCAGCCTATCGAATGTTCAGAGAGTGAAGAAAAACTAGAAGAGATGGTCTAAGTGTTGTTAGAGAATGGAGACCAGCTGCTGAAGCCAGAGACTGGATTGTAAAATGAAACTGAAATAGATTATTGCTTCTACAGCCCCTTGACTATTTAATGCTCCCACTAGGGCTACTAGGGTATGCAAAGAGCTGCATAGAAAGGACCACTGGGCGCCAAGGGGGTAAGCAGATAAGGAAGTAAGAAAAACTGTTAAACTGGTAGCAGTAACAGACATTTCTGTGCAGCTCCTTGTGTTCATATAGCTCTCATCCATCTATATATTGCCCAACAGCTGGCATTGCACTTGCTGCACAACCAGTTTTTGGATAGCCAATTAACTAATTTTTAGAGGTGTGAGGGGAACCAGAGTGCCCAGAGCAAACCCACACAAACACAGGAAATCATCTGTGCCATCAGAGTTTCAACATTTTACAGTGGCAGGATGGCAGTGAGTGGCAGGCGGTGATACTTGTCACACTTACCTCTTCCTCGGTAAAGCACAGGCGCCTCTCTCCTGCGCATGTTGGCAGTACTGACCTTGGGCGTGCCTGCTCTCCCAAGTTTTATCAGTTTCGCCTAGTAAACCCAGTCTGTTATAAGCTACCTCTTCCCCCACATCTCAAGTTACCCAATGCCTTCCATGTTTCTCTGCTTAAGCCGTTGATCCTGAATCACTTTTGGGTTCCAGCTGCAGATGTGTTTGCTCCTCTTCTTACCAAGAAATTCTATATGTGCTTCCCTCTGAAACCTTAAGCCTGGAGGATGGGTAGGCCCCGTAAAAGGG
>NC_092869.1:10796900-10854016 GCF_032062135.1 Pyxicephalus adspersus
CCTGGATCCCTGGTATTTGACCCCTGGCTTGTGACCAGACCTCTCTTGCTTGCTGCCTGCCATCATCCTGGCCTTCCTTGACAATTCTTCTGCTTAGTGATTTGGTACCGTGTATCTTCTTGCCCACCCTGGTGTGCCCCGCAAACTGGCAGTAACCAGCAGCGCAACATCCTCACCACTAGAGGCCCTGGAGAAGACCTGGTTACTGCTTAGACTCTGCGCCTTGGCCCTTCTCAGGGCTCACACCATTTCTGTGCAAGTCAAAGTGCTCCCCAATGGCCCTGTCTCCCCAAGCGTGACAATGCTCAACGACTCTCTAACCATTTCCTTTATTCATGGACTTACTGTATATATAGCCAGGAACTTTCCAATTACAATCCCTAGTATGACTTAAAAACTACACACGCAGACCCAGATGAAGCATGCAGCAAAACTTGTCAAAATTATGTCAGAAATTCTGGGCTGCATTCATACTCAAATTATTATATTTGTTGTCAATATGGCAATAATTTCCACCAGGTACCACCACTTCCTCCACATGCTAGCACGTGCTACCATTTTCTCCAGGTTTATTCATTTTCTCCAGATCCTCCTATTTCCTCCAGGAGCTTCCATGTCCTCTAGGTCAGGGGTCCCCAACCACCTTCCATCTGACAGCTGGCCTGCTTGAGCACAGAGACCAGCGGTCACCAACCTGTGGTCCACGGCTTTGACCGGTGCATCCCCCAGCGGGGTCAGAAGAAGAAGCCCGCTTGCAAGGGACCCTCCGGCCAGAGCCCTGGACCATGTCACCTGTATGCATCGCAGATTCAAGGCAGTGGTCCGGTTGTGTCTCTGGATGTCTGAGCCTGCGATGGGAGAGTGGGAGGGTTCTGGCATCATGACATCGTTCTGGGGGAAGTTTCTTCTCCTTTGAGTGACACCCGGCTCCCCACACATGTGTGGTCCGGAGTCCGTAAATTTAGTGGTCCCTGACGTCCTAAAGGTTCAGGACCACTGCTCTGGGTGCTCCTATTTCCTCCAGGTTCTTTCATTTTCTCTAGATGCTCCCATTCTCTCTAGGTGCTCTCACTTCCTCCATGTTCTTTAAAATTCTTAAGATTTCTGTAAGTGCCCCCATTCCCCCCAAGTGCTTCTATTTTCTTCAGGTTTTTTTAATTTTCTGCATATGCTCCCATTTCCTCCAGGCGCTCCTTTAACCTACACATGCTGTAGTTTCACCAGCAATTTGAAAGAATGTTGATAGGTTAAAGTGACTCTCTTACTTAAATAATGTTCTTCTAAAAAACTCACTTTGTAATAGATGGAAATAAATAGTTTTGTATACTCCACTTCACATGATGCTGAACACTACTCCAAAGTAAAGTAATCATAACTGTTCTGAAACCAATACACTTGGCAGTGTGCATTTGCTCTAGCACCTGCAATGCCATGCTTCTGGCCAGGATTTCTTTACAAGGAGTTCTATACAATGGAAGAGCAGTAAGCTATGCAGAGAGCAAGGGAGGTAGGTATTTGCGTCTATTCACCCATAGGGTAAACTTTTTGCAACAACAATGTAAACAACCAAAGCTCCTTTTAAAAAAAAAGTACCTTTTACAGTTTGTTTATAACCTAACAGCTGCTTACCCAACCTTTGCCGGGTTCTGCCAGGTTATACCAGGTTCTGTATGTAGCTATATGTATGTGTCAAATAGCACCCAGAAGTGCAAGTCAATGCTGGGGATAATAGGATAGCTGGGATGGTTTGTGGATTGTCTAAGGATACCAAGGAGGATTTGCCTGGTCTAGCATGCCATTGTTAAAATAGCCTACAATCTTATGTCTGCACAATCTCTCTGTGTCCTGCAGACATTCTCTTTTTTTTACAGCCAAAACTAATACTTTCTCCATACCTCTCCCCCTATGGTAGGTTCATCACCCAAACAGTTTTTCTATCCTTTGCTATCAGTCTTCTTTGCCACTGCTAACAGCACAATAAATCACATACTTCAGCTCCTTTGCATTGCATCTGTGCTTGTGCAGGCACTTTGTTATCACAGGTGGTACAACCCTGTACTACCATGACCACAAAACTGCTTTGTAACTCCACTGACTGTGACAATAGGAAACGTCAGTAAGGACAGGATTTCTTGCTCACATTTCTCACAGCTCTTGACCATTGAATCAGCACACAGACTATTGAAGGCAGACCACTCTAGTAAATGCCTACACATCAAGCTGCAAGTAAATGACTGCGAAACAAAGCAAATAGCTGAAATGGGAGGATCAGGATACAACAGAAGTGGGGAGTACGCTGCACAATCTGTGTAGTGCATTAGATGAAGAACTCTGCAGCAGGTATTTTGACTCCTAATTTCAATATTTGTTGTATGGACTTCACAATGTATAGGGAGAAGGGACTAACTGCTTATTGAAAATTATCCTAAAAAAAATGTTTAAGTATCTTTCTCTGCACAGTACACACATCTTCTTTTCCTTCCTATTCTATTGGTCTGCCCTAAATTCAGAAGCTAAATATTGTTTGTAAACTGATCTCCTGAGTATTTAATTGTTCAGCTGTCACTCTGGTTAATAAAATGTGTTGCAGCAAAAGATAGGTTAATGCTATATCTTTCCTGTAATGTGACTGTGAAGTCTGCCAGTCTACTGCACAGCTTGGGGTTACAGGGTCTCCTCTCCCTTTTTCTCTCACATTCCCCTGGGTGAGAAATCAGCTCCTATTATTAGCCCAGGGAGGGGCAGTGAGAGACTAGGCTCACACAAGCCATGGCTCAGACTGAGGGGCTCTTCTAGATACAAGCAAGGCTCTGGGTCCCAGGCATGATTGACAGACCAGGTGTCAAGGCATAGATGGTTGTCAGGTAGGAAATGCATGGTTTATTTTCAGGTTCGGATTGACTTGTGCTGGCGTCCAATAACCAGGTCAAAAATGTGTATGGTGTCTATATTCTTCTACTGACCATGCGTGCCCTCTATTGTATGAATCAAGACAATGTACACTGTGCATGTTTCTGTACTGTATGGATGGGCCCACCACTGTTTGATTCAAAACAGTTCACTGGGTATATTGGCTTGTACATATGTTTTCTTTGTATGATCCAAAAAGTTGTGTATATGTCTGTATCATACAGGGGTACATGCTTTTTTATTTTTAAAACAGTGTATAATGTGTATACTACTGTTCTGCACATAGTACCCACTGTTATTTAATGAGGACAGTGTACAGAGTGTATATTTCTGTGCCGTACGCTTCACCCTCTGTAATACAATAAGAACAGAGTATGTGTATATTCATATATTATTTATGTGTGCCCTCTGCCCTCAATAACATCAGTGTACAATGTGTATACATCTGAACTGTACAGGGTGCCCTCTGTAATACAAGGAGAACAGTGCACAATGTACATATTCCTATATTGTACACATGTGCCCTCTACTGTAGGTTGCAGATCTGTGTGCGTTGTAAATTCCTTTACTGTACTTATGTGCCCTCTACTGTAAGTCGCCAATCAGTCTTTAGTGTATATATCCCTGTACTGTACATGCTACCATGTGTGACACAATGACAACAGTATACAGTGTGTAAATTCCTCTTGTACGTGTATGATCTCTTTTGTATAATGTAGGTCAGTGTGCATTGTGTATATTTATGTTCTGTATGTGTGTCCTTTTGTAGGCTGTAGATTGTTGGAGTGTACATTCCTGAACTGTACATGTGTGGCCTGTATTGTAGGCTACAGATACGTGTGCAATGTATATTCCTCCACAGTACGTGATAGCCATTGTAACACAATGAGAACAGTAAACTGTGTATATACCTGCACAGTACATGTGTGCTGTAGGCTGCAGTTCAGTGCGCAGTGTATATATTCTGCAATGTACATGTGTTCTCTCTATTGTCTATCTCTATTGTATCTATTGTATTTACAGTACAGTATGTACAGTGTGTGTGTATTCCAGTTCTATATGTGCTCCCTATTGTGCGTTGTAGTTCAGTGTATATAGTGTGTATATTTAGTAAGGATATACAAAAATATTTTTTTAGGAAATGAACACTTTTATCTAGATATCCAGATTTTATAAAACACATTTTAGCATATACTGTATATCATGTGTAATTATTTTGCATTTAGCATGTGATTTAATGTGAATGGAAACTGTTGCGTCTGTTGTTGACCCTGTAAATAGAAGTCGCTGTGTTGTTAGGAAGGAGTTTGCATGAGCACATAATGCAGCTCAGTATGTTTGGGAAATTTAGAAGCAAATGTCTTGACAGCTGAAAGCATAATGGCAGCTGCCTTCTTGTGTCATAAAGCCAGGGACAGGCACAGACACAGCCAGGGGCTGCCCAGAGCCACACACTATTCCCAGCTTACAGCCCACATGATCAGCCATGGCTGGAGCTTTGCTAAACAGATGACAAACTCTTTGGGTCAGATATGTATTTGTTACATGTACTACATTTTACACACATCAGCGTGGACTATGTAATAAGTTATAGACGAGAGCACGGTAGTATAGATAAGCGTTACTGGTGACACAACTCCAAATATTTGTTCGGGGTCAAATAAGGTTGGAATTGCTTATTTTTGTTTGGGTTCCGCTTGTATTTTATTCTGTTTGTTTTTATTGTTTATTATGTTATTATACATTTCATTCAAAAATGCACAAAGCAGTAATTATGATGCAAAGCAGATTTAGAATGAATTTTTCAATCATATGGCAGACTCAGACTTTTGATTGCTTGCTATGGGTTAGTACAGTTTGCTACTTGCCTTATTGAGATCCCTAATAATAAAACAGTTACAATACAATAAAGTGCAGGGGGTGGTGATGTGCAGTAACCTATGGCAAGCAATTATACCACATACAGTACCATATTTTTTGGCTATTTTGTAGGAAATACAGTACAAAACTTCACCAATCACTTTTATTAACATAATGTATTTAATATTAATATGATCCAATCATTACCAACAACTCCTACCTAATTTACTGTAATGATGTGCTTAGTAAATGTTGATTTCTGATTTACTGATAGGGGATGTTAATATAGATAAGCAAAATAATCTACAGCAGGATAAAGTGAGTGAATCTGATTTTTAGTTATTCACAATCCACCATATATGCATGCAAATTTGTTAAGTTTATTTGGAATCATCAACCCATAAATCAAGGAAATGATGATATTTGACAAAAGGTAAATTGGCACGCATATATATATCAAAAGAATGATAATTCTTGATAATTAATGTCAAAGAAATGCAATTCTTTGGAAAGGATCAGATTCACCCATTCCAAAGAGTGAGTGGCTTCTCCTCTACCTATTATACATATCTTTCATTGTTCATGGCCATCAGCTGCTATGTTTTTTTCCATAGCTGCCCTGTTTTATAATGTAACATTGATTTTCTTTGTTCATGACAGGAGATCTGTGAGGATATCTCAGATCATGTGGAACAAATCCATGCTTTGCTGGACACAGAGTTCTCCCTGAAGCTGCTGTCTTATTCTGTCAATGTGATTGTGGACATCCATACTGTGCAGCTTCTGTGGCACCAGCTCCGGGTGTCAGTGCTGGTCCTGAGGGAAAGGATACTACAAGGGCTACAGGACAGCAACGGCAACTACACACGACAGACCGATATCCTGCAGGCATTCACCAAGGAAGACCAAGAGGCAAGAAACCCAAAAAACAGATGTAAAGAAAGTGGGGCCACATTTATTACAACTAGAGGATAGGAGAACAGTATGGAGATGGCAGCCATGGCTGCCAACTATTACTTTCATACTATAGCTTGGATTAAATAATACATGAGACTGTTACCATAGTCATTACCCCTGGTGTTCTAGTGAAAAAGAGGGTGATATTGAACCAGTCAGTATAATAAATATAAGCTAAATTTATAGTACCGGGTAATAATTTACCTGTATTTCCACCTACAGGTGATATAAAATTAGCTCTGGTAGAACTGATCTATAAATTTAAATAATGCCCAGGTTTTACAACCTAACCCTAATGAAAGCGTAACCCAAAACTAAGGTAAGGTAAATGAATATAGCAAGCAGATTGATAGGTGAATACAAACAGTGTATACAAGCTAAAGTAATGGACGGGATATTGGTTTTAAGGGTCTATTGTGCATGCACACTGCACTACAATTAATTTTTTTCATCTTTAAATTTGTCCTGTGAGAAGGTTCTAAGTGAAGAATAAAGGGATGTCTGATTATATTTCCCCAAATTTCTGCATTACAGTGGAAACCATGTGTTTACATAAGGAGGTAGGACTTGTAGGTGGTGAACGATTCTAAACTAATGGCATGAGAGGTCACTGCAGGCAGCCATAGCTACATAATTGGTTTGTGAATTTGCCTTTTGTAGTTTTGGGTTTGGGTGGGATTTAACATTAAAACAATAGGGATTACTGAAAGCTACTCTTTCATAGTTATCACATAAAAGGTATTCCAACTGTATTCTATATAAGCAAAAAAAAACAAAAACAAAAAAAACTAATTTAAATTTAGGTAATATATTTTTTTCTTTTACAGGATAGACTTGATGCCCTGACAGAAGTTGATGGCACAGGTCAACTGACTATTCGATGCCCCCCAGATTACCTCTCACTGGATTGTGGGATCACTGCCTACGAGTTGTCAGACTACAGTCCCAGGGAGGAGGACACCCCGCCTCCCCCTGCTAAACCCCTGGAAGACTGGACATACAGTGCTATGCAGCAAGAATTTCCAGATTTAGTTAAAGGCCCTGGTTTGCTAAGCGTAGTTTCTGATAAGGAAGCCCCACTGAATTCTACGATGGAGAAACAGTCAACACATTACCAGCCAGAGGAGAAAGGGCAGCAGACTCTCAAGTCTTTCCTATCCAGTGAAAGCACCACACCAAAAAGGCCTCTACAGGAGGGTAGTGATCATGGTGGAGATTCTCCTACTCGCCCTTCACTACCGAAACGGGGACTGTTTTTGAATGATATGGCGGATTGGGTGCAGTCAGACAGTCTAACTTCCATTGATATGAACTCATCCCTACCAGTTTTCCCTACATCCCCCAACAAGCACTTCAGTCTTAGCGTGACAGCCACATATTCTGCTAATATTCCATCATCTAAAAGCCAAGTACCTGAAGAGGATGACACAGCACAGAATATGGGGGAAGATGCTAGTCAAGTGCATCAGTGCCTTGATGGTAGAGCATCCCCCATTAACTCCAGTCACTCCCACTGCAGCACACCAAACGAAAGTCAACAAGACCATCAGAATAATAGACTGCTGGACTCACCAGCTAAAGACTTAGGGACAGAGAACTGGTATGGGTCCGATGAGTTCCTGGCTTTACCTTCTCACTTGCACCAAACAGACCTTCTTGCCTTGCGCCTTGGTAGCCTTTCACAGTTGGTGTCTCCTACACCTGGAGAGCCTCAGCCATCATTCCGTGATGTGGAGGACTGGGAGATAAGTTCAGGATCAGAGGTTGGGCCCAGTTCACCCCGATGTCTCTCTCCCAGTACCCAAAGTGACATCGCTTCATATACCAATGGCAGTGGAAGATCCACTCCACACCTGAATGGGTCAGCAAGCTCTGGGAGACAGAACAAAGCAGCACTTATACAGAGGTTGATGTGGGACATCCAGAGACAGGACAATGATCGACATGTGTGGGAAAGAATCCAGGTGAGTGACTTCCCTGTTGTGGAGATGTGAATCACAAACTCATGTGTGTTATATTTATTTAATTTATTTTGGAGAAAATAAACAAAGGTTTGAGATCCTTGTCAGCATTTGGCACTTGGCATTGGCACACTTCCTAATGATGGGAATTGGATCTAAAGGTAAATTCTTCCAACAGGTTGTTAAATAATAATTAAAAAAAACTTTTTTAATGGAGTGGCGAAGTTAGAACCTTTGAAGCGCTGTCACTGCTCTCTGTGCACCTGTTGGGGAAAAGATTTATTAGTTCTGTTAAATTTATTAGCCCTTCTGGCCCACACACCAGCCATGATCTGTCTGTATCACATAGATAAGCTCAGAAACTTAGCAATTAGTATGTTAATTAAGGGAAGCTATCAGGGAAGACCAAATAAGCATGATTACATTTTGTTTGGAAATACAAGTTGTTTTGTCATCTGTGGCTTCAGTACTTAAAAGTGGATCTAAACTCATCAATACTCACCTGTCCCCAATCTGTCATTGGTGCTGCCATACTCTCTCTTCTTTCTTTCCGTATCCTGATCTTCAGCCATCTTAATTGGTCAAGCTGGGATTTAACTCCCACGCAAGAGCTCATTCTGACCCAGAACACACAAGGAAGGTAACACAGCTCAGCAAAATTTGATGGCTGGGCGGCGATCAGGCAGGTAACAGTAGATATTGCAGAAGGGAAATTGCCTGTCCCTTTTTGCATATACAGTAACATTGTATTTTTCCATTGCCTGTCCCTTTTTGCAATAACCACCTGTCTGAATTGCAAATTTGCAAAGTGGGACTTTAGTTCCACTTTAAGTCACTGACCTAAAAGGTGCTCAGACCAAAATTCATTTAGCTCATTTACATTTATTTAGCCTGACTCTTCAGTAGATTGGGTGAGCAATGGCAACTCATTGTTTTCCCAGTAAGTCTTTCCTTTAAGGCTTTGCCGAACTTGACAGATAAAAAAGGCATTTGGGTCCAAAAAGAGTCATATGGGATAACACGGGAGTGAACATAGAAAATATGAAGGTAGTGGATGACAATATTGGAGCGAGAAAAGTCTGAAAAGTACAGAAGTTAAGATGCCATAATTGGGATTATTTGATTGCAAAATGCAATAGCCCTTCACTGCTAATCAGATAATAAAATATGACCATTGTTCTGATTATTTAATAATATAGTAGAGGAAGCATATTTCAAAACTGTAACCCAGAATATCCACAATATCCTGTCAGAAATCTAGCAGCTGAATGCGGACTAGTTTTTAATTGAATGCTGAACACTACTGCTCATTTGACTGGGGTGCTTAAAAATTCTTCTCTTCTTTGATGATTCTTGTTCTATTTTGTGTCCATATCTTATATGAGAAATATATACTGTGTGTATATTTATATATATATATATATATATATTTAAATTTTTTTTTACAAATATCTTTTAAGTAATTGGTAGAATCATTGCTACTTTTGGGACAGGACAGAGAATTGGCCTACCTGCCCCATACCTAAATCTTGAACCACTTTTAGTATCAGGACATGGGAACCTTCAACACTATTTAGGACTTACTGTCTAACTCATTTTAGCTGTACAAATTCTGCGACACACAGACCAGTGTTTAATTCTGTAGGTCTGCTCTGTCCTTGACTTAATTCTGCTCTCAGGGGCTTAGCAGTGGCAACCAGTACTGGATGGGAGTATCTGCTGTTACAGGAAACAGCTCTAAAGGAAAGCCCTTTATAGATTAGTAATAATGTGATACCAGCATTCCTGGTCATAGACTATATGCTGCATCATAGTATTTCCCATGTCAAGTGATTCTTGTGAATATATGATTTTACATTACATTATAGGCCAAACAGGGAAATCAATTGCAAAAGGTTCATTTAATTTTTACAACATGTGCTGTATTTTAATGTAAATCTGCCAAACACAGTCAGCCAGATTTACTAAGGCAAAGTACCAAAAACACTTTAAAATCAATAGGAAATAATTATTTTACCTACTGACTTTTCTTTATTGTTTTGCAACTCTCTTTCTACAGAGACTTTAAAACTGCGCTATGCCCATGAAGAACAAATCAACATGTTTGTCCTAATTACTGCATAACAATATATATAAAACAATAATATTTTCTCACTTTTCCTTGATCCCCTTTAACTTCTTGGTATAAACATGTGATTCACTGTACATTGTAAGGGTTTGATTTGTTATAGGAAGGTAAATGTAGAGTACATATGCAGAATCCTGAGCTTGAAATCTTTATCACATCAGTTGGTCAGAGGTACGCTGCAGATAACTTCCAAAAAAAAAGAAATCTCACATTTAGAAACAAAGCTGTACATCAAATAGGGATTGCAAATGTCAGATGAAAGCTTTTCTGGGCAGGGTCCTCTCCTCCTCCAGTGTCACTGTTTGTATCTGTCTAAGAGGTATGGCAAGCAGCAAACATTAGGAGGGAGATCCGGGGTGTAGCCGTAAAAAAAATAAGAGGGGGCATGGTAATAGTAAATTTTATGCGTTTCGAGTGCGCATGCGTAAACGCCTCATTCCCCGAAAAAAGTGAGGGCACGCCGTGCCTACGCGTTCCCGCCCCACTACACCCCTGGGGGGGATATGCAATGGTGGGTAAGTATAAAGGAACACCCACCTTTCAGCATGCATATCAATCATTGCAGTGCCATGCCAGACTATGTTTTAGATTGCAGAAATCTGTCCCTAACATGAAAAAAACACCTGGTTGTGTTTGCCTCACAGGTAATGTTTTTTGTGGGACCAGCTAAAGCTGACTTTTTCTTTTTAGAATATATGCAAGCTGTTCAGAATTGTAAACATATAGTGGACACTTGTTCATGAATATAATAAAATACATGTATTTTATATATTATTCCAAAGCAAATACCAAGCCGGTAACATATTTATTGTATAGTTTGACTGCAAAAAAGGTTTCAAAAAAGTTTAGACATTTAAAAAATTTGTTTATCATGTATACTATTCCTTGTTCCATATTATATCTCCATGTAGCACCCTGAAGCAACAATTTAACAAAGACAAGGATTTGCTTCCTCCTTTATTAGCAGCTCTGATGGCTACTTTCTTTAAGACTGGTGGGGGACTAATTAAGCAGGAGCAGGAGATGTTCACAAAACACATGTACAGAATGGATAAAGCTGAAGCAAGGAAATGTATGCAATGCAGGCTCTCCAGCAAATCACTTAGAGCACTGAGAATCACAATAGTGACATCATCAAATCTCACCCAAAATTTAGTAGGAGCTGTGCCTCAGAAGTTTTCACACTGCACATGTGCAAAATGAGGCTCAAGGTTTAGGAAGTACATTGCCATCAGGCAGGAGGAATTAAATACAAAAGGCTTGAGATATAAAATTTCTATATCTCTTTTCCATCATCACATTTCACAGAATGTTATCATATGTGAATATCAAAATGAGACTGCAATGGAGGGAGCCACACCCTGCGTATTACTCCAACAAATGGAAGAAGTAAAAAAAATATTTGGAGGTACTTACAGTTGTTCAGTTGCCACTTTCATGCAATCACTAAGCTATAGGGATAAATATTTTCAGAGTGCTCCCCTAATGTATATGTCTGATACTTTAAACCCGCATTCTTCTACCCTTCTTCTTTGCTAGGTCCTCCATACTCATGATGTGAGAATAGGGTAATGTAAAGGTTTATGATCCCCAAGGGGATAAGAACAATAATAGTGCAGTTTGGAAAAGCCACCCCAAAATATAAATTTAAAACATTTAAACGTTTCATAAAAAATATACGGGGAGATAAAATTTCCTGCCTTTTAACAAAACAGTTCTTTTAAAAATTGGAACGTGGTACCATGTAGACTGTATTTATAAAAGGTTACGGTTACGGAGTGTCAAACTCAAATACAAGGAGGGCCAAAATTAAAAACGTAGACAAAGTCGCCGTCTAAACTTGAAAAAATTAGGGAAGTTTTCCTTCTCAAGGAAAAACCTTTTCATATGGAAACAAAGCGCTTTTGCTTCACATTCAGTCTGGCACATGCCTATATTAGAGAAGGAGCACCGCTACTACAGTTCCCTGCGTCTATAAAACAGTCCAATGGGGGACCACGCATAGGCAGAGAGGCCACTGCGGGAATAGTAGTAGCAGCGCTATTTCAATGCAGTGGCGGGCCAGCTGCAATTCATATTTAGAATTCCTTTGGAAGCCAAAAAATTCTTGAAAATGTTTGGTTTGCAACAGTTCATGAAACATTTTTATCCAGATAGTGACATGCAGCTTTTTTGTATTCAGGCAATAGAGTTGATTCTTCCTTTATATTTAATATTATGAAACACTATTGGGCCCACTACATTTGGCCTAGATAGTTATTCAGTAAATCCTTGACCTAGATTTGGCTTTTTGTTATATAAACATATTCAATGAAAATAAGCAATAAATTGAGTTTCTGGATGCTATGGATAGGGAAACAATGTCAATACTACTAAAAGTTGGAATGATTTTGCAGTAAGCCCTAACTATTGACCTGTACATTTAATCACTACGGATCTAGACATATGCAATATTATATTATAGTGAAACATAAGTCTACTTTTATAAAAAAAAAAAAAAAAAAGTAGAACAACTAGAGAAAACTTTATGGCAGCTGAATTGATAATAGAAAAGCAGAAGTGATAATACTGCTGAAAAGATAATTCATAGGGTGACATGATACCTACCCTCTGCAACATATCTAAAATATTTTTTTCAGTAATACATTATTACAAAAATATCTCTTTTTTATTAAAAACATGTGCGTATTAAAATGTATGGCTTTAGTACCAGCACCAGATAGGACTCCCTATCTACTATAGTCTAAAACTAAAAAATGGAGAAGCAAAACTTGTTACATATAGATGACCTTCTACTGGTCATTCCATATGCTGGTACTTTGCTGCCAAAAGTAATTATCATGGATTAATGTGTACTAGCAGCAAATTCCTAAATTAAAATATGATAGTTAAAAGTATTAGGAGTAAATGTAATTATTGATGTAAAGGAACTCATCCCCAGTGGGCCACAGTTCGTATTTATTTTTACATGCACTTCAATGAAATGCTATCAGAGACAGACTCAAAGGGATGGTCGGGAACCAAAGACATGCTAAGGGTTTGATTGGCGATTGGAAGTATGCAGCAAGCAAGGTAAAACTATCACTGTAGGGGAGAGAGTTGACCCTTTTACATTATGTATTGCTGTTTGTGCCTTTCATCTCATCTTCCGCTGTCACTTTGTCAGCGTGGCACAGAGGAGGGAGGAGGTATTTGTCTGTATGAATCAGTGGCCAAAAGATTTTAATTGGCTGTATCTGCTGGATTTAGCCTGACCGCCTGGCATATAGTGCCGAAAGACGGGTATGGAAGCAGCAGGAATGTGTGTATGTGTGTTTAGTGTATGCATGCAGGTGCATAACTATCACAGTATGAGTTTGGGGCTATCAGGTTGCAGCAGTGCTTTTGCAATTGCAGCTTCACTCCTAAGACTGCGCTTTTTGCTTATAGGGGAGAGGACATCCAATAATCCAACATCCAAAAAGAGCAAAATCTCAGAACTAGATGTAGAGCAATACAAATCCTTTATTTAAAACATAGCATAGTCCTGTCTAGCAGAACAGAAAACCTAAGTTTTCTCTAGGATCTAACTAGATGTTATACCAGTCCTCTGTCTGTGACTGTGCAGTAAACAGAAAAGCAGTGGATTGGTGAGATTGACATGATGCTTTTTCCTCTTCCTGCTTAAACTCTGCTGTAGAGTAGAATGCAAAAGTCTGATACTTACACTTTCTTAGGTACTTACACCACTTGCATTTGAAAATAAAGAAATGTAATGATATAATGATATCATAATGATAAAAATAGACAGCTGCATGTTTATTATACATACCCAGAGTTCAGCTTTAAAAGTGAGAAGTAATTAATCGCCACAGCAGCCAGAAACTCCCTGCACTTTTCCCACTGATTTTGTTTCCAGATTAAAACTAGATGAATAACTTTTTAACATTCTTTCTTATAAAAAAAGAACAGATGAACACAAAACAAAATTAGAATTTAAAATATATGGAAAATACATTTTCAAATCAGCTTTATTTAGTCTACAATATTCAAAGACTAATACATGTATTCATCTCCCACAAAAGTCAAAGTTTATGAGCTACTATCTGAAAACAACTTTTTGGCAAATTTTAAAAGAAACCCTGTACTGAGAAAAAAATGGGTTTTTCCGGGTGACCTCTCTTCTGGAAAAAAATTCTTTCTTTACTGTCATACCGACTCTTGGTGTCATACTGGACTTTGTTTTTTTTTTTTTATTTCACAGATAACCCACATGCACAGGAACTTTCATTAAATTGCTGCTTCTCTATTGCTGACAGCACTTGTGAGATGAGAATGAAATTGTGAAATGCACTGCCATCTTGTGGCAAAAAATAATATTACAAAGAGAAAACATGCATTTATATGCAATAATACAAAACAACAGAAATCAGTAAACTGTAAATGAGGTCTATGTAATCATAAAGGGACATGTTTACCCAATCACACACTATTTACCTAAGATTTGTTCCTTTTTTATAATTAGATCCTATTAAAAAAAAAATATATATATATATTTATATATATTTTTATATTATAATAATATACACTTACACACCTATATACCTCCATATTACACATTAAAAACGGTACTTGATTACAAACACTGACCTGGTTCTAAATAATACAGCTTGTCTGGTTGGTGTTTCGATCTTCCGCCATTGAACCAGAATGAAGATGGAGCCCAGGGTTCAGATCATTTCAGCATAACATATTATTTGTATGTTTGTCTGCAAATGGTAATACATAAAAGCAACATTTCATATGTAATGTTACATGTCCTAATCAATGAATATATTTATTGTATTTGTATTTGTAATTTTAAGTAAGACAAAATGAAGAACAATTTTTTAAAGAACTTTTCTATTTTCAGACTGAAAATGAAAGGCCTGCTTACACTTGGATCTCATATTTTTAGATACTGTGTAACACATGGAAATCATGACAGTGAACTTTTTATTCTCTCAAATTTTGTAAATTGTTTTTGATAATTATAAAAAAAATGATAATAACATATATACATAACAAAGTACACTATTGAGCAGGCCTGAGGCTACAGCTGCTCAGATGGATGTAATATAAAGCTGCCCAGCAAGTCAATGGCATTTCAGATCAGACCTCACCATACAGGCATAACTTCCATCAAAGTCCCTTTAACAATCCTCAGGTTTCAGGGCCAGGCAATGTTCCACCAATAAAAGCTGAGCAGATTTGAGCAAACCAAATATTCTGGAAGCTTCTCACTAATCAGCACTAGATAGAATTGGCACTTTTTATATAAAAAATAAAACTTTGAATAGGATTGGGAAAAGTACAATTCTTATTGGCCGGTGCAGGACAGCTTTTGGAGGGGGTTGTTATTTTGGGAGTGGGCGCCTATTTAGCAAGCTGTGCAGGAGTGGGTTTGCTTTTGCTGTATGTTTGCAGCAGCTTGCACATGGAGACAGGTTTTAGCAAAATATTAGAGAGCAGATCTTTAGATTTCTTTTTAGGAGCCTACCACTAGATAAAGGGGATTTTTCAAAAATGGACAGATCAAGTGGCTATATTCTCACATCAGCAACATTGCTATAAATATTACTTAGGGCCTATATGCATCTGTCCAGTGCAGTGTGCTGTGATAACACACACAAAACCATGTGTGTTACTGAAATGAATGTTAAAGCATGGACTGTCCTACCAAAACACTCATGAATCCAATACATAACACAAGTTAACGTAATGCACCAGGATGGACACGTATGAAAGGGCTTTGTGGTATACTACTATCCACTTTATGTTTCCAAAAGTAGCAAGTGATGTTCCATGCATATAACCAAATATCTATTTATCTATATCAGATTTTTGTGGCTCAATTTTTTACCTATTACCAATGGACTTATAAGCTTAGAATAAAAATAGAGGAGACACAAACCCCAAGTAATGGAGATTCAGTGGACAACATAGAAATGGTAAATGAATGAGAGACAAAAATTATAATGGTAAGGTTATGGTGGGTATTTTCACACATAGAAACTGACCTAGCACACTAGAACCTAACTAGTAGTTGGATGTTCAATGCACAGGATCCTAATTTTTTTTTTGTGTATATTGAATGTCCATATAATGTGGTGATGTGATTTTAATAAGGAATATGTTGAATTAAAGTCTCACGAATCTGGTTATATTTCTAGGGGACTCAGGTGTATCCATTACAAGGTGGTAAACTATTCAACGATTTTTTATTTTTCATATATTAGAGAATACATTAGGGAAATGAGAACATGCTCAATAATGGAAGGGGGAATGGGGATGGAGACTATGTGGACTAGTCTTTTAGACCCATTGACACTTGTGCATTTTAACACACAAAAATGCATATACTAATTTAGCCATTGGCTGAAACGATGCCAATTCACATCTGAGTCATGTGTTGACATGCATTGCCTATTTTTTGTTTTGTCCAAGTTCATTATATGGCCTTTTGATGAAAATGAAAGCAAATGGTGCAGCATTATTGTTGACAATGAATGTAAAAACTACATGAAAAAATACACATGGATGGATATAAATAAAGCCTTTAATAATCTTTTTATTGTTAGCATTTTGATAGGTTCAGATTTAATGTTCTCCTTGCAAACTTTTTATTTGCTTCTGGTCTATAATGCTGGTAAGCACACTAAGGGATCTATTTATAAAGCAGTGAATATGCCATTCATCAAACATTTTCTGCAAGTGAATTTTCAGTGTGTTTTAAATGACAGTGTTTGATTCAACACTACAAAATGTTTGCTAAAAGTCATTCACTCCTATAAGTAGACCCTAGGTATACATGCCTTTGGTTCATGTCTTCTTAAAAAATAATTATCTTTATGTATGCAGGTTATAAATCCAGTCTGCTACATTGTGTCTCCCATTGCAATTATAAGAGAAATATATTTATGTTTCTTGCTACGATCATAAATACCACCTAGCGTGAATATGAATTTTCTTTGATTAGGTGTTTGATTGATGCTTTGGCGAGATGAAGTTTAAAATCCGCCCATTTTTCTTCATTAGCCTGAGTACTTAGATCTATAGCCCACTGGGTTTCACAAGCCCTTTAGGAGTTCCCTCTTAGCCAGAGTAGCGTGAATCAGACTAGTAATTAAACCCTTGCGTATGTTTTAATGCTTACACAGTGCTTTATGCTGCTCATATTCCTAAAACAAGCATTTTTCCTCCTTTATTAGACTTTTACATGTTTTTGACTATGCAGATTGAACACATTCTCAGTTATATTCCTATATCACATTGGAGTAATTTTCTTTTTTTTAAAAACACAGATTTTAATTAAGGAAATACTCATGTTGTAAAAAGAGTTTAGGCAGACTTTTCTTGGTAGGTTTTGTATATTAATATTATATCACATACTATATTTAATCAAGTTAAAAAAAACTCAAACAAGAGGCCTTTTTCATTTTGGATAGAATGGAGCAAGTCCACTCATCAAGCCGTCCTTGCGTTCTAGATCTATTGATGATCATTCAACCTAGCATTGACATAAATGGGTGAAAATAAAGCTACTAGTCTGAGTCTCAAATATTACCCCATGTAACATAAGCAAACAATAAAAATGTATCCAATAGAGCCCCAGTCATATTAATAGTATATACAGAAACACAATAAAACACATTCCTATTCGGCCTCTTATTTTGTTCAAGTGTCAGAATAATCTAAGTATCTTAACTTGTGACCTTATCTACACTAGCCAGGATATTTAGAAACGACCATCCTAAACTAAATAGCATTACATAACCAGCCAACATTCATAGTCAGACCCCATGGAGCCCAACAAAAGCTCTGCAATTGTAGAGTCACTAAGCTTTATACTGGGAATGTGGCCAACCTTAGACACGGAAGATATACTAGAAGGTATTAATCAGCGTCTTTCTGGATAAACCCTCATCCTGTCATACCTCTTCTATAAGACCTTCTAACAATTTAATATCCCACCTGGAGAAGCTATGTAATACTGTCCTTTAATGTGTTTTGATTCTTTGGTAAAGAGAGGCCTGTGACCGTATAACATTAGGCGCAGGGCCTGCATGACAGGGTGTGAGGCCACAGCATAGGGGAGGAAAGGGTTAAGTGGTCCGAGTAGGGTAGGGAGGGGCAGTGTTAGCTAGAGAGTTAAGGAGGAGGCGATTATGGAAATTGGGGTTTTAAAATGGGGGAGTCGGAAGTGGGAGGTCCTCTTTTAGGTAGAGAGCGTTAACCCGCCCGCCCTCCTTGATTTTGGGTAAGTGGTTTGGTTTGTTTTATGGGTGGAAGTTGGGGTCCTGGAAGGCAGGGATCCTGGGCATGGTAAAGTGGTGAATTGTGGCAAGAAGGATCCTCAGTGGTAGGGTCCCCCTTTATGGGGGTCTGATGGTTATGGCTCCTGAGGCGGCTAGGGGCCAAGGTGGTGATTTTGGATTTAAATTCTGGAGGAGTACGAATTATTCCTTCTGAGACCTGCAGCTTGGTTGTTGAAGTTTTAAACAGGGATGTTAACATTATGGGGGTTAATTTTGGTTTGTGGTTAATAAGCTTTATTATGGAATTTATTTGTTGGTATTTATTTGTTTGTTATTTATTGTTTATTTAATATTTATATTTTATGGCTATTTATTTATTTTCTTATTTATTTGTTAAAATAAATGGCAGCTTGCCAGTCAATTTAACTGCAAGTTGGTGTCTGTGTATTTTTGGTGGGATTTGGTTGATAAGCAGGTTGGGGGGAGTGGGGAGGTAGATAATTTTGGTTAATGGGGAAGGTTGGAAAGGCTGACAGGTCCGAATTACCCTGGTGATGGGTATACATAGGTGACGTTATTTTTGAAATTGACAAAGGCACTAATTGAAGCTTTCTGCTGTCACCTTTTCCAATTGTCTTTTGCATTTAACAACTTACTAAAAAATGTAGAAGTCCCTATATATTCACAGTATTCGGAAAACCTTTACAATATCCCCATTCTACTTGCTCTACTTACTGATTAACATCCATCGATCTCACTACCCAACTTACACAGATTTATTAAGGGATTTATTTAATTGCCAGTTTAAAAGATCAATAGTCATATGATAAAATCCTCCTGCTTAACATGCAGTAAACAGCGATGCATTATATTTGCTGCAGAAAATTTTCCAATGCTTGAAAATCCGATATCGAATTCACTTCTCTTGTAGAAGGCATTAAACATACCTAAAAGTCATATCTGGTTGCCATATCACTTTTCTAAAATAACCATTCTCCCTCAAAGGTCTAAAACATATCATACTGAATTTTTGTGAACCTTTATGAGCCACAGATTACCTAGATTAGTGTTTTATGTTTCAAATCCCAAAGAATTCGAGGATGACCAAATATCCTCTTTGTATTGACAAGGGCCACATTCACCTGTTGAAAATAACCCTAACATTTTCTGTTGGCAATACAACTGAGCTCTTTTTATTAAGTTTTTTTGTATATCTGTAAATGTCAGATTTTAGCGATCTTTATCTGGGTTGAAAATATAAGTCACAAAAAAAGTAAAAAGCTCTATTCACATTTTGTGACTTATTAAATAGATTTACCAGGATCCTTTACAAATCTTCTTAAAATTCAGAAAAAAAATTGAACTTTCTGTAGTGCTCAGATGCTACATTACTCTTTATTTCTTGATGAATACCTTTGGTTCATTGGTTTGACATTGATCTCATTAGGTTGAAGCTCTACAGAGATGGCAAATCACAGACAGTATAGTCAGACATTTAAAGTATTTATATGTCTCATTACAAATCTCTATTACTTACACCATTACAAGCTCATAAGGTGCAGTATCTGCAAGGAAAATAATGTGCGATCATATGCCAGTAATACCACAAACCATAATTTCACCATTCAATCATGCCTTCAGTACCTAATATCTGTCTAATATCTGTCTGTGTTCGCCTTTATTCTCACAGGTCTATTCCATAATATATGAATCACAGCCTGTCCCCACAGATCTATTCCATAATACATGAATCACTGCCTATCACCTCCTAATAATATTAGTTACCTATTTTTTTCTTGCAGAGTCTTCCCATTGATGCTGGAACACTACATTTCAGTCACATTTAAACATTAACTGTAAAACTTATCTTTTAGGGGCAGCTCACACAAGAGACTACCAGTTCTTGTTAACAGTAGGTACTCCATCTCCATCTCCATCTACTCCATCTTAAAAAATGTTATATGTTATTGAGGATTTTGCTGCAGCTTATAGAGATGGGGGATAGCTTGTAGATGTTGTGTTATGTGTCTGGGATGTACTTGCCTCTGACTCTACTCTTGTAGGTAGTCTTTCCAAAAAAAATCTTCTCACTAGCATGCATAAATACCAAGAATGAGTAAATGATTGGGATCCAAAAGATAAAAAGACTTGGTTATGAACTAGACCTCTTTATACACTTACCTGTCATTATATTACTGTGATTCAGCTCTATACACTTTAGATATATTAAAGGTTGGCTTGTGCTATGGGAGGGTTATGCTTAATATAACTTTGCACATTTCTGAAATCTTGTAGCCATTTTAGATGCACTAATAGTATTATAGCAGAGAGTTTGGTTAATTTCAGACCCCAGCGCTCCATCACACTCTCAACCTCTCTCATTCAACCTAATGGGGGCAGCCATTTTGTGCAAGCGTTTGCATGTTGCTTGCATTTGTTTTGCGGTTTTGGCACGGTTCCTTGAAACAACTTGCTTCAGCCACTCAATTGCTTTTCCTCCTCCAGAGGAAGCACCACAGCAAATGCAAGGGTCTTGACCTGTGGAGCAGTTTGCCATTCCTGGGCACATAGCAGAAGTTTGCAATATGCTCTGGAGCAACCTACAGTAAAATAAATATGCATTTGAACCTGATTTCATAAATGTTTTGTACTTTGACAATGTCATAAGTTTTTTTCTTATGGGCACCCAAAATAAATTCAATGCTATGTGGGGTAGTCGGACCTATCACAAGGAAACACCGGCGTTTAGACGCCACCTCCGACTCTTTCTACTTTCAATTTGTTGATATGATGATGTGTAATATTTTTTCTTTGCCCCTTCTCTTTTCTTTTAGCAACGGACTTTGCTTAAACAATGTGAGATGTGCAATGTACTGTTTTTTCATGCCTTGAATATTCCCTCTTTTTTTGTTAAGCTACAATGCAATTTAGCATATTTTGACTATTTAAAGAGGTAGCTCAACATTCATTTCTGGAGGGTCTATAACTCTTTTAATCCTAATCCAGTGTTAAGATATGTTATTATAAATATGCTTTTGCTAACGATTTAACGTTCTCTGGAAGGTTCTTCTGACCATAGAATTTTTAAATATATCTACACTAAGATGCTAACAACAAATGTATTAGACATGGGGTAAAGGTAAGTGGGAGACTTCCAGTCTCTGATGTGTAGGTTGTATGAAGCTCAGAAAACTCTGGCGGTATCCCTGACTTCCGGGTAAAGTTAACTTTGAAAGTCTTTATATGTTTTTGTCTTTGTAACCAAAATTCTTCCAAGACTAAACCTTTTTTAAAACAGACAGATTGTTAGTTCTTTAATCCCAAGATACATTAGAAAAACAAGTTTGTTGAGCTGAAAGAATTATCCAAGGAGCTATTACCAGCAGCTTTTGGAATCAATCAAGTACGCATGGGAGCATATTAGCAAAGCTTCTTAACATGGGGGTAATTAGCCTTGTTCTTCCCACAAGCTTTGTTATATTTATTGTACGTTTCCCTAAGAAGCAGAGGCATTTCCCCAACAAACATACATATTTATTCGATTAATTTTATTAGAAAAATGAATAGTGATATTTGCAATAAATACCATGCTTAATTATATTAACCTAGATCATTCCTTGTGTTAAAGCTAAGTTACAAATGTAGGACACATTTTAATAGAAACATATGGAATAAAAATGTGTACATTAGGGATAATTTACAAATGCAATTATTGTGGTTGAATTTGAAGTATTTATTATGCTTAGTTGGAAATGTTCACATTTTATTCTTGAGAACAGTGAACTGACGGTAGTTGAGTGTGCTTTTCTTACTGACGCCATGTGGACTAAATAGAACTTCAAACACCCCAACTACATTCTGTAGCCAAAGCTTTGGATATTGATCTCTCTAAAAAACAAAGTAAATATTACACTGGGTACTGTCTGTACAAATATAGGAAACGTTCTGTAGTATAGGTGATTTTTTGAATGCTGTCTTGTAATTTTGTCTTTCTGATTCATTTATATTCTATCCTAAATGATGTACAAGTACTTAATGGAAAAAATGCTGCTTGAGAAATTATATACACGAATAAACTTTTCTAAGCCCAAAGGAGCACTAAAGTTAGTGGGCCTGTTCTAGAAAAACGGGAGCACGTGAAAATTAAGCTGTGACTCACTGTAATCATTCAAAGGGGTTTCTTCATTTAAAAGACAGAGTTTGATTGCTATGGTGTCTAATTCAGTTTAATATACAGCTGGGTTATCTGTGAATGCTCATCAGAAGCTCACATCACCTAAATTTTATCAAGACATTGGCCTGTGTGTAAGGAGTTTTTTTAGGGACATTAAAGACCCAGAACACACCCTGGCACCAATATTTAAATGTTGTTGGGCTTGAAGCATACTACAAAGCTGTTTCTTCTATTCTAGGTCATATTTCCTCATTCACTTACATTGCATATAATTACTTATACTTTCCACTGGTTTACAATACACTTTGGATTAGATACAAAATTGAGATTCATAATTTTTTATTTTTATTTATTAAAAAAGCAAATTAATTATCCTTAACAATTAGAACTCTAATTTCTTAAATACAAATACAAGACTGAAATACAATATTTGTTCTAATACAAATACCATAGACTCTTACTAAACTATTTAATGTTTTAAAAGTGTTTGTGCATAGCATGGTATTGCTGATCAAAAGATATTCATCTCTTAAATCAAAAGGAAAAATGCATTGTCAAGTAAACATAGAAGCCCAGTAATTCACCTAAAAATCCCAGAATTCAGTTAACAATCTGTGATAGAAAATGCAAATACTGTTGGAGTAAATGAACAAGATACAAAAAAAGAGTATGACAAAAATAATTACATTTTTTCTTAGCTCTGGTTGTGAGATTATGTGGAATAATGGCATCAGTTTGTGAAATGGAGACCCAGGGGAAGCAGTAAAAGTTACCATCACCAAAACAATAGATAATAATAGATAATATGCATTGCATATCTAAAAGGCTGGCACATGGTTCTTCCTGGGTGCTGTTGTGAATTGTCAGATGGTGTCAACAAACAACTATAAAGAAACAAACATTTCTTCATTATACTTTGGTATAATAAAAGTGATTTAATTACAATTAGTAACAGGCTGTACAATCTGATGTTTTCTGGGCATGATTGCAAAGCAGACTGCAAGATTTTAGTTCACCAAGGTGTGCTGGTTAAGATTCTGATTTCCCTTATTGGTCCATTCCCATCAAATATTTCTACCCAGCAGGAACAGACTCTGCAGTAGGTATTTACCCTTTTTCCAGCATAATAGACTGCAAGGATCATCCAGCCCACTTCCTCCCAAATGTGTTGTCCCCCCCACACACACACTTTAGCTCTTTGCTTTCTGTCCTGTCCGTCCTGGGTAGTCTGAAAGCAAATGTGCATGAATTTCTATGTGCTGATACAGTGTTCAAGAATGTTGACATAGATGGTAGTATGATGCCACTGCGCAGCACATACAAAATACAAAAAAGCCAAGCATTGTGACTTGTTGTTTTCTCTGGCTGTGGCAGAGGAGAACTGATTTGTGAAGAAGGGTTTGTGAAAAGCTATGTTGCAGAAAAGCTCAGCCAAATAGGGCAGAAGTATGGAGCAAAATATGAGTTAAGGTAATCCTTGGGAGAGGGTCAAGTTGATTTTCATGCTGATATTTAGAATCCTTATCTAACAAAGCAGGTGTATCAAACAATAGCTGTAGGATTCTGAACTGTAATAACTATACAAAGGTCCATATCTGTTTTTTTTTGCACTGTTTTAGCCCCTATATGTGATTGGAGATTTTGGACTCCTCTTGTCTCCTGAAATTACATTTCTTGCAACCCATGTAATGACATCAAAGAGGCTTGGAATTAGAGGGATTAAATAGTACAGGGTCAAGGTAAATGATAAAATTCTTCAAAATCAACTGGATAAAGGGAGGAGAATGAATTTTGAAGGTACTTTTGGGTAGTGACTACAGTGCAGCTTTATGTTATGTAAACACACTCAATATTTGTAATGTTAATGATACTTTACAGGATCAGTACCACAGTACAGAGGGTGCTGTTTTATTCTATGAAGAGAGGGTAGGAGAGCAAATGATTCCCTACTGTACTTTCCTAACCAGGGTTCCTCCAGAGGTTGCTATGAGTTCCTTGAGCCATGAGTGATTTGTACCTCTCAGGTCATTTTAACTGACACCAATGATCTTTCTGACTCTCTGTAACGGTGACATTCCTCTCACTGGCCACCAATGTAAGAGGCATTCTTCCCACCAATCACCATACAAGTGTACTACAAGCTAAGGATATAGTAATTATAGCAGGGGTTCCCTAAGACCTCTAAGGTATATCAAAAGCTTCCCCATGTTAGAAAAGTTGAGAAAGGCTTCTCTACTGTGTCCTACCATATAACAAGTCAGTAGCATTTGGTTAGTAACGATCCAGCATGGTATATCCCTAAAGGCATTTGGGGACATCATTCAGGATGTTAGAAAAAAATCTAGAGTGTATATAAAGCTTTTGTTCTGTTCCTAATGATCTATTGCACGTCTTTTAGATCCTCTTTCTAACACTGTATATGTACCTGAGCTGTGGTGGCTACCACTGCCAGGTTCCTTGTCTTGAATTATGTTTTATGAGATTCTCTTATTTTCCTCACAAGAAGATGGGCATCAAAATATAGATAATCTGTGCATGTGAACATTATTGTTGCTTTCCTCTGTTATTCAGCTCACTTTTAATGAGACATATTATGCAAGATACCAGAGGAATTAAACACCTATAAAAAAAAATTGTTAAAACTCTCCTAGTGAATATAATAGCAATACACCTCATGTATAAAATCTAGAGTAAAATGAATGTAAAAACTCAAAGCAGCCAATCAACATTGTTTTTTTTTTTTGGGGTGACACAAAAATTATATTTACAAATTGATTTGCCGAAAAAAACAGTATTTTCATTTTCTTTTAGCCAACACTTTTATACAAAAGCAATCACCTAATGAATTATGAATTCTCGGAAGGATTTTAAATGTGAGATTGTACATATTGCAAAGCATGCATGTTATGCCATATTGTATTTGCAGCTGAATAGCGAATTAGGTATGTCTTTATGAAGTTATAGGAATCAAATTATTAAGGATAGTGAAGTTCCGTAGAAATATATCATTTTTATATGCTAAGGCTATTTTTAGTGATTGCTTCTAATATATTTTTATTGCCATTTCAAATCAAAGTTCAGACTAAAAGTACTTTTCCGTGTTCGCTATGTAGGCCATGAAGGCCTGTGATATATCGATGGTAATTTTATAGTCAAGTAGCTCTTTGTTTCCGTCTGACATTTTTAAACTTAGGAAGTAGCAGAAATGAAATTTGCTTCAGTAATTCTGTTCTTCTTTTATAATTACTATACTGTAATTTTCCAACCTTAGTAATTGAATTTAATCTGATAGAATTATGATTGGAAGACCAGACAGTGCTTCTAAAAGCTTGCCTTGGTGACAATCACATAGTAATAGAAAATATTCTAACTGTGCAGAAGTGGAAAAATGTTCACAATATACTTAAAAACACTTGAACTGTTTGACAGAAAACATCCTGACATGCAAGCCATAAAATAAGTATAAGCAAATAATAGGTTTGTATAGAAGTCACCTATAAGCCAATACACAACTCTCGATACATCGGAACAAAACATTTTGACATACTTGAAAATTATGTGTCCTGAAATACTCAAAAGTAGCAGTACACGTGAGCCTTATATCTGGTGTACCTGCAAACACATCCTTTGACTGCTAGACCTGTAAGATTAAAAGTGAGATTTTGTAAACTTTGGTGGTCACTATCCCCTACTGGATGGTAAACTGTACCTAAGGAACTGCAGTGAAAGGATCTCCCTGCTTCTGCATCATCAATTGCATAGATATGTGCTTCTTCCATGTCTCCTGTTGCTTCTTTATCATTATCCCACCAATTATCAGATCACCAATAATCAGGAGATCAGGTCTTAGATGAAGAGGTAAATGCAAACTCTAAACAAATAATAATAATAATGCAGTGTATTTATAAATATATTATAAGTAGTTTTATTGCATTCTGTAAGTACCGGAATGTATCCTGGTATCAACCTTCCAGTAAAGCAGAGCTCAGTGCTCATATTAATGCAGCTTCTACTTCATTGTTGAGCCACAGGCTGGAGGAGGGTAAAGACCTGTAACTGCATCACAAAAAAATAGGTCTCTTGCTTTGCTAGACAGGGATCTGCAAGGTGAACTATATAGGGACCAGCAATACAAATCATTTGGCAGGTTAAACAGCTGCCATACATGTATTTTTTAAATGTATCCATACTTTAACAATTAACTTTTCCTATTTGCTAACTTTTGATCTGTTATCAATCATACAGTTGATGATTTGGTATTTTGATATATCTTTATGATAGGTACAAATAAATACCCATTGCTTATGTCAGAAAATCTAAGCTGTCCTGTGTCCTGAGCTCATTTCTTATGTTATCTCATGCCCTCCCAGTTTTTATCTTGTGACTACAGAATGATTTGCTTATATAAGCCTAGGAAATGAAAGAGTAGGGAGGTTGAGTAGTTTAGCAAGAGAAAACTGGTAAGGCTGACAACACCTAAATCCGCAATAATGCTGTGCGTTGTCGGCCTGCAATGGGGATTAAATGCTTAAGGCATCTCTGGAAGATCAGCATGTATTTTTTGCAGATGCATAACAAAATATGTGGAAATGTTATTATATTTTTTTATACTGAATGCAGCAGAACCATCAGCTAAATGATTCCTAATGTGGTCCATGTGCTGTCCACTTTTTGTCTCTGCTTTTTTAATAATAGACGTATTGCAACAATGACAGCTAATGGGTTGCCAACTATAATTGCTAATTCCATTCATGCAGAGGGTGATTGAAAAAAATGGTTTAATAAAACCCATGTGGCAGCAACCATTCACACTTACCTCCTACTGCTTAGATTTTTAAATTATTTTTTCTTTAGTTCTAGAGCAGAGAAGGGTTGGGATGGTTGTTGGGCCTGCACTTGACTATACTGAGGAGTCTCCTTCTTTATTCCCTGAATCTGCTGTCTTCAGACAGGAAGTAAGGAAAATCTCCTTTACAAGGACATAGACAATATTGAAATGCTAACAGATTCTACACTTCCACTCCTCTAGAAAGAAATGACTTTATATCCATTGTTATCACTACAAAAGAACGGCAGATGGTGCTATTGATGTATCTAAAACTGACTTTCTTTTTTCAGGGCTTTGTGTCCAAGCTTGACAGATTCATCCGCTGGTTACAAGATGCAATGGAAGCTACAGAGAACTGGACCCCTCCTCAACCAGAAACAGAGGCCCTACAGCTTTACCTTCATACACACCTGGTGAGATGATGGGAAGGAAACATCAAACAAACATCATTCCCTGGTCATTGTTGTTGCACTCCTAGGAAACTTTTCTTTCTCTCGTGCACATAATCACATTACAATTTTGCCCACATATTTTAAAAATGCATATCCCAAATGTGGTATTATAAACCACATTTATAGTAAAATTTATTTAACACTTCTCTAGGTCAGATGACATTTAAATTGTCAATTATTTTGTATATTTACATTATTAGTACATAATATTAAAAATCTCTAATAATTTCAACATTAATAAACCTAATCAAAATATTCCTGTAAATGTTATTGCTGTTCCACTACATTTTATCCAGAAGACGATTTATGCTCACAGTGGGAGAGAACTATTCCTTTCTGACCCCAACATCTATAGTTGAAATCAATACCCACACTGATGAGTGCAGCTGAGGATGTGAACTCTTGCAAGAAAGTCATTCAATCTACTTTAAAATTCACCTATAGTTTTTCCAGTCGTTGCCAGCCATGTCATAAAATTCCAAAGGACCACTTTGTGTTTTGGGATAAAAAGATTACAGTACTCATTTCATCTAAATAATTTCCCATTTTCACCAATATATTCCAAAATATTATGTTTTTTAGAGGTTGAGTCTCTAAGATTTCTTGGGTAATTGTTTAGTTCCTTTATTTCATGAAATTGGCCAAATATGAATTACTGATTGTCATTTTACAATAATGCACAATTAGTGATGGCAGGGGTGGCCAGTTGCATCTCACCTTTAGAGGCTAGATAGGACATGGCTGTGATCACAGATGTACTGTTAAGAATTAGGACATAGCTGTGATCACAGATGTACTGCTTGCATGTGTTTGTGCTTAGGAATGGCTTCTGTTGCCCATTGCTATGCTTTGGATTGCCAAAAAAAAAGAATATACCTTGTTTACTCTATGCAATGTCAGGTAGGTTAGGAAATTTAAGTGGGAAGCCAACACACCAATGTAGACTGCAAATAAAAACTAGACTTTCTTGAATGGGAAAATACCAACTTTTCATAAAGGTCATAAAGGACACCCAGGACAAAACATTTTGTCACCTACGGAATTGAGTACATAAAAATATAATGGACTGTTAGAGTTCTAAAGATCTGAGGATCAGGGGACAGCAGTCCATTTAGATCATCATGCAGATGGAAGGCAATCATTCCACTTTTCAAATCACTTTTCCAAATCCCCTTTCTATATTATAAAAATGCCAAATGATTCACTTTGCCTCATGGTCAGTCCAGTGCTTCTAAAAATGCCAGTTGCTTGACCATAATGGAGATGCATAATGGCTTCAGTAGTATACCAAGTTGCAACATAAATGCAGATCAAGAGTTCTGTCATTCAGATATAATAAATATTATAGAAAATGCAATTTGAATAGTTTGAATGCCTCAAGTTGTACTAGAACACCAACCAGTGGTCCGTGGTCACATCCCTGCGCTACTGTCCCCCCAGGATGTTTAGCAAGCAGGTCTAAGCCTGCGATGGGAGAGTGGGCGGGTTCTTGCATCATCACGTCTCTGTGGGGTAAGTTTGCCTTTTAGTGACACACGGCTTTCCACGCATGCAGGATTTAAAATTATGAACTTAGTGGTCCGTGAGGTGCGAAAAGTTTGCGACCACTGTACTGGAACACCCAAAATTTCAAGCAGAATAGGAATGGACCCAGGAGCTATGGTGGAGACTTGCCACTGGAATCCTAAATAGGTAAAAGAAAACACCAAACTTTAGTTGAAATATTATTTTTCTGGGTGAGCCAGCCCCTAACATATGTTGTGTGTGTTCAGATTAGTATATATTTATGTATTCTGGTTTTGACAAAAACATTTCCATAATCAATAAATAAAGTTGCACACTAAACAAACGGCCATATACACAGTTATATTACATATTGTACGTAAGAGCTGTTTTACCTTCCAAATAATTTTTTTTTTTTCTGTCCTGATATGTATGAAACTGTGCCAGACAGCACAGCCAGCCTGGTTACCCAAATTTTCCCTGCTGCAACAAATACAGAATTAAACTTTTTTAACAAAAAATATTGAGCTGGTAAATCTTTTTTGTAAAAGGGACATGCCATGTTCCTCCTGCAATAAAACAAACCTACCTGCCTGTTCAAAGTCTACTGTTAAATGTGTAAGGGCAGCTCAATGTACAATCCAGACATACCCGGTGCCAGACATACATGAACTCCTGCCTGCATGTTCGGGAGTTACATCAATCCAATCTGGGCAATTAAAATGGACTCTGAATGGCCCTGAATCTAGAAATAGACTGGGTAAGGATGTCAGTTCTGGCAATTGAGTAAGAATGGTTGAGTTTAGTTCTGCTTTTCTTGGCTTTTTTGAAGGCCTTGTATGGTTCTTCTTCTATAATAGACTGGTAGAAAGTCACTTTAGATTGTACATGCACGGAGTTGTCCATGTACGGTGCCAGAACACCTTGGTGCCAGTATAAATTAATTCCCCACACATGAGAGTTGCTTCGACCTTGCCGAATTCAATCAAAAAGACTAGACAAGGTGCCATGGTCGAAAGAGTGTGTATCCATCGCATCACTGGAGTGGGAGTAAGTGAAACAGACTTAATTTCTACGTTAAACATCACAGCTAGAGCACCCTTCGTCCTTAGCCGAGGAAAGTTCATAAGTTCATCCCTCTTTTTTCTCTTTCTTCTCCTCCTATTAGCACATGTGCATACAGGATACCTGATAGGTCCCATGTGCAGCTCTACCCTTTATCAGACAGATGCTGCTTTATAGGAACAAATAATTATCAATTTCAAATAATGTATTTGCACTACCTGAATTTTAAATCACCTTTACTGATGTTTAATTAATATATACCTTTAATTGAATTAATTGCCCCTTTTTATATGTGTTAAGTGTTCAGCTGTAATTATCTGTTTCCATGATACAAATGGCATTTGTTTCTAGTGTTGTGCAAAGCTTCTGTTTCCTTATGCTTCACACACATTTTACATGTGAAAATGATTGCATGATTGCCTTTTGGGGGGGGGGGGGGTTGTGCAGTCATGCGACTACTCATAGAGTAGCTGGATTTGTTCTCTTCTTTGCTGGGTGTAGCAATGACCCTCACAGCACCTAGTTTTTCATATGCAAAAGTAAAATTTTGTTATTTAAATGAGATTCCTGGGCTAAAGAAGGCACATTTTTGGAGGCGTTGCCTGGTACACGGGTGGGTGCACAATGCTTTCCTTTTCAAATATTTCTACACATCTTCAAAGTTGGCATAAATGGAGCCTTGCTATAAACTTTCAATAGAATTTATTTGCATATTGAAAGTTTACATTCACCAACATAACAAAAACATTTTAAGTATTATAATAGTGTGTATGTCCATTGATTTATTTGGGTGTTTGAGGTCAATTGAAGACAACTGTAACATTTTTTACATTTTTGGGGGATTTTTGTAACTTTACAACAAGTCTGGTACATGTCCTGCTCTGGAACTGATCAGCTATAGTCCACAGTGTATGAGAAATATACTGTACTGGCCTTTCAACTCCCTTTAGTTTAGCATATTTTCATAATTAATTTGTCTGAAGAAAGATCATATCATTGAAATATTACAGCATGTAGGATTATAACTGAAATATGTTTATCATCCTCCTCATTCTTGATCTTTTTTAGAACTTCAAGCAAAGTGTGGACAGTCACTGTGCACTGAAAGATGCAGTCCTGGAAGAAGGTCAAAGACTGATGGAAGTGCTGGTATCTCACAAAGCAGGTAATGAGAACAAGAAGAAATGTCCCGTCTGTTCTTGAAAAGAAAATTATTGCATTGCTTGTCATTTGGTTTATCCTGTCCCTACAGACATTATATGATTCAGCAGTACTCATAGTTTTAGGGTGCATTTGTGCTTTAATAATAAAGGATATAGGTAACAACATAAATAATATTTCCACACATACGAGGGGGTGCTGAGAAGTTCCTGGCTTTGCCCAGAAAGCAGAGAGCCAGAGTTATGAAATAACACATTTATTCAACATATTCCCTGCTGAGACTGATTCACTTTGTACAGCCTAGTTGCACCTTTTCTAGATTATTAAAAAAAAAGTCCTTTGTTTGGGCCGCAAACCAGCTCTCAGCAGCATTATTTACATCAGAAATGTCCTCAAAATGTTGCCCCCTCAGGTGTTTCTTCAAATTTGGGAACAGATAATAGTCCGAAGGGGCCAGGTCAGGTGAGTGGGGGGGATGGTGGACCAATTGGAAACCCAGGGTTTTCAATTTGGCAGCCACAACATTGGACGCGTGCACAGGTGCATTGTCCTGCAAAAAAAGGATCCCTTTGGTCAACTTTCCACGGCATTTCATCTTAATTGCCTCCTTCAGCTGGTCCAGGAGGTTAGCATAATACTGTCTGGTGATACATGAGCCCTGAGGTAGGTAGTCCACCAACAGAATACCGTCTTTGTCCCAGAAAATGAATGCCATGACTTTTTTGGCTGATTTCTGGGTTAAGGACTTTTTCGGCGGCGGGGACACGCTGTGGTGCCATTCCTTTGACTGTTCCTTGGTTTCAGGATCAGCCATAGATGTGGAGCTAGGTTTCATCCTCAGTCACTAACCAAGCCAAAAAGTCAACGCCAGATCTACTATAAAAGACCCTATGGGTATTTTTAAATGCAACTTGATTTTGATTGGGTTCAACCACCTGTAATCCTGCACCACAGCACTCAATCTGGATAAGGGATGCACACTGAAAGAAGATCTCCTGCAGTGCATAGGTCCTTCCTCCACAAATTGAGAGGAGGGAAGTGACCGCCTGTATTTCATAACTTCAGTAGAACAAAATTAGGAAACCAAACTGACCTCTATCTAGTAGAGCTGTGTACATTTGAGGACTGCCCATAACTAGAAACACTTTGGCATGTATAAGGGATCTAATATTCATATTTTAGATGTGTAGTTATCTGTTATCCTGGAGTTCAGCTTCAAAAGAAACTAGTTCTGAAGAAGATTTAGGCTTATGTTTTTGGCCTCCTTTTTAACATAGTAAAAGATATGCGATGAAAGACATCAATTTTAAGCATCAATTTTCAATATATTACAAAAATAACAAAATTTTATTAATAATAATCATTGAAAACAAACATCATTTCAAATACATAAAACACAATAAAATAGTGGGTGTATAAAATGACCTCTCCTTAAAGAATACCCCTAAGGGGTTTAAATTCTGAAGTACTTCTCAACACGTGTCGCGGAAAAAATCCGCTTCTTCAGGAGGAAGGAGAGGAGAAGTCTATAACCATAGAGACAAATATTACTCTCATGTATAGAAAATACAAGAAAAAGAATAAACCTAAATCACATAATTATCCAAAAACACAAATACAAATATACAAAATTACATAAACAAGTACCTGATGTTTGTACTTCCAGCAGCCCTCTTATTTAAAATTGTTGCAAGGAAGGAGGTGGTTATGGCGGCAATGGTATACTGTAGTTACAAAAATAAATGAAAAGATAATCTTCATTCGCCTTGTTTTACTAGGCTTCATTAGGTCTGATTATAAGATGACTAGTTGGCATTATTCTCTAGATCACTAACAAATGGTCTTTTGATATCCTTATAGTACACACCTCACCAGTTCACACCACCACACATAGAGGGTCTTTATTCACCTTATTTAGCTGGACATAATTCTGTCCAATTGCAAGGGGGCCAGCCACAAGTATCCCTGCAGTCTATCCAGGTCTTTAATAAACAATTAATGATATCTTCATAGTGTGCAGCACTTCACCAATTTACACAAACATGCACAGAAAAACACAGGCGCCCCAACCAATGCAAAAAATGCTATCTGCAAAAGTTTGCAAATTTTCAAGTCACCTCCAAAGTAAGTGCAACCACATCTCCATAGCCATAAAAAACACCAGTTTTTAACAGTCACCTCTATATTAAGTGCAACTATATCTTCATAAACAGCATGCATATTACTCAGGTGCTTTACAGTGTCACCCCCATAATTGTACATATTATTAAGTCGTGACTGCTCCTTTTTAACATGAGGTTGCCTGGCTGCCTGTGCTTGTAATACTTTGATATGGAAAGATGCACTAAATCAGAGTAAGATCAAGTCTCTAAATGTGCAAGCTCATTCCAAATCAATGGAATAGCATGACATCCAGAAAACTAGTCTTTTGAACGAGAGGTTAGTTATGTCAGCCTCCATGTTCCCTTCCGTACAGGTTTTTTCAGATGGTACAGAGAGAAAGGAACTAATGAACTTAGAGTCCAACAACAAAAATAGGTATAATTTTTATTATGACAAATTCAAGAAGAAAAATCATGCAGGCAAAACAACTTACTAAGCACAGCTTTGGCAATGAAAAAGAGAAGGCAGCACACAATTATATCAATACTCTAAATGATGAATCATGATTACTGACTGTCAGTTATGGCTGCCTGACCTTATTAATAGAAGAAATCCATTTCACCGATTTTTCCTTCTTGGTCTGTAATTTATGGTGAGTGTCCATTTTACTAACAGCAATATCACATATTCAAATATGCAAGTATATCAACCAGATAAGAAGGCACCATGATCTGTAATATAGAAGGACAGTGAATAACAACTCCAGGTTTCACAGCTGATGTAACAGTCTGATTCCAGCCTCACTGCAATAATCAGATATTACTGCAGTTTCCTTGTGAGTAATAATGAACACTTGAAGAGGTTAAAGTGTTCACTATCTTATGGCAAATCTCCATGACAGATTAGCAATCATGGATAGAAAACATTTCTTTCACCGTTTGTGCTCTGATACCAAATATAAGCTAAGTTGTGGAGTGTCTAATGTTTAGGTACCGGTGGGTGTCACATTCTGTGTTTTGGTTCTAGGAAGAAGTATCCGGCAGTCAGCAGAAGTTATGCGGTCAGAAACCAAAAAAGACCAATTAATGTTGCCCTGTGTAGAATAACAGAAGAGCTCAATTAAAAATACAACAGTGGTACAGAAAAAGCAATGCACAGCTTCACATGCCAACTAGATTTTATTATGCAAGTAAAAAGCTAGACAACACCTAGAGAGATGGAAAATGTTTGCCTGATGAATCTCTCTTGCCTGACACTGATGAGGCGATCAGAAATTGTTGAAATCTGAACCTTTAATTGATCTAATGGGATCAACAATCCATACTGCTTTATCAGTGGGTGGTATTGGGATACATTTGCCTGTAACAAGATACAATGCAGTGCGAAAGTTTTGATCAAACCTTTGTTGTGTTTTACATCTATTTTGTTATCTCCTGGTAAAGTATTTGCAGTAAAAGACAAAAACACAGATTGTTGGTAATTGATTCAAGGATAGGAGCATAATTTATCCTAATATTCTGTTCTTAGTGATGTACACAAAGGTATATCTGTGAGTGGTAAAAAATATTTGAGTTTGCCCTCAAGTATTTTTTTTTTGCAGTTGGGCATGTTACAGTATGCATAGCTATTTGAAGATCTTTTTCCCAAGTAGTGTGTAAGTTGAGAGCTTATTGCTCCCAATAGCTTCAGGACTAAATGTTATCGGGAATTGCTTCATTCGGTCAGGTTTAGTTTCAGCACTGTTTTGTGCCTAAAAAATTAGGTCAGCTGACTACCTTAATATACCAAATGACCAGGTTTTCTCATAAATAGATTGTTTCTTCCCTGATGGCACGGATTTATTCCAAGATGACAAGCCCATGATTAAATGGGTTCAAATTGTGAAAGAGTGGTTCATGGAGACATAAGTTTAACACATGGATTGGCCACCACAGACTCCAGACCTGAACCCATTGAGAATCTTTGGGATGTTTTGGAGACGACTTTACACAGAAGTCCAGCCCTCCCATCATCAATACAAGATTGTAGCGAAACAATAATGCAACTGCTTGAATGTTAGTTTGTGAGTTTGCATAAGCTTATGGAAATAATACTAGGGCGACTGTGTGCCATAATCAAAGCCAAAGATGGTCTTACAAAATATTAGCATGTGTGCTTTATGCAACATATGCATAAAGCAAAAATTATTACAGCTTATACAGTCTTTTTTCTCCAGTGTTTAAATGTTGCCATCATAGTGCTAGGCCAGTGTAAACCTTGAATTTTCTATATTAATGCTCACACTTAAGATTTACAGCAAAGACACATGATTTTTGTGCTGCAAAGCAATTATATTATTGTTGGAGAAACAGACCACAAACTTCTAAAAGGTCAAAACCATTTTATTGGTTTAGCTACAGTGTAGACATCCATAGCAAGACAAAAGACAATGGAACAAAACAGGTACACATACTTTATCTGGAACCTTATATAATTCGGGAGGGGGTAGGAACATGGCTGAACTTAACCAAACCCATGCATTTGCTTTCTGTTTGTAACATTATGCTGTCTCTGTGGACTACAGCAGTCTCACTGCAGTCACAGTTTTCTCTGGAGACTACAGAATTCCCCTCTTTGTTGTGGAGGTGAAAGGGGGAGGTGGTCTTTAGTCTGTAAACACTTCCTGTTCTAAGGTGACAACACTGCCACTTCTTATATAATGTACAGTTAATGTTGTCAGAATGGGAAGGGTGTTTCTGTCAGGAAAATTGGAAAAAAACTGTAAAAAAAAAAGGAAAACAAATACATCCACTATATCTATAAATTGATAAGGTATAATTTGTTTAATTTTTATTCTTGGCTTTAGATACAGATATACTACATATGCTTGTGAGTGGAAAGATATAACCAACATAATAAATATATACATATATTGCAAAAATTTGAACACCAGGGATCTTTATCTTGTTTGAAATAATAGGGGGTTAGTGTATTCTATCAATAGTCAAAGGGACTAAACGGTCTATGACCCTCTTCTCTGCTGTTTACATCCGCTTTAGTAGAGAGGGCAATATTTATCAGTGGCTATCTTACAAGGTTTGGATGGCACAGGCTACCCTTTGTATGCAGTGAGACTCCCAGCTGTGACTTGTTACTGAAGCATGAAATTCTGCATGAAATAGTAATGAGTTACAGGGAAGGCACACAGTGACGATGAGTATCATACTGTGTGTCAGTAAATAACAAGCTGACTTTTGATGTATTATTAATATTTGCATTAACACTGAGACCTTCACTTACAGTGACAGAGAATGTTATATACACATACAGCTCCGTCCTTTTTGCATAGATCTCTAGTCACCGACTTGACCTATCCTAAGGTCTTTATTGAAAAATGACTTCTTTTTTCCCTCAGGTCCTGGCCATCTTTCTGTACAAGCTTTATGAATACCTTTATATTCCATTATTTTCTAAATACTATCTACTACATAACAAATACATCCATTATTTAAAGTGAACTCAATGGTAAATGGATTTAAAAATAGTATTTACACGTAAATGGAGCAATATGGAAATGATAATGGTTTATCTTTTGACCAAGCAATCATTTTCCAGTGCCCATCATGTATTTCCAATAAACAGCTTCATATCTAGTTTTAGGTCCAGGCTTTGTCTCTAGCTGGGACCCAGGTAAGTGGGCTCTGTGTGAAGCTGCTGATTATATACTACAATTAAGCAAGACAAAGAACTCCCTCTGCTGTAATTAAACTGGAGACAATAATTGGACACAAGTGAGCATATGATTTAGATTGGTAAGAGTGGCTGTTTCTAAAGCAAATTAGTGTAAACTAAAGTGATTTACAAGTGTGATACAGACAAAAAGCTAAATTCACTGTGGAAATGCACACATTTTTTTTACCTGGTTCTAACTGTGGCTCCTGGCTGTAACTTTGTTTAGTATAGTAATTAGATGTACCTCTGGCAAATAGGATGGTCAGGATCTAAGCTTGCAAGAAGACTACAATACAATTATAGAATAAAATGGTCAACAGGTCGCCCCCAGATTGAGATTGGATATTAATGCAGCAGCACACACATTGTTAGTTATCTCCCAGTGGTAGACAGACAGCAAAACAAAAATACAATGGAGCCTAAAGGTTGGAAAAATTTTCATTTTCAAAAACAAACATTGGTGATCATCTTGGGTGAAAATGTATCACTTGTATACCTGTGTCCCCATGTTGCTCAGTGATCCAGTGTGCCAGATCACTAAATCTAATGACATCTAATGTTTCCTATGGAGGGGGGTGCAGTGGGGTATTTGCTGCTTGTCCCTCCTTCTACACCCCCTTTAAAGCAAACAGCATTGTTAGACTTCACACCAACAGTTTTTGAATTCTGTGTGTCAACCCCATTTATTGGCACCCAAAAAAATCTAATCATTGTAACAAACAGGTTAGTTTACTCTCATATTTTTTCAGGTCTTAGTGTTGCCACATGGTTTTTCAGTTGCTAGATGCAACATCCAAGATCAGTAACCTTTCCAATTATTTGCAAGATTTACATACCTGTAATTTCATATACATTTTGACTGTCAATTGAAAATCAGTACACCAGCGCACATCACAGTCAATGCACAATTGATTCTTTGGCATCAATTCATTAGTATTAATTCTTTGTTATCAATCAAAAAGCTTAAAGTGTAATGATCAATTTGCAAATTAATTTATTAATTAGTAAAGATAATCATTTTTGTGCTCCCAAATCTGGTCAGGCAGAAATCGATTGAGAAGTCTTAAAATCAGATACTTGCGAAGTCTACAAAAATCTTCAGACCTGACCAAATACGTTTTCTTCAACACTTAATGTCAATCAATTTTAGTCAATTGAATTTCAAAATAAAAAAAATATCTTCTGTTGTATAAAATAATCAAATGGCCTTCCTAAATGAACTGTATGTCCAGCTGAATATCTGAATTTAATATAGAAAGCTGGCCATATATGGGTTGATTTTCTTGTTTGACCCAAACAATTTGTTATGAAACCAATGGATTCTATGAAACCTACAAGTATCTGACAGGTATTTAAAGCTACGTACACATGTCAGATCTGTTGTTGGAAATGATATTTCATGATAATTTTCAATGACACTAAAATGAATGAGAGCTGTAAACACAGCACTGTTAAGTTTTATAGAGCGGGAAATGGGAGAGGATGAGCAAAAGCAACCAACTGCATCCTTTCCCCACAGAAATTTGCTGTGGCCAGTGGTTTAGTGATCCACAATGGCAATGGGTTTTGCACACTCAAGATTTTGACCCTTTTTCATTATCGTTCATCTCAGGCAACAACTGTCTAGCATATGTACCTAGGTTAAGACCATTCAATCAAATTCTGTTCAGTCAAATTTTGGAGCATGCACTCAAGCTGCAAGTTCTAATGTTGTAATTTTGACTCTCTGTAGAGACACAGTGGGCCTGGTTTATTAAAGCTCTCCAGGGCTGGCTTTTCTTAGTAAAGCTGGGTGAATGGATCTGGTCCAAGATTCAAAATATTTGCTAGCAAATAGCAAATGACTTTGAGGAAATCCATTCCAGGTTTGTTGGATCACCCAGCTTTACTGATTAAAGTGTATCATCTCCAGCCTTGGAGAGCTTTAATAAATAAGGTCCAGTGTATCAGTCAAGTATACAGTAAATCCCTTTGTATGCCTGACATCATTATAGTGATATAGCATATAGTGCAGATAGAATCCCTGCCTGCAGGTGGACAATGAACACCTAAACATATTCCTAACAATAGTAGTATTATCTTTATTGATTGGTGCTTTAGGGGAAGATAGTCCTGAACTCTGGGCAGCTGTTCATATACCCCATTCATTGCTGTAATAAAACCTACTGTGAGAAGTGATCTTATGTCTTTAGTGAAAGGTTTTCTGGTGGTAATAGTGGTGTTGTTTTTCACACAACAGGGTCCTCATTGATTGAATGTGCTCCTTAGGAGTGCTACATAATTATAATACATAATTATTTACATGTGACTAAATAGGTCAGTTATTCTGGTTGCCATCAAAGACATATTCATCTTATCAGCTGTCTCAGGATACAAAAGTCACAATAACTTGATTCTATCCTTTCCATTCCTTCATTTAAAACTATTAAACAAATGTTTCATGTTGTTTGTGAGCCCACTGGGTAGATTTCGCATACCTTTCTCTCCCGTTAGAAAATAAAGAGGTATATTGCCAATAGAAACTCTGGGCCTGATTTATTTATGCTCGTCAAGATTGGAGAATAAAGACTTTTATGGTAGAATCTGGGTGATCCAACAAACCTGAAATGGATCTGGTCAAGGACTGATTTGCAAATGCTTTTTAGGAAACCTATTCTAGGTTGGCTGGATCAGCCGGGTTCTCCAATGATAGTCTATCATCTCCAGTTTCAGAAAGCTTTAATAAATCAGGTTCACTGAGTGCAAATAAAAGCCTAAAAAATGCTGAATCCCTTTCTCATTGTCAAATGTAAAAGAAAAAAATAGTTTTGCCTGGGTGTTAACTGTTCCTATCAGTTCATATGTCAGTTGTACTCACAATCAAATTGTCCTTACTATAATAATAGTACAGACTAGGTATCGTTTAGGTAAACACAGCTAATCTACAAGTATTTTTTGTGGCTGAAGAATTGATGGATGAGAATTGTAGCTCCCGGGGGAAAACCAATGACATCTAGAGAGGACATAAAGTCTAGAACACTAAAGGTGTTAGCACTGGCCACATATTTAAAATATTAGAATGACGATGAATCAATTGTAAGACTATCTAAAAGAATAATTGTGTAATGCCTTCTGGAACCAATGAGATCCTCTTTGGCAATATGGAAAGATGAAAAGGAAGAATGGTTTTGCTGCATGTAAAATATAGTTCTTCCATTAGACTTTGTATTAAATAAATCAACCAATGATTATATATAAATGGTGTAAAATCATGGAAAGATGCCACAATCAAAAAGTACTGTGGCTACTACTTGGTAAGTAAAACCAGAAAATGTAAGCAATCTGATGGTAGTCAGCCATTTTAGCATACTCCATTATAACTGTGTGATTCATTCCACTGCAGCCAATACTAAAGAGAAATGGTACTGGTCTAAATAATACAATCATATTGCCATTTACCTTCAAACGTCCAGAGGGCACTCTTTTTCTTTCCTGCGGCAGAGTTGGCAGGAAGCAAGGCAGTGCTGGCTTCCTACATAAACCGACACATTTTGTCACAGGTAGTTATTTACAACTGATTTACAACATTCTTAATGGAGTGTGTCAGGGAAAGAGCGCCAGCTGTATGCCTCGCTAGAGGTTAAAGTGTCCTCCACCTTTGTGATGGTGCTAACAATTTTGGCGTTGCTGCAGATGCTCACTAAGTGGTCACAGCTGTTTGCAGTAAATAGCCATTCAAGGTAAACACCACTTTTTAATTGCATTTACCTTACTAAATATCCCCCATATGATCATGATATTTAGAGCCTATGAGCCTTGCAGAATGCAGCAAAAGATTAGACAATGCCTGTCTATTGTATATGGCAGCAAGGCAGCTCACTGATTTAACAGTACCAATGACATGTACACTTTGTTCTTCTTCCTATACACATTTAGTGCTTTACTGATTTGTCCTAAGTATTTTTCTTGTACTCAGCATGTTGTATCACTTTGAAACAGGTTTCCAGGAGATGGTGCAGATGATTACTGCTCAATGGAAAGAGCTACAGAAGCAGATACGAAGGCAGCACGGCTGGATCCTAAGTGCTCTTGATACTATCAAGGCAGACATACTGCAGACAGATGAAACACCAGAAATTATGAGTGAACCACAGGTGAGACAAAGGGAAAGAACAACGCAGTGGGCCCTAAGCTGATGAGTAGTCAGGGAGGAGCAAGTTATTATTATAAAGTGACCTGTCTAACTATTGTAAACATGGTGTCTTAAAAGCCCTATTTGGGAATGTGCATTTAATGCCAATATGAAATGAAACATTATTATAATGAAAACATTCTATTTGTCACGGTAAATCCAAACTCAATTATACTATACTATAATTTTATATTTTCTTGTATTGCCTAACACTATATTCATTACCTAAGATGTTCCAACTAGAGGTGTACAGAACCTTCATCTATCACCACCATTCCAGTTCATTTTTGATTATCCTACCCCATCCTCTTGGATGGTGATGGATGCAAAATACCGTGGGTTGATGGATATTCTATCCCCTCATATATCTCTAGTTCCAACCGTGAACAAAAAAAAGGATTAGTGACTCTTTTGCCTAGTCAATTCATGGTTTCATGGGTTATCAGGTGATATATAATAAATGAAAACATTGCAAACTAAATTTTGTATACCAACTTGTACTTGTTGGGTCTTCTCTATTATGTATGCCAACATTGCTTTGCTACTTGCAGGAGATCCTATGGAAACTAGGCAAAGTTTATTGAACTGAGCCTTTAAAAATGTAATTAATACACTTTACACTTATATACTAGGATGGTAAGTAAAAAAGGTTGGTTAATGGATGGTGGCAGATCACCAAAACAAATCTGCCAGGATGGATTGTTTGCTACACCCAAGGATCATCATTGATCTCCATCTCCATCATGTTGTTGGACTTTATTGAGCAATTATATAATGATATGTCAAAAAAAAGGTGTTCTAAATGACAATTATCTAGCCTATGTACGTATATTGTAAGGTGTTAAAATGGCCAAAAGCACCCTACTGGGAAACTCATTGGGTTTAATAGATTGGACACAACACCTTTATAGAAAGGGCTTTTTGCTTTGGCTCATTATATAGAAAGCATTCTTTAAATCAAAGCAAATTCCTAATATATTTATTTATATTTATCTAGTTAACAAATGCTATGGGAATAACTATCTTTAACCTTTAACTAAAAACCACTGAAAACGTCTTTGTACCAGAAATGTTTTTTTTTTTGCCACTAATGACTAAGGTTTCAGACCAGTCATTCTCAGCCAGGGATCCTCCAGAGATGACTAGGGGTTCCTTGAGCAATGAGCAGCCTGTGCCTCTCAGGTCAGTAACCACTGACACCAATGGTTATTTTTGGGTATCTATAAGGGTGGCAATCTTCCTAATATCCAACAAGAGGCAATCGTCACAGAGGCTCTCTGAGACATATGTTATTTTAAGGGTTACCCCCTTACACTTGATCTTGCATCTTTTATGAATCTGGACTTAAATATCCATATTATCTAAAATCCTATATCAGAATAATTTGCTGACTGTGCCCTATTTATTACAAGATTTGGAAGCCAGCAGGAGGTATGCTAAAATGGTAGTCACGCAAAGCTCCCTATGTTTATTGGTTCTATTCCCTGTATGTGGCTATTACCAAGGTTTGTACGCCCCCAAAAATGTATTACACAAAAAAAAATATTTTTAAAATAGACTGGTTTTGATGTACTAGTTTAGGTATAACAAGATTTTACCAAAGTTCTTCTTTAAATCAGAGTAACCTATGCACATGGCAATGTAGGGTTAAAGTTGTTTGTCCTTCAGAAGCTGTGTCCATATACAATAGTGTACACCTTTTACCCAGTAGAACACAAATCGCTGTGTTCCATTGGTGTCACAGAGGGGCTATAAAATATTTGTTGCCCTAATAAATCATAATAATGATTCTATTCTCTGACACATTTAGTCACATGACTGCATCTAACGAGCAGCTTGACTAATTAAGAAAAAGAAGGCAGTGCTCATTAGTGTATTGCTGCGGGTGTGTTAGTGGAGAGTAGCTGTGGCAGTCTAGTCTAGTTTTATTGCAGTTGGTGCAATGCAGCTCTTCTTACTGGCAAAGGGGTTAAACTTTTTACTATTTTCTTACTCAAACCCTTAGAGGACACCATTTTTCCTCCTTAGACATATAATATATTTCAAATATATGCTCACTGAACAGTACCGCGTCATTAAAGTTGTACAAACACACTCCGTTCTCCTCTCTCCCGACACCCATAAAGCCGTGTATCTTATTACCTTCAACATATGTTCTTGTTGTTGTTGACTGTGTATGGTGTTTTCCCTTCATTCCTCCTCCCTTTCGTCCCTCCTAAATAATCCCCCTCAGAGCTGTAAAATATTTTGAATGCTGATTATTTTGTCCTCAGAATCATAATGCAGTAGAGCAATTGCTTTTCAAGATTTCACTGGCTGGTCCACAAATATGCATATGCGAAGTCTTTCCTAGACGATTCACTGCAGTCAACAACTGCATGAGGGCCATTTAGGCTTCAGGTAGGCAACTACTGAAAGAGCAATGTTAAGTGCTGACCATTGTATGTCTCTTGGGTAAGAGCCAACTAAGTGCTCCACAAGATCTCCACAAAAGCATCATCTGTACCAGGACTAATTTTTAAAACAGTTAAGAAAACAAAGGTTCTGTTTGCAACAAGCAATCAGAATACAGCACTGGTATCTTTTCTAGTGGAGAGAAGAAGACAGTAAAAGACATAGAAATGGCAAATATAGAGTTACATTCCGCCTGGCCACGGGATTAACTCCTGCCTGTCCTGACCTAAATATACATTTACCATCAAAAACCTTTCCAGGAGTATATCTGTAACATTGGACAACACTCTTGAACTGAGGTCTACTTACTTTCCAAGCCCTTTGAATACAACCACCATTATTATCAGTTTAGATCTCTCTTGAAGAAGGCATTAGGCGAAACACGTCTGGACATAAGACTGGTGTCCCTATTCCCTAAGTGGACAATTAATCCCTCAGCAATGTGGAAATTACATCTTATGAATGTACTCATTTGAATGTGTTATATTATTTAACTTTTATACAGAGTTTGACTATGTTCAACTGCCTCTTCTTCAATCATATTAACAAGTAAAACTTGAATTTCATTTGCCAAAAAAAATCTTCTCCCCTTCTTCGGTACTCATATATTATTTGAGTTAAAACATTTTTATTCAATCATCAATATCTTTAGGGGTTAGCAACCATTTGCTTACTTTTTAAGAGAAATACCCAATCCACCTATTTTGCAGCTATAGAGTAAACACACCCTCTTCCTTCTACTAATGCTTTGTTGTCTTAATAAGACCCAACTACAGGCAAAACTCTTAACTACAATAACCTGTGAAAAGGTTACATTCTGTGTTAGGTATTTACAACAGTATGTTCCTTATAGGGCAGATCATACTTTCCTGTTTTTGGGACAGTAAGTTGAAGAACACTTCTGTTTTTTTTTTTTTGGCAGTGTGTTTACTCTTGTCATTTGTGTATGCTTGCAATAATACAATTGTTAACCCTTTTGAATTATGCAACAACTACTGCATGGATGAATCCTAAAATATGAACATATTAGTTCACAAATACAAAATAACACAGTATACATTGTCCAGATTTTGCTGAACAATAGGGATACATCATAAAAAATGTGAATGTCTAGGATAATAACCTCTGGAAAAACCATTGTCATGGAAGTCATTGAACTCCAGTATTCCAATAAAGAGATGGGATTTGATGTCTAGTTAGAAGGTGTACTTTGGAGAAGGTGAACAGTCTGCTCTTCTTAACACAGACTGGTTAATGTCAATCATTCCCAAATCTGAACAAAAATTCAAGGAATCTTAGGAGAATCCTAGTGATACAGAAACTAAGCAAATATTACTAAAATTTTGAAAGTCCCATCAATCAAACAGGAAGACAAATTATCTGGAAATTCAGTACTGTTGATTTGACATAGACACAGTCCTGCAAAGATTTCTTTAGGATTGCATTGTGTACAGATGAAAAAGAACCATATTACTAACAGCAAAAAAGGCCTGTAAAAGTTATCAAACTTTCCAAAGTATTTGGTCAATGTCCTTCATGAGAAAACACTGAATATGAGAGATGTTCATGGAATGACAAGACAGAAAGCACTACTTGGAAAACAAAATGATGTGTGTCTCAAGTCTATAGAACACCATCAAGATACTTCATGGTACAGTATTTACTTGTTCAATTTTAGGTTTAGTTGGGCTTAAAAGTATGCTTAATCTACTTTGTGGCAAAGCTGAAGATCAGACCCTCATTTTGAAAATTCAGGAAATGGCACATAAACTGTTTTTCCAGCTATATATGAGACCACTATTTTAACACTTCTCTGTGAAGAAATAACTAGGAACTTTTGTGTTTTGGATTTTCTGAGAAAACAAGTTTTTTTAAAGGCAGCATTGGTAAAGATCTACAATGAACAAAAAAGATCACCAAATCAAACCATTTGCTGCATGACCGCATGCAGCCATAACTGCAAATCCATAACATAATAGTTGAGACTACTGGGATAGCATGAGACATTGGTCACTAAAAAACAAAGGAACAATTTTATTACATAACTCAATCTTTAAAGCTAGGGAGCATTGGTCTTGCATTGTCAGTCATTGCAAAATATTTACCACCATGTTTGTAGACAGTGCATTTTGGGAATCACAAATAAATAAATGTGCAGAGAAAGCAGAATCAACAACAGGTATTTGTTAGGATTTACATACATTTCAGATTTTATTATGATACATTGAACATATGCCGTTTTTTAATCTTAGACATGAATGGCTTCTATGGACAGGTGTTGCTAGCTTTAAAAAAAAGTAATAGGATAATGTTTTTTTACTTACAGTTAATAACATTGCCAGGCAAACTATACCAATGCCGGGGGTGCTTAAACAGTTTCACAAAAGTTTTACAATGGAAAACAGTTTGCTGGGCAGTGGAGGGCATTTAGAGGTCAATAGGGTATACATTATAATACTATTGATTATGGAGAAGGTCACTCAATACTCAGGCAAGGCAGCTGCCAATTTATCTTCATAATGTGGATAAACTGTTTCCTGATCCGGTCAAAAGTTGTCGTTTTAAGTCCTTGGATCAATGGCTTTGCTGACAAATTCTAATAATAACCACTATTACCATTTCTTATAATAATGTAATGCAACCTGTTTTAAAGTAACTAATAGGGTTGACGAGCAATGCTCAACTTGGCAAAGACTTTCACTCATTATTCCTTGTCACCTCCACTGTCCTGTTGAACTGTTATGTGTATACATATAAATATGTCACTGTGGTGCCTGTTTTACATGTTAACAAGTCCAGTTTGTCAATTGTATAACAGCTTAACCATACTTTGATAAATAATGATGTTGGCCTATTTATCATTTTATTAGGCTGAATAATAGTCATTTTATAAAGTCGGTAGCCCATTAAGTGACATTGGCAGCATCTATACTTCTCATTAAGTAATACTATGGATTGTATTTGTCATCAAATCAAGAACCTGGCATTGGGTGCTAATATTTCTGCTCCTTAGGGTTTCCAAATTATTTTACTCTCTTACATTTACCCAACTCTTAGAACACATTTTACAACTGTCAAGGTGCTAAACTTTACATTTGTCTTGTTAAACATTAGCCATCATTTTGTTACCTGAAAGGCCTATATTTTATAATAAATCAATGTGCTCTTTTGTGTTTCTAGCCCTAAATAACTAAGGGGCCCAATATTAAAGCAGTTAGTTTGACATTCACCAATATTCTCAGGAGGAGAATCTTCCAAGTGCATGTGTTTTCAATGGCAGTGATTGATTCTCCCCCAGAGATTATTTGGTAAATGTCAGATTCATCATTTATAAATAGGCCCATTGAAATCTCCTGCATATGTGGATATTCATTTCAAGTCCTAAACAAGGATATTAGGTGTAAAATGATTATTTCCATGATTCTCCAGTATTAACAATACTTAGGTCTGCATATATGTCATAATAGTACCTTTTGTCTTATTTACATTTAAAACTTACTTTGCCAATGCTTTGAACATTTCTGCCTTGACTTGACTATATACTGTATGTACAAGGCACAGCAGGAGACCGGGATATTGACACTTCCAGAATTGTTGGTTTTTAAAGAGGAGAGGACATAGTTTACTTTCTTTTTTGCAGTGAGAGCTTTTGTTAGCATTTCTCTTCTCTCTCCTAACATCAGGGTTGCTTTAAAGCTTGCCTATGCTACCAAGCATTGAGACCAAATGAGACAGTCCACTCCTCTGCTTCAGTATATTTAAATCAATTACTACAAAAATAGAGCAAACTGTCCACCTGGCAGGATATCACCGTTAGGGTGGCAGCCTGAAATATTTTATCATACAAAGAAAGTGTTATTGGTAGACACCAACATTTATGTGGGTGGGTATTTGCCATCCCTGGTAGCCTTGCCACCTTCAGTTATGGCTATATTAAGGTTGCAAAAAAAAAATCCAACGATAGAACATCTTCATCTCTGACTTTATTTAATTTTCTTTAGGTAATACTTAACTTTTTCAGATGCATTAATCAGATAGAAAACCTATGTGGATGCCATTTCATTTTCCCACATTAGAAACACTCCAATCCATAACAAACTAATGTAGATTGTACATCTTACTGACCATGTAAGATTTTGGGATAATTTTGGTCTTTGAAGTTATATTTGTATTGGGCACAGTTCCTGAACTGTTCTTCAAACAGCGGCTCAAGAATTGCCTGCACATCTTTAAAATTCACTAAGAATCAGCAGCTGTGATGCAAACTAACTAAAATATTGTTCCTTTTTCTACAGCAAGCAGCAAATTTCTCTTCCAGAAATAGTCAGTTTAATTACACTTAAAATAACATTTTTTTAATTAAACACTCAGGTAAGCAGAAATTGATTTGAACTAAAAAAAAATAAAACAATTAGACATCAAAAACCATCCCAAACCGATTTGCAGTGAGGAATGACGAGAATGGCGGGATAGGATAGAAATGGCAAGATGGTATCATGCTTTCTAACACACGCACTCCCACCCCCCTCTTGTCGGAAAGTCTCCCACATTCAGCACTCCATTTCCCTTTTTTATTATTCATCTTGGGGAATCTGGATGAGAAGACAGAGTCAATACTTCCAGCATTTTAATTAAAACCGTTAGCGGAATAAATCCATTTCATTATCAGTTAATGAAATACAAGGTCATTTTACCACGTGTGATGACTGGTGAGGGTGGAAGGGGGAATAACCCTTCAACTGCTGGACAAGCCTCGAAACACAACTTATTCCAGGCCAGGTGTTTTACGGTGTCACTGACCATCCTATTGGATAAGGCAGCCCTAATCTGTGAAGACATATACAGATACAATAACCAGATTCTATGTGTGTTACACATTTAAGTTGTCACTGTAATTTATTGATCACAGTAAAATTTAAGTTAGAGTGAATTGAGAATTTAATGTAATTCTTTGGTTTCAGCTTTCCTTTAAATTTTTCTCCCTCCTCAATATTCTTTGTCAGCTAATTTTTTTTTAATACACAAATTTTAGTGGAAATGTGGAACACTTATGGTTGCTGCTGACTGGTCTACTTCTGGTTTGGAAAAAAAGGCATTTCCCTAATATTTATACTATATAAATATATATATATATATATATATATATATATATATATATATATATATATTTGAGAGAGAGATCTAATTGATGCAATCCACTTCTCTGGCAGTCCTACTGTGACTATCCTCTAGAACAACTGTTCTCATACACGCATGAGTTGCTTAAGCTTTGGTGGATTGACTTCCTATCTAATGGTGCCTTCATAGTTCCAGGTTCAAAGCCATTTGCCAGAGCCAGAAGGGTGATACCAGAAAACTTTCAGTCGTCTAGAAGGGTGGCATTTTTGACTAACACTATAAAGGGTAATCTTTATTATTACTTATCACTGTTCACCAACCCCCAATGAATTCCTCTTATCATGGGTTACCTGTAATGTATTTTTACCTGGGGTAAAAAGGTTGAGAAACACTGCTCTAGAATTGCTTGCCAAGATTTAGAAGTAGCTAGTCTTTTTGAAGAAGTTAGCTAGACCTTTCTTTTGAACAAGGCCTTCAAACTAGAACCAGTTAACCTAGCAGTTTATTGGTGGAAGCAGATGTACCACTTGAATGAAACCTGGCCAAATACAAGGAGAAAATACAAACCCTGTGAGACACAGTTCTTAGAAATCAAATCAAGAGTTACTTGTGGGTCAACAAGAAGAAATGTGTGTTTATTCATTTATTGTATTCACATCAACCTCCTAATAACTGCTAGATTTATATCTTAAAGTTTAGATGTGCACCAAAGTGTGTTTATGCTACACATTTGGGCACCTGCAGGTATGTATACATACTCCATATATGTAGTTCAGTACACAGATGTGCATGTTGATGCGCTACATATACCCAACTGCTAGTGGCCACAGTAAAAAATGCTACCAGTTGGGAATATGACGGGGCTATTTAAAAAACAAAATGCATCCTATGAACAATTTGCTAACATGCAAACCAGACACCCTGAATTTTTTTGTGTCTGTGCCTGATCATTTGGAGTCAGTGGGAGTCATGTTGTGTCTGCATCCATCCCCAACAATTCATCATCCTGATTGATATGTGAAATACTGATTTGGACGTTCCGATTGGTTCTGGGGGACATTTATGTTCTTGATTAAGATTTTCTTATTAATGGCATGCTGAGAGGAAAACAAACTATAGTTATACACAAACTCCTTGTGAAGTGTTCCTTCAACATAAACTCTAGGCGAACAACTAAATAATACACACATAATATACATATATGAATGCTGTTTTTCTTGCTAAAGCACTTGTATTTCTGTCTATCCAATTCTGAGATTTACAACTGACACACAGCTGAGCCCTGCCTGGCAGAGCAATAGACCCGATTTTTATTTTCTGCAGTTACATTACAATAAAAAAGACTGGAAAGCTTATATCTTTTGCAAACTGCTATCTGTTTCAGCACATCTTCTCCCTCTATTAATCTGAACTATACTGTGCAGGGAATACAAGTGACCGAATCACATTCAGTACTGCCCAATCACATGCAAGAAATTTTAAAATTTACTGACTCTTTTCATTGTGCATAATTGGATAGTTAAACATAGCAATGTTTTACCAAATAAAAATGTATTTGTGCAATTGTAATTCATTTTGTTAAGTGAACAGCCAAAACTTCCTTTAGTAAATCAACCTTGTAAAATTTCAGTACTCAGGGCCCATCTACTGAATCATTCTACTACAAAATGGTAAGGGTTAATGATGATGATCTTTAAGTCGATCAGCTTCTGGGATCCCTTAGAATTCATTAACAAGCTTTTGACCAGCAGTTGACCTCCTTATGACCTGCAGTTGACTTGCTTTAACTTGCTTTTGTATTCCTATAGAAATAGATAGGGGGGATAGCAGGTATGACATAAACTAAAGCTTGTCAATAATGGCCCTAATCTAATATATATTGGACTTGTAGTAAAAATGCAATTAAAAATGTTTTTTTTTTACATTTTCATTATATTATGTAAATTTTGTGAATATTAAGCTTTAACCATAGTTAGTAATTTATGACATATCTATGTATAATTATAATTTATAAAGCCCAAATAGACATTGTTCTGATTTTTCCCAATGTTCTCCAGTAGTGGGAAAATCCATTTTTTTCTAATGTTGTCTAATGCTTTGCTAATTAAAGTGTGCATGTTAATTAAAGCGGAGGCTAATGTTAATTACCTATATTAATGGGATCCTACTTTGCACCTGCCTAAAACACTGCCTTCATTTTTCAAAATATCTCAATTAAAGCATAATTTCTTTTTTTCTTTTTTACATTTTCTTTGAATTTAAGAAGACAGATAATAATTGATGGTAGATAGGACATATTAACCTTCTAATACCCGCAGTCATATTCTGTTGAGTAGAAGTCAACTTTATACAGCTTTTCAACCAAGTCTTTTAAATACTTTCCAGTTTTAAGTGGAAGGGAAAATGTACCTTTTTATGAAAATCCCTAAATGCCTTGGCAAAGTTAAATTTAGAGGTGTTAAAAATGTTTGAAATGTTGAAATTTTCTCATTTTGGTTTATCACTTCTCATAATACAAAATGCATCAATAAAAAATACATATTATATAAAAATACCATTTCATTGGGTGACCAAACACCCCATACGTGATAGAACTACAGTACAGATAATCATATTTTGGCTAGGTATTCGGTAGCATTTTGGAATTTGTGTTAAATGCGTTACTTATTTCGGACCATCATTTTTCATTGTTCAAAATACATTTAAAATTACAGGTATAAAACTGCCTTGAGTATCATAGTTTTAATAAGAAATGAAAACCTACCTTGGTCAGTTCTAAGGGATTATTATTAGTATTTATATAGCGCCATCATATTAAGCAGCGCTGTACAATGTCCATAGTCGTGGCACTAGCTTTCCCTCAAAGGGGGCTCACAATCTAATGTCCCTACCATAGTCATATGTCATTAAAACAGTCCCCTTTTTTTTTTTTGGGGGGGGGGGGAGCCAAATACTCTAACTGCATGTTTTTGGGATGTGGGAGGAAACTGCAATACCCATTGGAAACCCACGCAAACACTAGGAGAACTTGCAAACACCATGCGGATAGTGTCCTGGCCGGGATTCGAACCTGAGACCTTGCACTACAAAGGCAAGAGTGCTAACCCTTGAGCCTAAGGGATCCATGTCCATACATTTCCTGGTCCAGGAACAAGTTATATGCATTTAGAATAAAATAGGATAACCATGTAATGAAATACACATCCATTGCACCATTAGTTCCTATACTAGGAAGACAGAAAACACATACACTATCCAATGGCCAGCAAATATTAAAAACTGGTATTGTAGTTTGGTGTTGAATACACCAGTATTTTGGGTACTGCAGTGCATCAGAAGTAAGACTTTACTACGATTTACAGTGCAATTAATAAATATTCTATGATTCCAAAGAAAATTGGCAGAGCTTGGAATAATTGAGGGGATCTCAGCCACTGGATGCCTCAGGGATATTTGATTAGATGATTTAATCAGGCAGAATGTGTTTATATTAACAAATTCAGAAGTTTCCTAGTATATACAAGGCCAACATTTAAGTTAGAGTTTAAAAAAGGGTTGATTTGCAAAAGGTGTTTAGGTTGTTCACTTAGCATAGTGAACTTTTTAAGGGATGTTTCACTTAGCTGAAGCCCTGTAGATCTCCAGCCTGCATTAAAAAAAGAAACATCACCCAATAAATTATTCATTAGTTTGCCTCCAGAGGTTACTAGGGGTTTCTTGAACAGTGAGCAATGAAGGTTTGATCTTCCGCCTACACTGACCACCAATATAAGACAATATAAGAGACAATCTTCAACTGCCGTCTAATGAAAGGGTCACATCTTCACAGACCATCGATATTGTAAGGTGTCACTTCAATATTGTTTAGCAATGGAGGGGGGCTGCTCCAATGACTGCCAAAGTAAGGGTGACCTTTACTGACCACCAATGTAAGAGGGTACTTCTCTACTGACCACTTATGTAAAAGGACACAATCATTTTTACTGTCTGCGTTTCTTTTCTTCCCATTATATTTAATTAATAATTTCAGGATCATTAGTTCTGAATTTCAGGATCAAAATTATTTTGATGCATGGTGTGTGGTGGAGCGTATTGTACATTCACGAGATGTCAAATACTCAACACCACATTCTTTATTTAAACTTTCTTCAACTCCCTGAGAACTTTAATATGACATGAGTTGTGGATACCATAAAATAATTTTTAGAAGGGTTTTCCTGAGACCCAAAAGTTATTTCAAAGCTTTGAGTGGAGTTCTCCTTTAACCATATAGGAATTTAAAGACAAACAGTAAGTCTGTGCTTTCTTTATTCACCTCCATAATTGAATTTCTTCTGCCTCGCCCCCAGCTGTTCAGTGTGCAGAAATAAGAAATATTTCCTCCTGCATCGACCACAAATCTTATACTTCCCTTCTCCAGGAGGATAAGAAATTTAATATAACAAAAGACATATTCCGTGCCGGCTCTGTTATGCATTGGGCCTCAGTATCTGAGCAAATGTAAATAGCATTTTATTTAAAACATCTGTCCGCAGTGGGATAGATGAATGCGCGTGTCTGCCGTCCAGCTGTTGACTTTTAATGTTCCGAATAATAAAATGAAAGCCCCACAGAAATCCTCAAATCCCCAGGACAGGAATGCAATGCTCAGGATCCAACCAGCGGGTGATCAAGTCTTGGATTTTATCTTTTCCAGTGCCGTAACTTTGTGTCTCTTATCCGGAAACACCAGAACTTAGGTTTGAATGAGGCCAATACACATAGATGAGTTCAATTATAAAGAACAGACATGTATGAGAACTAGCATTATATTTCTTATCATAGAATTAGGATGTATGTAAAAAAAGTTTTGAAAGTTAAAAAAAGTTATTTATAAGTTCTTCTTTTTTTATCCATGTACCTCTTCTGCACCTTTGTTGAAGCTCCATCTTGTCTGCATGTGCGCCAGCATTGGCTTCTTGACATTTCTTTGAAAGGGTTTCCTGATAGTGATACTAGTACCATGCCTATGAAATGTATGTGAGCATGGGCACTTGTAGGCTCCATCACAAGGCCCTGACAATGTAGGAGCACAACTAGGATACAAAGACAACATTCTCACTTTATCATAGGAAGTGTCTGAGCAAAGGCCTTTCATAACAGTGATACCTGGTTTGTTAAACAGAATAACAAGATTATTTAAATAAAAGCTACTAATAAAAATGTTAAAAAGTTCATTTTAAATTCCATTATCAATGTCAAATGTATATGATTTACAGTGGAGAGGTTGTCTAAATTCTATAACCAGATATACCAGTGTCACTGGTTTCAGCTATTGGTAAACTGTTGTATGTATGACCTGTAAAGAAAGTTGTAACAACAGTTGTAAAAGCATGACACACATTGATAACAAAGTAAACTGTATTCAAGGAATGTAACTGGAGAGGTCCAAGCAAAAAACCAACAATGCAACAACTAGAACACTCTTTAGAACATGATTATCGATTGTGAACATCTCTCATATTGCCTGCTTACTCTTTCTCTACATTTTCTTTGCCTACCAGGTATTAAGAAACCTTCTTCTGATGCAACTTTAACATTCTTTTTATATAAATACAAAAAAAACCCATTACTCTGGTATTTTGGAAAATAACATTTTGCTGTTTTATTTCATGTTTTTATATAGCATGTAAAAGAGTAAGATAGCAAAGTGTGTGCTGAAACGAAACAGCCATGATTATTTTTATTGCTCAGAGCAAGCCTTTTAGTCTGTAAATAGATAGGCATAAGTTTTACCTTCCTTTACTTTACATTAATTGTTTATACACTGATCAGCACAAAAATGTCAACATAAGAGTATAATATTAATGATACACTGGTGACTATCTACCAAAATTTGTCCAAAGACAGCCAATCTGCAAAGTGGTGACAGAATCATGGGCACCCAAGGCTTACTGATGCATGCGGGGAAGGAGGTTGGCCTAATACCACGGTAGAGAAGCTGTAGCAAATGGCTGAATAGACTGGTAGAGAAAAGTGTAAGACACACAGTGCCCATATTGACCCATGTCTGATGCTACCACCACCTACAAAAGGCATGGTAAATCATGTGCTAGGTGTGTGCCTTATTTACCTGCTGAAAAAGATAGCAACAGGATACACTATCAGGCAAGCAGTAGAGGCTGTATGACCACAGGACACCATGTCTTGATAGGCCAGAGCTGTATTGGTGGCACAAGGGGGAACAACACAATATTAGGCAGATGGTTGATTTCTACGTTTATTTCGACAGAATAAAAAAAAAAATCTTATATCCGTTTCACATTCTTTTATAAACCTATAGATCAATTTATATTGGTATTACCTCTTCTTAATGTTCCATTGCCGTTAGAAATGTATATACATACAAAATGGCCAACTTTTGGGATATATCTGTTACTGACATAATAAATTTCAATTATGATTTTAAAATAGTGTTCGCTTCAAAAAAAGAATAGGAAAAAAGAAGATGCAATTTTCCCTGATCTTTTGCAAATGGAATACAGATATTTATTCTTTCAATCCTTTTTTTGTGCACAGCCTAGTTTCTGCATATACATTGTATTCTACATCTTTCTATACTAAAAATTCCAGAAGTTCAAATGAAAATGAAATGAAATAAGATTTCTGCATTACAATTATTGACCAGCAAGGGGCACTGTGTAAAATGTGGCGGTCATCAAACCTTTCAGCTTTTTTTTATAGCAATGTGTTTCTTTGTTTCCAGACCAATTTTATTGTATCATATTTATATGAATTTATATTTGCATATATATTATATTATAATATATAATATATATATATTATATTTTCTTGTTATATATAATGTTAAATGATACCAGACAAAATAGATCAGAATTATAAGTTTATGGTTTAGCAATATCCAAAACATATTATGTCTGTTATTCTTACATTCAGCTACCTACTTTATTTTGATTCCATTTATGATAGGTGTTCTTTCTCCTTCTCTCCTTTGTACCCTTCAGGTAAATGGTGACTCCTCAAGTTCTATACAAGCTCAGAGAGAAGCATTAACAAAGATGTCATTGCAGCTGAACAGCACAGAATATTCGCAGAACACGCACCACTCTGAGCCAATTCCTTTGAAAAGTAGCATGAGATGTGACAGGTGAGGACTTATTTTATGTATTTCACTCCAGCCCATGCAGATAAAATTCTCAGAATAAAGATGACCAGCACACTGCCCTACATATAATTTACCGATCTGAGATGCATACAATTTTCATTCAGTAAAAAGTATAATAGAGTGTGCACAAGGTTCAGTGCTGTTCATATGAAATGTTTCCAAGTATCTTTAGAACTCTTTCTGCATTTTTGTACTGGTAAGTAGCATGTGTTGTCTCTAATAATGTCTATAGTAGTGTTTCTTAACCAGGGTTCCTCCAAAGGTTGTTAGAGATTTCTTGAGCAATAACCAAGTTGTGCCTCTCAGATAAGTTTAATTGAAAAATCATCATATTAATGATTTTTGTAGTTATTTTTGTAAAAATGAAATTACCAATATAATTGTAACTTTATGGGGTTTTGTAAGGAGTTTGTAACGTCTTGGGTAACTGAGAACTAGGATGACATTCAAAAGCCTTCTACAGCTTTTTAATAGAAAAAAAATGATTGGATACGTAGGAGATACTTGTATATGTGATATAAAGCTTCACATCATGAAATGCAATGAAATAACTCATACTCATGTAAGTATATATTTCCTTAGATAATCATCAGCATATAAAGGAGTATGGTAACAACCTGGGGGATTAACATGGGGGAGTAAAATAAATAGTATTATGGAGAATGTATTGGAGAGTATTTGAAAGAGTATACTGGAGATTACATTAGAGAGTATGGTGGGAAGTATATTGGGGAAAATACAAGGGAGTATACTGGAGAGCATGCTGGGGAGTATATTGAAGAATATACTGGGGACTATACTGGGGACTATACTGGGGATCATGCAGAGGAGTATATTGAAGAATATACTGGGAAGTATACTGGAGAGCATGCCCCAGCATGAAAAATATACTGGGGAGTATACTGCAGAGCATATAAGGGAGTATATTATGAGAAGATACTGGGGAGTATACTGGACAGCATGCAGGGGAGTATAATGAAGAATATACTGGGGAGTATACTGGAGAGCATGCAGGGGAGTATATTGAACAATATACTGGAGGGTATACTGGAGAGCATGCAGGGAAGTATATTGAAGAATATACTTGGGAGTATACTGGAGAGCATGCAGGGGAGTATA
>NC_092869.1:10854516-10907936 GCF_032062135.1 Pyxicephalus adspersus
ATATTGGAGAATATACAGGGGAGTATACTGGAGAGCATGCAGGGTAGTATATTGGAGAATATACTGGGGAGTATACTGGAGAGCATGCAGATGAGTATGTTGGAGAATATACTGGGAAGTAAACTGGAGAGCATGCAGGAGAGTATATTGGAAAAAATTAAGAATTTTTTGAAGAATATATAGGATGTCATACAAAATAAATTGAAAAGTATAGTGTTTTATAAATATGACTGGGCTACTATAAATATCTACTATATAAATGCATAAAAAATGATGTTTCTTCTCTTTCATACAGTGTACCAGAAGTGGAATCAGAGTGTACAGAGTTCTGGGACTGGTTGCTGGACATGGAAGCCACAGTGCAGAACAGTCATGGATTGCTAGTGTCTGAAGAGCAGCATCTGCAGATGTGCAAGGTTTATTTTTACTTACCTAATTGACTGTAATTGTAAACTATAGCATTTTGTTCAACCTGTGATAATACACAGGTGAATTAAACTAAATGGTGAACTAAAATTTGCAGCATGTCCTTCAGCCCCTAAACTATTAATTCACAGCTGACAAGGTTCAGACTGTCAGTGCTACAGTTAAAAATTAGCATTAATTGAGGAACATTTTAACATTCAACCATATTGTGGATTGACATTCATCAGACATATTGCGCACAATGTGTCCATTCAGAGTACTTAATTTCTTGCTGCATAAAATAAACACATAGGCAGAAGCCAGGACTCAGAAGCAGATATGTAAATACATTTATTTAGTGGTGTATTGCCCTATCTTTAGATGTAGTGAGTAAATATTTTAAAAAATAATCATACACACTAATTAATAATTTGTTACAACTTTAGGTTTGATTGCAGCTTGGTGGTATGAATTCAGTAAGCTTATGCAATGTCACAATGTTTATGTCCAGAGTTGCTTTAATTTTTTGCCAAGATCTTGGATTTATGGTAGGAGAGTCGGACTTCTGCATAGTCTTTGCCATACCAAAGGTTCTCAATGAGTTGAAAGTCTGGATTCTTTGTCTTTGCCATCAGGGAGGAAAAAAGTATTTATATTTTAGCCCTTTTTACAGCAATTGTGGTAACTTCCATACAGATGAGTGGTAAGGCATTAAAATTGTTCTCTACCTGGGTTTAATATCTATTTCAATATACCAACACAAAATGGACAACACCTAAGGAAAATGTTTAAACCTTTAATAACACAAGTAAAAAAAACTGACCTCTGAAAACAATGTCAATATCAAATACTATTCCTTTATAAAAATGTTTCATAAAAGCTCAATCCAAACAAAGCTGGTAGTTCTGTTTATCTGTTCTCTGACCTATCTGGTACTCTGATGACAAGATCCATGCAGCTGATTTACCGACTTTAATTTGATGTAATAGAGCATTTCAACAGTATTTGTATGGTACCACATCCAATCATATTCATTTACCCCAAAAAAAACTTTACTGGACTTTTCAGGCACCAACTTCTTTAAACCCCTAGAGCCTTCCAAGCTCCAGTCAACCAGCTCAAGTTTACAGGTCCAGCATGTGGGGTGTAAAACTGGAGAATTTCCCAGGACCCCCACAAAAACCCAAAAAACTTCTCTCTATTTTCCAAGGTCTCTCCTTTACCTGAGCAGCTGCACTGTGGCTCTTACATATAATCTGGAGGTTGATCCCTTGTAGAAGTGCAATACCAGCAGCACCAAGCTCTGCCCACCTTGCTCCCTGTGCCTTAAGTGTAGAACATATTGTGATTGTATGTGTGGTGAAGACATGTTTTTGTATATGTTTATGTATGCAATGCAGCGTCATGTGTATGTTTTTGTACAATGTGTAGATTGGGTGTATGTATTGTAATGCACAGCCACGTGTACAGTATGCTAGTATGTAATGTGCAGCTTTTGCGTAAGTTTATAAATGTACTGTAGAGTGGTGTGTGTATTTTATGTATAGTTTGCAGATTGTGTGGATGTTGTGTGTGTGTGGTGCAAAATATATATACCGTATATTACTTCTGCTGACACAGAGCCATCCTTTATTCCTACTGACTGCAGATGCATTTTTTATTTTTATTGAAAAAAGCAACATCTTGTACTACCACAAATGTCAGGTCATGGTCCACATCCACTACACACTAACATAACTCCAAAATAACTTCCATTTATCACTGACACAGGGGTATTTATTACTTCCACTGGCTAATGATGAAGTGGTATTTTTTTATTTCAACAGGAACACCTATTATTTCCTCTACCCACCCTCATGTAAGAACATTTTTTAAAGACACAAAGGAGTATTCTGCTCCCCATAAAGTAAGTTGTAGCATGGGGCTTGCAGTATTCTAGCCAATGGTCCATTTTTACAGGGCTTCACTTCATTTGTAGGACAGTCTTGTCTGGTGATTGGAGAGCCCCTGCTGTTACTCAGTAGGGAGGCATGTCGGACCTCTGCAGAGAGATACTACAGCCTTTTGGCAGGAAACAGACTTTTCTACCCAGGATGTGGTTGTTTTCTAAAGAAAAGAAACTGCAAGATTCTGCACATGGAATGTATTTAGTAAACTCAAAATGAAAGTTTAATTGGGCTTTAAACATTTACATTATTGCTATTGTTGCAGCTTTATTAAAGAACACTATGTCCAACGTTCCAGTAGACAAAAACAAAAAATACCCCAAGAGAGGTTTATTACAACACTTTTTCAAATTGAGATTAAGATATTTTCACAGATTTTTCATATACACAAGTAGGTTTACCGTTACAACACACCATAGGGGATCTGAGAGTAGCCATATCTCACAAGCAGTTATATTTCAGCAAGGGAAGCTCGGAATCTATTAAACCCCCCAGTAGTTCAATGTAATACACGGCAAGCATTACTGCTGTGCCACACCACTGGCGCATGAAAGTAGGCATATTTTAGAAGCAGTTATAGCTTGAAAACAGTAACAGCTGTGTAGGGAAATCTAAGAAGCGGCAATATCTCATAGGGTTGCTTTATCTTTGAAGCAGTAATATCTCAGTAGGGATACCTAACAAGCACTCATATCTGTGGCTTACTATCTCATAAACAGTGGAATGGTGTTCACTGTTATCATACAAGGCTGCTGGATCAATGCAGGATCAATTTTGGAATGGGGGAAAAATCTAAAATTGGAGTACAGGTAAAAGCTTATATAGCCCATAGCAGCTAGTCCAATATTTTGGTTTCATCTGAGTAAGAAATTAATTGAAAATAAAGTTGTAGCTAATGCAATATCATTTCGGGTAGGTTCGTTATGTTGGAAAAAACCCTTTTGCAAAAAAAAAAAAACTTCTCATAACTCAATTAATGCCATAACGTACAACTATGCTGTACCTAGTATGTCCTCCTCAAGCAAAGACAGCTCTGCCCTTTCCCTAGGTCACTTTGTCTGCTACTGCTGCTATCTTCACCAAAAACTATATTTAACAACATATAGATGTGCACAGTGCAGAGCAGAATCTAAATATGATCCTGATTAGTGCACATGGAATTATCCTATTTTATTGTTTTACATTTTCACTTTTGCAAACACAGACATGCTTGTTCAATAAGGTTACAGAAAGGCCAAGTGTAAACTTGTTCTTTGCTTCTGTCTACTTTAGGGCAGTTTTTAAAGCCATGTGTCATGGTAATGGTCTCTTTGTAAGAGCTGTTTCTGACTTGCGGTTGACTGCAGGGTGGTAGCAGAAGCAACTGCACTGCCAACTGCTCCAATACAACTAGATATGAGAAATTGGAAACCATTTTTTGAATGGTGTTTGCATGCAGCTGCATTGTGGTCGGGTTGTGGCACAGGTCCTGGCAGCGACTTGTTGATTTTGGCCCCGCAGTTGTTTTTCCTCTGCTGGTTTCCTCCCACCACAAATGCAAATAGTAAGGAGTGCAAGGGGCCTAACTGTCTTTCAGATTTGTTTTAGATACTCTTTTTACCTTACTTATTGTCCATTTTTTTATATATTTGTAGTTCTGTATTACTTATCACTTGACAGAGGAGATGGTCTCCAGTCCATGTTCCACTATACCTAGTAATCTAGCTCGGGCTTGACACAGCCCTTCTCCATGTTCCCTATATAGGTACAAATAGTGTATTAGTAAAAATAGTAGAAATATGACAGATATCATTTATTTAACTGCCTTGTAAATCAATGAGCTTGGGACAGGACAGAAGTTAAGATTTTCCAGGACAGTATTGAAGAAAGCTAAACTTAATTTTATAAAAAATAATTTGCTATTATTTGGAAAATGCTTTCTATCCTGGACCAGATACATTCCTGGTTTACTGGGTCACTTACGTTCCCTCATGATAGTCTATCTTCCCCAGTCTTGGAGAGCTTTAAAAAATTATAATTTTTACATATCTATTTCTACAGTCCTACACATATTATGGGCATAGCAGTTATTTCAGTATGAACTAGCAGTCTCCATGTACAAACCAAATTACCTTCAGATCAGGCTACTTAGGTAAATATATGTGGCATCATGCCTAAAAGTTTGTCCTGTCTGATTAGCACCATGCTAGTAGAACCAGCTAAAATATGGTCTTTGTTTCCCGCCATTGTGGCCTCTTTATGTTGCCACAGTGCTTTTCAAAGCACCTAGTCATCTCTTTTATAAACTAAGCCAGATACAATGATATGATGGAGAAGGACTCTTTAGATCGAGCGTGTTCTGCCGGTTTTGTTTCTCGATGACAGTTTTTGTTTAGAATGATATACATGGTATAATGTACACACATGTAAACTTTACAAACACTGCATCTGGTGTTGAAAGGGTGTTGGAAGTTTGGACCAAAGCAAAGAGAGATCTGTTTTACTATGACAAAAGCTGAGGGTGGGAACATAAGGAACAGAGAGTGGGGGTGTCTTCTATCCGAAATACCAACCTTCCATAAATCAAGCTCATTTAAGCAATTTTTATGGATGTAAATCTATAAACTGTCATGTCGGAATCACTGAGAACATATGGTGTATTTCACCGACCAGATTGCTACTCATAAAAGCTAAAATTGATAACCAGGATGAAAAAAGACAATAAAGAAAAAACACTTTTAATTCTATAAAATTTCCCTGGCTCTGATCTTTCCTTTACTTTGCCAGGTTCCTTTCCTTTTATTTATTCATATTTACAAGGTGACCTCTTCATAACTTTTTAACACTAGTGATTTTTGCAGTATTATGTGATTAAAGCTGGCCGTACACTTATAGATGATCAGGTAAACAATTGATATCCTCTCGATTTTGATTATTTACCTGGATTACCACTGTGTGCCACTCAGTAGTAGAAAGGAAAGTATCTGTATCTGATAAAATATTGATTGTAAAACTTCCACCACTGGTTTGTATAGCCTAATACAATAAAAAGCTATTCACCAAGGCATCACCTAATACTCTCCCCTGCTATCTCTCATGTTCAAAAAATCCCCCTATCAACAAAAAAGTTGGCATTCCTGATCAATGTTCAATCAATATTTAAATCAAATAGCAATATTTGCTGCTGCAGGTGAGATGCAAAATGTTGTGTCTCACCTGAGGAAGCAGTTCTGTGGGGAAAGGCAATAATATGAATAGCATTTCCATAATGGTCAGCAATGGCCATTTTTTTTTCCATCTAACATTGTAAAAATAGGGTACCCAAAGTAGGGTAACTTTTGCTTATATTCTGTATCTAAAAGTATATAATAGCAGTTGCTGCTTTAAAAAAGTCAGGTTTTGTATGCCATTCATGGCCCTTTAATTTAATGAACTGAACTGCAGCACCATTTAGGAAACCTTCCTAGTGAGAAAATTGATTATTTCCCCTAGAAATAACCTTTAGTGTGAATGTGAGCTTCTTATTCACAGCCTGTGAAAAAAAAGCTCAGGTCATAAGGACAGAAAGTACAGTATTTATCCTAGAATGTCCCGGTGCTGGAATGTGCACTTTTGGCAGTGCAGGATGAGCAGTGTATGGGTGAGAGTACCCACATGCTGGGCTGATTAGCATGGCTCTCAGACAGACTGCTCTGGCCTTTTGCCCGCAGGAAGTCTCCCCCCACTGTCACCTCTTTATGTTTGGCACAGATCACCCCCTATCCTCCTATAGTGTCAGATGGCAACAATACCAAATGCTTTGCAAGGTTAGCACCTGTACACAGTTCCTGTTATGTATTCTTAACCTCTTACTAGGATGCTAACGCATCCTGAATACTTTATATATTAGACATAGACAACTTGGTGCTGAGGAACTGCAAGTTGCAGCTGGTCTGCTGAAACTTGAAGTTCATCAACAACTAAGAGATTACTGGATGCCTTCAAGCGTCAATCGGCTAACGTACATCATTTGACGTGTGGGATGAATTTCTTTCTTTAAAGTTACTTTTTTTTTAAAGATTTTCATATACATGACCAGATGTGTTTATTATATTCAGACTGCAAAAAACAGTATGCAGAGCTAATTTGTTTTTGATGCCAACAAAAATAACTCTTCTGGAATATGAAAGGGTGGCCATACACAACCTAAACTTTACATGAGTTACATAGGAGATTTGAGCTGTGTTGTTCGCCATTGGAAGGCAAAAATAAGCTTTTTAGAGCTTCAAACTTCAGAATCAAACACAGAGCTTTTAATAACTGATTTCAGAATTTCTGCTTGAGCTTGTACTGATCAATCCCTGTTTGCCCGCATCAGGAGAGACAGACTTGGAGATTCCCAAATGCAATTTTCTGTGTTCCAGAAGTTTAAAATAACAAAAAACTACAAAAGTAACTTGAGTGAAAAATATATATAAAAATTTACATGCTTTGAATTTGAGACCCTTTTTCTATTCTACTAATGACTACATGACAAAAACATAAATAATCCTGGGTTACATTTATTTAGGTATAATGCTAATATAAAAAAAAACAATATCCTGAATATTATTTCATCTTGTAAAGAAATTATGAACATGACATTAAATTAGACACACATTATTTACTACGTTATATACACATATATGTCAGTGTATCAAATGCCCAATGGCCCTCAATTGCTAAATAACGTCCATCCTTTATTTTTGTCTAATTCCATTACCATATATACAATGTATAGATAGTAAATCAATTTTCCTAATTTATTTTCAAATATATTTAATGTATATTTACCAATATATTCAAATAATTGTTATTATTATATATGTGAAAAAAATCCTAGGCTTTGGTTATGCAGTCATTTTTACAGTATATTGTAATAGGAATGTGGCATCATGCGTGTTCAAAATATGACTGGTATGTTTGTATAAATAATTATATATATATATATATATATAAACACTATGATGTGTATAAACACTAAGTAACCTCTTGTAATCCATCATTTATACCTATGGTCATTAGATCTGTGGATATACTGATAGATGGGTGTGCAGTGATCCATTGTGTTAAATTAGAAAGCAAAGCCCCACATTTGAAATTTGATTTGTATGGCAGACCATTGTAAAACACTACCTAAAAATATTAATTTAAAATTCTGTAGATTATTATTTTTTTTGTTTAAGTACCTAGAACAATGCTAAAATAGGAATCGACCTGTTAGATGTCTCTTTTCTGTATGTACCAGTGGTATCATAATATTGGCTAATAAACTACAGCAATTTATAGGGATTGTTTTTACTCTGTGAATTATATTATAGGGACACTTTAAGCTCCCAGTAAATATTGACATCACAGGCAAGGGATGATGTAATCCATTCACAGTAATGCCAATTAGTGATGACACAGTGCCTGAAGAGACCCCCCATCCCTTGTGTGAATGAGAGGTTTGGAAGCATTTCTCAGTGTGGCTGCTCTGAATGGGACAGAAGGGCACAAAGGGGACTCTGTGTACAGCAAGGAGACCCTCCCCAGCATCACCAGGACAACCGGAACGCACACAGAACTTCCTTCAAAAACTGCTTCCATCCATCATGGGCTCCGGAAGATGCAGAGACAATCCAAGGCAGCAAGCCTAAGCCTAGGGAGATACAGTCTATTATTACCCAGGGCCCTTCCTAAATTACCACTGAATAATGCCGTTTACAACCTAATCTACTGTGCATAAATGTGTTGCTAAAATCTGCCTCAATAATTCTGGTTAATTTTAGATTTTTTTAATCTATCTATCTATCTATCTATCTATCTATCTATCTATCTATCTATCTTTGTGTATCCCAAAATGATGTCCTCTTTCTAATTTAATATATTATCTAGTATTCTCATTTACTGATTATCCCAGGACCTTATCGAAAATGTGAAGAATATTGTGTTCAGTTGCTCAGGTACTGAATCCAATGCAAACTCTGCCCTTAATTATAAAATAAGATACCGTAGCTAAATACAGAATTTTGTTCTGTGAAAGTGAACTGAATTTGAACAAAAACTGCATTTGAATGTGAAATAGCCATGGTGTTTATATTAAACTTAGATTCAATAGAAAAATAGTTGACTTTGTAATTTAGTAAGATGGCAATTAATTATCTGTAGTTTTTTTGTTTTTTAATTGTAACACTTTTCTTTACCTGCCTCTTGGGAAAGCCTAAATGGAAGGTCCCCCAGCAGTTCAGGAATCAATCCTTGTAGCACCCACTGCATAGCTGCATAGCTCCAAAATCATTTACAGCAAAGTGAACCTTGTGTAAAAGTACACAAAACGTAAGCATTATTCTCATTTTGCTGCCATCATAGTCCCTCATTGCAGACCAGCATGACATTCCCAAAGGGGTTCTTCCCAAGGATCTAGGAGCCACTAAATGGACAGGTCCTGTAAAAAGAATAACCACATCAGTGGCTTAGTATAGCCTAATGTACTGAACAGTACAGGCTATAATAACTCACTGTTTATTACAATAATTGAAACAATACTTCTGACAACACAGATGATACCTGTCATCTCATAGAGGGATAAAGCTGCCTACACTTTTAGTGTCTTCCCAACACCTAGAGACAGTAGAGGCAGAGGCATAGCAGAGCTAAACAAACATTTTGTAGTTTTACTTAGTTCATCTTAATACATTGAGAATTTATTTGTAGCTCTTTCACATAATTTAACATTTTTTTTAATTTTAAGGTTAAAGTGCATTGCATGCCAAATGCATTAAATTAAATGCATGCCAAATAAACCCCATGTAAGATTTACCATCTTCAGTACTTTGAAATCTGCAGCTTTCATGGCAATAATGTATACTGATCTTGGCCTGAATACCCTTGTCCAGGCATTTCCTCTTTATTGGGTGAAAATGTTCTGTCCTTTTTTCCCAAATATTTTTTCACTGGAGACTACAAGTAAATATTTTAACCCATTTACACAGTCATGATCCCCTGCTGTCCCCATCAGAAATTTAACCCTGAGATATGCCATGCATTCATCGCTAAGCAGCACCTAAGCAGTGGTTGCAAAGAGACTGCATGAAAATAGCCACAGTAAAATGCAACAAAATATATAAAAAGCATCATATTTTAAAAACTAAATGACAATAATATACAGTTTAAATCTATTTTAAAGGTATTCTAATTCAACAAAATGTATCTACATGCCTAAATGTAACAGATCACTGATTATATTTTCTACATTAATTACATGCAAGAAATATATTCCTGTCAGTGCAACTCAATAAAAGATAATGGTCCTTTAACAAGAAAAAGTGTTTCTAACTGTATACACTCAAAGGTAGGCTTAAATTGATAATTCAATGTGCAACCTAAAGCACATTTTGTATATTTATTACCAAACTAATCAAAAAATTTATTTGACTAGTTTAGCTTGATAATGTAGAGAGATCTCATATAGTTCATTAACAGATTACTTTTAATATCCATCACTTTTACAACCTTGACACAAGACCATTTGGCCATCAGGTTAAAGTACATGCGTTACTTGAAACAAACACTAGGTGGTGCAGTGAGCTACCATGCCAAGTCTAATGCTGGAGATGTGTTTAAACAGCACCATTCAGTATCCTCATCATCATCATGCCAATAATTTGTGTTTGTGTGGTTACTTGTAACCAATTTATATTTTATTGTTGTCCTAATTGCCATTGCCAGTCAAAAAAAAACGTTAAAAAGAAATTGTAGATTTCCTAGCAACAGAAGGGTTAATAAAAGAAAGATTTGTTTGCTGTGAGCTAAGTGTAAAAGGATGATTACCTACAATTAGGGGCAATACTACAGCAAATGCTTTGCTTCAGCTAACGAGCCCCCTCTATCCTAATTATCTGCTATTGGCTTTATCTGGCTTGTTATGTGTGTTGGTTTTGTAGCTAGGAGACTACTGGTATCACCCATATATATTATTATTATTGGAAGAGAAAGGAGGGAATAGCTTCAGCAAGCAGACGAGGAAAAGAAAACGTATCGGAACACAGATCTGCACTGTTTATTTTGTAAAACATATATATGTATAGATAATCCATACCCCTATGTTTTTAGGAGGAACACTGGAGTTGGGAGGACCCTTTTCAGTCCTGCACTTTTGATTTATAGAGCAATGTGATCTATATTACATGTACTTTATATATGTATTATACTTTATTCCACTTTTATATATATATATATATATATATATATATATATATATAACCCGACACCCAACACATCTGTGCTTTACAAACAAGGCAAGCTTCTGTAAAAAAAAGAGTAAGCTGATGTTAATTGAAAGTGATTTAAAAGTAAATTAAAAGCACAAACACAGAAAACATAAGCTGCGTTCATATTTCTTTCCACAAATTTGGGAAACTGCTTAATTGAGAATTAAACCCTAAAAACTCTCATCTCTTTACACAAGTCTACTGTACAGGTCTGACTAAAAACAATGCACTCCCTATGTAAAATTTAGCTTGTCTCAATGAATTGAAAAAAATTAGATTGCAGAAAAATAAATAGCTCCCTCTAGTGGCAGATTGACCAATTTTTTTATTTCATACTACATTAAAAATATGAAAGCTAACAAGTAAAAATGTAAAAGTTACATCAATATTGTAACTGCATTGCAGGAAGAGTGAATATATATATTGTATAAAATGAAATACAATAAAGTATCATACCTAATATATGTGATATATTTAGAAGGTTCTTCATCTTTGTGATGAAGTTTTATATAAGTAAATTAGCCAGTCCTCAGAAATGGTAATATAAGTTTCTTTCTTTTTCTTTATTTATTATAAAAAAAAACATTATATGACATATAAAATCAATGTTGGCATCTTTGCTATTAATAGCCATTGAAATCATAATATATAGGAATTATTAAAGAATACAGCTGGTAGAGTGCAGTGCTCTATGAAATGTCCATCAGGCAACTACATGCACCTAAGAGATTAGGTGCATGTAAATTTATAAAGCAGTAAATATAACATTCACCAAGACAATTACGGATTCACTGCTTATGAGTATAGCAGTGAATAAATCCATGTTTTAAAATGTTCGGGTTCAAAAGGTTGTTTGTGATCTGGTGTAGTGAACCAGCACATGTTAAGGCATGTCAGGTGAGTTCGCAGATTGAATTGCCATTGATTGATTTAATGACACCCCAAGACAAGGCAGCTCTAACACAAATGTTGCGGTGCAGCACAATATTATGCTTTGGGGGGGTCGCTGAGTTGGAAAACATTCTGCATGTCTGTTTTTGGTCCATTCCTCTGCATTGCCAGCCTATTCCAAATAAAAAGGCGTCATTAACACACCGCATTGCAAGTATAAGCATTAAAAAAATATACAGGATTGAAGAAGTATAAATACATCCTAAACTATTCCTGAATTAGTTTCATATAGATCAGAACAGAAATGCAACAATCAAATCCTAAGCCCTAACATGAGTAACGAACTGTTACCTACATACACACCCCTGCATTTTATACACCTGTGCATACCTGTGGCTTTTAGTAATACCCAACAGTAGAGACACAATGTGTTTTTTATTATTACAGATGATTTTAGTAGTGACATATTCCTGGAGTAATACCAATGGTGAAGGGACAGACAAGTCCTGACCAAGGTGGCCATTTCATAAACTCATGCTTGCTCCAAGTCCAGTGCCCCTAGAACTACTTAGAAATGCAATCAGTACATACGCTCTGCAACCATGACTCAATAAATCCAGACCAAATTTCAGCAAGCAAAAACATTTTACTTACAATCGATTATTATTTTGAACGCATGTCACTTGATGTAAACTAAGCCTAACATTTTATTTAAAGTCTTTCACTTGCTGTAGTGTCTAGCTCACCATTAAATATCCATTTCTCTATTTCATCTTCTGTCACACTTATTTCTAGTGTCTTCCTTACTCCCTCTCCCTTCTTTCATTCTGTCCCACGGCAGGGGGCTTTAAAGCCAACACAATTTTTTCTTTTTTGGCTGTGAGTTCCCCAGAAATGTAATTATGCTCTAAAATGTGGTTAGCATTGCAGTAAATATCGCACAGAGCTTCCAAATTACATTTGGGGTGTAAAGGGGATTGAATTTCATCGCAAGTTGACACTCAATTACAATTTCCATATATCTTGCATGTGGGGGGGCCGGGAGAGTTAACCCTTTCGCTGCTCAGATACGATTGATGGCACTGCCAGGGGATTTAATAAAAGCCTAGAGAGAATTTTAACATGGTGTTTTATTGAGGATGTAAGAAGACTGCTCTGTTTAGTCATTAAAACTGTAAGAAAAACATATATGAGTTTACTTAATAAGGCAGTGCAAAGGGCAGGGATGCTGCGTCAGGGCAATGAAAGATGGTTGGTTGATTGGGTATTATAGGTTACTGCACTTTGCATAATACCGCATCAGTACTTAGTTAGGCTTCTAAATGCTAAGATACCAGAACACTTTTTATGACTATGTTTTTTTTTTATTTAGGTATTTAGTTAACTATTGCATATCATTTAAAACAACAACCAGCTCATACCTAAGGTCAGGAAAGCCAAAAATCAGACTTTCATCTGTCTTCAATGCTATAAATTATTAGCTGTGTATGCTGCAACCTTGTTCTCTATACCCAGCTCCCTTTTATGTTCAGTTAAATAGAGAAGCACAGTCTAAAAGAAACAAAAAATAGAAACAACAAGGCTTATTGAATAAGACAGTGTAGAGGACAGTGACATTGTGCAAAGTGCAGTAAGCCATAGTAAGCAATCAGATATCCACTTTCATCAGTTTGTTAGTCAGAACAATGAAAGATGATTGCTTGCTATGGTTTGCTGCACTTTGCATATTGCTCTTAGTCTTGTTAAAAAAGCCCAAGTGACTTTGGTTATCTCAGCACATTTAAGACATGTTTAGTTTGCTGTTATGATTCAATATTTTGGTCCACATTTCCAGAACTCTTGTTATTTTTTACCCACTATCCATGGCTCAGCGACATCAGTAATTCCAGTTTCAGCTATGGATTGTTGCAGAAATCACCATTACATTGTGGTTACTTATCCCTACAGTGTATGTGACATTCATAGGGCATGAAATTAGGATTGCAGTGATCTGCAACAGTGGCATCAACACTGAATCTCAAGGGTTGTCAGTAGTGCATGCTTTTAAGTTCTCGTCACAGATTTACAAGTATGTTAATTAGTGTTCTTGAACACAGGTTACAAGTGTATGTAACTGGGTGACAATCTGGCAATAGGGAAAATGTGCACCACTGCTGGCTTTTGTAGCTCAAAGCTGATGGTCTGCATTTCCTGACTCTAATGCTAACAAGTGGTATCTAAACAATATGAATAATTTGTTATAATAGTTGTTCCCAGACCTATGAACAGGGATGATTTAGGATTTAAGAGAGGGTGAACCAGGCAGTTGACAGAATAACAAGGGATGCATGAACATGAAATACTGGGAAACTTGCTTCAAATTTTCACGGGACCCCATTTTGTGTAAAACCATCCCTGCCATTGATTTTATCCCAGTATGCGTATTTCAGACCTGTGGTTCACCATAGTAGACTGACACAGCCTCAGCCATTCTCCCAAACACTCTCATTCAACTGAATGGGAGCTGTTGGGATCCACTTTGTGCAAGCAGTTACAGGATTGAGGTTGCAGCGAATTACAGTTATGTTTGCTGAAATCAACTTGTTGCTTCTGAGTGCCCTTGAGCGGCCAGCCACTTTCATTGCCTTTAATGCAACTTCCTTCAACCGCAGCTCAAATCGGTTCCAGATTGGTACCTGCATCTGCTGGAGGACTGAAATAGCCCAGAATTTGCCTTTGTCCATTAACTTCCTGAAAATATGGAACTGCAGCAAACCACAATCTCAACTACAACTGCACTTAATCACCCTCACCAGTATGACACACAAGTTGAGTGTGGTTGCAGTTGACACAAAAGTCGCAGGGTTGAACCACAAAGTATTGAAAAGAGGCGGCTGGAAGCAGCAGTTTTCAATAGCATGTCTGAAAGGGGCTTATATTTGTTGGTAAATAAACCACTTGTTCCCATGGACAGGTACTCAAGATTAATGTTAGAGTAGATATAAATCTATTCACAAAAAGCTTATACAATCTTTACCATATTGAGATAATAAAAAATATTTCCAATATTTGTACCCTGCAACTTTTCCCATTAAATAACTGGACATTATTTCATGAAGAATATCCTCCTGTATTGTCACCCTCTCATAGGGGCTTCTATTCTGAATTAAATGAATTCTTTGCCTCACATACTAAATAGATTAATACATTTTTTCTAGATGGTAGGTATTAAAAAATCTTTGACAACAGGCCATGTTTATATATGTGGCAGCAATCAACCCATCTAGAGTTTTTAGGAAAGCGTACATAGTAGACAAGTTCTTCCTTTGCATAGTTTATCCAAGTTTTGTTTTTCCCCTATACTACGCTTTGCCCTGTCCTACAATATTATACTGTTTTATTATTTTGGGAGCTATGTGGGAGTTAATGAAGGATATGTGCATAGAGTGGGTCTCCTCTCCCAAAGTTTAAATGGATTTTTATTCACACCCTCAGAGGGAATAGAAAGAGCATTTCATCTATTTATAGTCTCTCAGACATGAGAACAATCCTGCCCCTTTTCCCCAGCCGCCCCCTCTCTCAGTCCAGGCTGCCGGAGGGATTCTGGGGTTAAGTTCGCTGCCCACTGCGGTGATGTAACTCCAGCTTTGTGTCATTTATATTCAGCCCAAAGAAAACAATTTTCCTGAATAGACAGGCGGACAATAATATTGTTCAGGGTTGATTTTACTTTGGACGTGATCCAAACTGCTCCCAGGCAGCTCAAACTGAGCTTGTTCTCTCAGCACATATCAGGGCTGTGGCTCACATCACCTCTGGCCTGTCACTGTTCTCACTCACCCTCTCTGTGTGCACTCATCCATCTGCCCTCCATTCACTTATTACTCATTTCCCCTCTATGTATTCTATCAATCATATTGTGCCTCTTCATTCCTTTACAATGTGTTCTACCTCTTCTCTTCTTTCTCTCTTTCTTCTCACTGAAAATTCTCTGGTTGACTTTGTTTCATCTATTTTCTTGTCAATTGTTCTATTATATGCCCATTTTATTCTTTCTTTCTGTTTCTTGCAATCTCTCTATAACATACCCCTCTGTATATACAATCACTGTATATAGATTCACAACTTTATATAGTTTGGTATTTCTTCACTCAAGTATTCTTAACTTCTAGCAGTTGTTACTAAATCATTGTAGTTCACACATACCCATTTATCTCTTATAGTTAAGCATTGCTTCACACATTTAGCAGACCTATATTCTCCGGAGAATAACAACACTCTTGTTTTTATGGCATTTTATCCTTTCATTCTATGTAAGTGCTGTTTACAGTTCATCAATGTTGTCTTATAAACATATATACAGTATAGAGTACCTTTTATTTGCAATACCATATCAAATCTATTAATATTTAAAGCAGGAGTAGACCTTTCTAGTCCAGTTAGCCTTATTTACAAACTCCTTTGGTCATAGTAATGCACATTTTTTTTCAGCTGTTCAGGTACATAAGAAGGTGTAGAGCTCATCTGCAGGAAAATTGTATTGTGGTTAATAGGCTAACATACACGTATAACAAGCCATGCATGTATTATTATTATAAACATTGGCAGCAAATCAGCACTTATTTACACCTATAGCATCCCTCCCCAGAGGAACTGTACAGCTACATCCATAGAGAACATTTAATGGTCATGTGTACTTATTCACCTAAATTTTGATTCTACAGTTTGAGGTATTCCTGGGCAATTCGTTGATATTTGTTCAGTGACTTGCCTATATTCTTCAGAGTTCACACCACATTTTTAAGGAATTTTCAGTTATATAGAGGGAAAGGAGTTTAGCAGTTTGTTGTACTGCTCAAACAAAATGTACAGATGTTTGCAAAGGGTTAAATATTCCAGTTGATCCATTTTCCAAAGCATCTTAAAATGTTTATTTGTGAATCAATTGTGATACAGAAAAAAAAAACGTGATTACTTTTACAGTTGTTTCTCTTTACAAAGACATTGAGTTGTGACTGTGTGATTTTATCCACGGATTTCATATTTCAGAAAAATAAAACAGCCGGAACAAGAGGTTGTGTTCTATAGCTGCAGGGTGACAGGGTCAGGGCAAATAAAAAACATTTATATTGTTTTTTTACATTGTGATTGACTCATGAAAAGTGCAGAGACAAAGCAGGAGAAGAAACAAGCCTAGGGAATTAGAAAATAGCTACTATACTATTACATTCCAAACAGTACAAGCATGAACTGGTTGGTTCATTATTTGTACTATATTTAGGATGGAATAGATTAGCTAAATAGTGTAAATTATATAAAAATGTTCTTTTTTCATTTTTTTTGTAATGATTGAATATTTATTCTAGACTGGGGAAGTCCACATTTTGTTTGTAAATACTAGGTACCGATAGCAAGAATTTATATAATAGTAGTTGTAAAAATAATGATGACAATGATGATGATGAATACAGAATATCAATAGCAAACATTAAAATTATAGCAGTAGCAGTAATAGAAAGAATAGTAATGATGACAATAAAGAACATCAGTTTAGGAAACAGGACCAATTGGCCTAATTTGTTAGCAAATGTTTTCAATCCTGGACCAGATCCATTCCAGGTTTTTCAGATCACCTAGGTTCACTGATAAACTGTGAGAGCTTTAATAAATCAGGCGAAATATTTTTTTAAATTACCCCTCAGCGATATAAAAATCACCTTGGTCGTGCTCACTCATGACAATACTATATACATTTGACCTTTGTCCTTTTGACTGGGTTTAGTGGCAGGTAGCTAGGTCTAGGACAATAACATAATGGAGGTGGTGATGCCACCATGACACTGACTATTTTAGTGCTGGGACAGTGTATCTGTATTCTCTTTATTTGTCTCCTCCACCTTATTCCATGTTGAAGATTCCCCATTCAGAAGCCACCCTCATCAACTCCAAGTTGTTCTGTTTTAAAAACCCATATCCAAGAACTGTCCTTTTCATAATATTTAGTGAAATAAATAGTCTTCTTTAACATTGGATCTTAGATTGGTTTTAGTCTTGGATTGGTCAAACGGAAGGAAGGAAACAAAAATTGTAAAACTTTACTCTTCCTTGGTCTACCAACTCAACTATATTCCTTGACCTTGACCAGTGACCTTGATTTTCATCTCCAAATTCAATGATGGTTTTTTTTTGTTGTCCTTTTCCATTTTCCATTGTCTTTCCTGACACCTGCCTATGTTGAAGTTCAATTTTACTGATCTGGAGTTGACATATACCTGTTTAGTAGCTAGCCCATATCTGCCCTATCTTGTCCCTGTATATAGTATCGGTCAAACAAATGATTGTCAACAAAAATCCTTATGACTATAAGATAATACTGAAGTGACTAATTAATTTCAATGCCTCCAATCCTTGGTGAACCCCAATTACAGGGCACCAGAATTCTTATCAATAGGAGAATATGGATGTGAGTGACACTCCTTGAACTATTCAACCATTGTAGCTGGAGGCTGCTTTAATGATGGATAGAGCTGTGCAAGAAATGATGGATAGAGCTGTGAAGAAATTAGAAGTCAACAGCAGTCCAAAGGAATGTTCACATATATATTAGTAAAGCTTCACATTTTTCAAATCTAGGTAATAGTCCATTCCTGAAGGCAACATATGGATTTTTTTCCAGTTTTGTCAACTTTGAAAATATTAAGACCCAAAATTGTTACATCTACATTTACTGTAAGGTCATCAGTGTATTCAGGTCAATTTTCTAATTATGTTGCCTACTGGTGGGAGCATACGATGATCTCACACAGTGCTGAACAAGAGGAACAGCAATCATGATTTTCTGTCACCTCTAAAAATCATACCATCAGTTTGTTAGAAAATGATTGGGCATAGTGGCCTTCTACAAAGTATGGTGAGAAGGACATAATGGTTGGCATTGGCTGATGAACAACTGTCCAATATTGAGTTCTTGTCTGCGCAATTTTTACCTATATAGGCTGTAAAATTATTAACAGACGCCTCTTAGATATGAATGGGGTTTCTCTGCTCGCTGTGTGCAGAATGGAGGCTTGAAGGGGGAGGGGCAGTTTTGCATGACTTGCAGAAGAAATCTTTTGCTAAACACAGCTGAGGTTGTGAGTGATCTTAGGGGAGGTGAGCTCTTTCTGCAGCCTCTTGTAACTCTTTTTGAATATCAAAGCACAGCTTGCTCCAGAAGGTAATAAATGTCTGAGCTCCATAAAGATTTTTTTTCGCTTTGTTTGTGATTAACTCACAGTGAGGATTTTATAAAGTAACTGACACCATGCTGCCTAATAATATGTTGGCACAAACATCTGTCCTAATTGCATTTATTAAAATAAAATACCTGTTCGGACTTACATACAAGTTCAACTTAAGAACAAACCTATAGTCCCTATCTCGTATGTAACCCAGGGACTCCCTGTATATTGTAACAACAGCCAAGATTACTACCACAGTGCTTATGAGATTCATTAGTAAATTGAATAGGCCATTTAATTCTAAGGCCAGTGTAGAAATCCATTTTAAAATGTGGTGAAATTTTGGTGAAATCACTCTGAATAGACCCTCAAGTTTGATATATATCAAAGATTTACCCAACTTTTAATCAAAAATTACACATTTTCAGAGTGGACTTATTTCTTAAATTGACTTTTATTTAAGATTCATTGATTTTCCAATGGAAACATTATAAATAGACCCTTTGCAATAACTAAAATATTTCCACCTCGGGTAATATTTACAAGTAGCAAAGTTTTTTATTTTATTTTGTGGTTTTAAGACAACTATAAAACTATTATTTAAAATGGTTTAAGTGCCTGAAATCTTTATAGAAGTTTACCATAATATGTTGCATACCAGCATGTGAGAAAGCCAGTCAGGGCTCTATTGCATTGCGCAGCACAAGGGATGGACATAGGGAGGTGCAAAGTGTGCAGTGTGCCACTGCACGAGGACCTGAACCCCCCTCAGCCAAGACAGATCGGCCAGTGGGGGCCCAAGCTATGTTCTGCACAGGGAGCCACTGGTAGCCACATCCACGACTGCACAGCAGCAAACTTGCTTACAGAAGTGCAGTTACAAACATGGCCCCATCTGTGGTTTGCTGCTTCCTCATTATCCCATCGACTGGGTGTAAGGAGCGGTAACAAAGAATGCTTTGGTTAACATCCCATCTGATGAGCTGATACCACACTTTTGGGGAGTTTTGGGTGTTCATTTGTTCACACTAAGTATTCCTTCATTTCTAATAGTGTAGAAGAATATATATGTGAAACACAACACCAGAACCCTGAAATAATTTGTGGCTGGAGTTTCACATTTTATACGCCATGACTAATTTGAGTTTAACCTCAAGTACAGTAAGGTGCTTCAGACCTTGATGGTGTTTATATGCTGGCAATTGCTGGCAGCCTGCACTCTCATATGAAGTATTGAATTCAAGGTTTTGGAATAATATGGCGGGACAGGGTTAATCTTCTGAAGATTTGGCTCCTTCTGCTGTAGAAGCAACAGAGTGAATCTTTCCCTAGCTATGATAGAATGGAGCACCCAGCTTCCTTGTCTTGCCTAATTAATGAGGATAATGTGCTCGGCTGCTAATGAGTTTATTAGCAAACAATATGCCCGGAACCGACTTAAGCAGCTCAGAGTTTTAAAGGATGGCTTAACACCTCTTCCCTTCCTGATGAGCTGCACCAAACACAGTGAGACATGAGGATAGACGAGGGTATTTGGGCGATGAAAACAAAGGTGCAGGAAGGACGACGTATACTAAATGCAACAGCTTGTAAGTGACAAAGTAAAAGATGGAGAAACGTTAAATGATTGTGAAGACAGTAATTGGATGTGAAGAACGAGATGTAGATTATTCACCAGTATATAATTATAAGAAATTTAGGACAGTGCAGAACTAAACAATGCAGGCAACGTGCAGAAAAAAATGTTAATATTTTTTAAATATAGAAAGATTTAGGGCCCTATTTGCATGACAAGTTCTGTATATTACTATATTATTTTCTCCATCTACAGTAGAGGAAATTAAAATGCACCCACTGAAGTACTTTGTTGACATATTCAAACAAACATTCCACAATCCCACCACTTAAAGCAGAATGCAAATTCTGTAAAATTAAGGGTTATATACCATCTTACAGAATGACAAATGAGAGTTATGTGAGGAAGGCCTATGTCCTCTGGGATGTGGAACTTTCAGAGCTGAAGCACAAAGGTCCAAGAGAATTCCTTGTCCTACAATTTTTAGGCACAACAGCTAGAAGGAAAGCCATAAACACATCGGACATATTGCTATCTGTTCTCCATTACACTGCACTTTGTTGCCCATACCATGGCCGCACATTTAGAAAGGCCAGGCCGTGATGTGCATCTAAGTAAAGCTCAATTGAGCGTTCTCTTCTCAGGGATTGGAGGAGAGCAAGTCAAAAACAGCTATGCTGGATACAATATTTCTACAAATTTTGTGAGTTAAATACAATATCCAGAATTTAAATGTCAGAACTAAAGAAAACATGTAGTAAGAGATACATTCAGGCTACCATTGCCTGACTCTCTGGCTCCAGTACATCACGTGTCCCTGATCACCAACAAACATGCAGATCAGAATATAAATATAGTGTGTAAGCATCCATGCTAAACTTAACTAATTTATCATCATTCTTTAAATAATATTATTGAATCACCTATTGAAACAACAATATTGCAAATATCCATAAATCAGCTTTAGTGAATTCTTGTTAAAGCTGAATTCCAGGCACATGGCTAAATACACAGAAACCTTACAATGTCCTTACAAAATACAAGCATTTGCATGTGGCCCCTGGCAGCTGACACATTGCCAGTTGCTCAGCTGTTCTTAAAGAACCAGCGCTTGCACATTTTAAGGCAGCGATGAGCAGTGCTGAACCACTTGCTATTCCCATTTAAATCTGTCTTGGACTGCCAGAGGTAAGACTACAATGTAGCATCTCACCCAAGGAAGTAGTTCAGTGGCATGAGGAAGTAGTAACCGCACACAGCCTCACCTAAACTCTGAACATAGCCTTCTTTAAGTCTGTGACTTGCCAGTAAAAGAAGAAGTAGCAAACTGAGGAGCTTTATATTATATTATATTATATTATATTATATACTGTATATATAAAAGAGAAAGCATTATGATTGTCCACAAGCAGCAAAAGCTAAACTGACATAAAATAAACATGTACAGTTGTAACACTGGGTTTTTCTAAGAAGGATTTCCATTGTTTTGGGGTTAGTTCCACTTCAAGGACTAATCCAGAAACATATTGATTTTTCCACTTTCTCTGAAGCGTCAAAGCATTATAATCAGCAAAGATAGAAGCTGGGTAAAGGTAGCATTTCTGGGCTGTAATAGTCCTATTTGAGTGAGCCAAGGATGATGTTCTTTTTTTAACTCTCACTTACATACAAGGAAACATAGAGCCTTATCAAATATTCTTTAGCCAGGCATGTTAAAGAGATCAACTTAACAATACTAATGTGTGGTTTTATATTATACATTTAAGGGTTACACACATAAACTCTTTGTATTTTAGGGGAACCGACTGTCTTAAATTTACAATATCAAAACAACTCATTGAAACAATGCATTTCCTGAAAGCAGCTAGTACTTGCACTAAGCTTTTGAAATTGATTTACTAATGGAATATAGGCTGTCCACTTGGCAAATTTCATTATCCCTATGCAATGAATAGCTCATTTAACTTAGTAAATGAAAGGAAGCACTGATAACTTTAACTACCCAATCATGCGCAAGGAAAATTCTGTTTTTCTCTAAATCCCTCTCACATAATTGGTTATTCTCTGCAAAAATAATTTCTACCACATTCACTAAGCTATGTGAATTAGGACCTGTGATAAGGAATGCAGACGGTTACCTAACAAGGTGAATTAAGTAAATCAGTGTTACCTCTAGTGGCCAATCTATTAAGTTTATTAGACAACACAACACATACACACAGTATAGATCAGTGTTTCACACCCAGGGGTCTGTGGAACCCTAGAGTTTTTCCAGGGGTTGCTAGGGGTCCCTTGAGTAATGAGCAATTTGTGCTTCCCAGATGAGTTTACCTAATACCAATGATCTTTTTGGCTATCTGACAGGGTGACATTCTTCCTACTGGCCAGAAATGTAAGAAGCATTCTTTCCATTCCTTCTGACCACCACACTAATATACTGTAAGCTGTGGATATAATCATTATCACAGGGGTTCCCTGATGACCTGGAAATTATTTCACGGGTTCCCCTATGTTAAAAGATTGAGAAAGGCTGGTGTAAAATATAACCTTTTACAGAGATTCATGTATTTCCAAAATTCTATTTAATTTAAGAAGCTACTTAATAAAGAATCAGGACGGTTTTAGGGTTTTAATTTTAATATGATATCAGATTCTCTTAGACATTGTACAGTTATGATTTCTTTACTGCCTTGTCATTTCATGGTTAGCCTAGAGCAAATGCCCATTTTCTCTTTCAAATTATTACATTTTTTCTTACATAAAATTTCTCTGGAAAGATATTATATAGCCAAAACTGCAGTATCTATTAATAATACAAGCATATATCAATACCTAAGATTTGTCCCGTGTTCTTTAGTGATGGGCAGTGTAGAGGAAAACAAACAAGTAAAAACAATTGTTCATATGCGGCAAAACCCTGCAGCGTCATTTGCAGGCAACCATAAAAATGCTTGAAAATTTCTGTGACCAATTCAAGAATTATTCCTCCTGCTTCATGCATTGCATTAGTAAAGAAGATTGTTAAGGGTTCAATGTCACAGTGATCAATGAAAGGAAAATCAGATCTCTCATGTGCTATTAGACTTTTAATATGTGGCCAATCTAAGAAGGTTTTGGTGGGCAACTTAGGAATGTGGAACTGTAGAAAGTGGTGGTCAGTCGAAACAGAGAGAACAATAGCTTATCAGGGCTGGGGAATGTGTAGGTAAGACCGAAAAGAAAAGACAGATTCTGGAGTCAGGATTGTGTCCCCTTTTAATTTAATCAGCCTGCCTGTGCTGGCATTATCCTGTGCAGATTCCTTTGCAGAGTGTGACTGTGTGTGTATACGCAGATGAGCTGTGGTGCGGAGATGCAGACATAAAGGCCCTTTGTTGCCTGTTGAATAGAATTAGACATGGGCTTTAAGGGAACCCACCACGGAGGGAGCACTGCAAACGCCATCATCAGCAACCATTATGAGCCAGGGAGACACAGCAGCCTATCATGCAATGAATATGTTTGACTCTGCTATTCTGAAGAAAGCAATCTCTGTGAAAAGGAAAAAGAGGCTTTGATTGCAAGCTTTTAGACTTAGACATTCCACAGAATTTTCTATATGCTGTTAAGTAACATAACAATTATAAAAGCAGGCATTTGTATTGTTATTTTTAGTTATGGTTATATAACACATTGTTGTGATTAATGATAGTTAATCCTATTTTCACTCATGTAACATTTTATCTCATTTTCCACAAGGTCTTAAGGTGCGTACACACTTCCAATTTTTATCGTTCCAATCGAACGACGAACGATCGATTGGGCAAAAAATCGTTCGTAAAAAAGTAACCAACGACGCCGACGAACGAGGAAAATTGTTGGAAACGAACGACCGGACCGGCGGATCGGATTGGGCGACGATCGTTGAACATCGTTCGTGTGTACGGTCGTTCGTTGATCGTCCATGTTCAGAGCATGCGTGATGAACGAACGTCCGTTCACTTTCCTGTCGTGCACATAGTTCCTCTATCGCTTAAACGATCGTATCTATTGTGTGTACAATATCTACGAACGATCGTGTCGTTACCTCTATGTGCAGGATCGGTGCTATACGATCGTTCGTATATATCGTGCAGGAACGTTCGTCGTTCGTTTTCCGACAATAATAATTGGAAGTGTGTACGTAGCTTTAGTTCTTTTACTGATGTTGGAATTTCATCCCTAAAACTGTTTTGCAATTGGATATAACATCATTAACAGAATAAATACGTATAATGACAATTTAAAAAATGAATTTGCTATATTTTTAGAAATTAACATTGTCATTTAAGTGTTCTAACACAACATGATGCATGGGTACTAAATGCACGTTGCAAACCTTTTATAATTCAATTCTTCACAAGCTTCACCAGTACTTTCTGTCATTGACTCCTCAGGCATAGAAGAGGTTAAGTGCTTAGTTTCCTTTTCCAAAAGGATTACAATGAAGCACAGGGTGAGGGGTCTCAGTTGCTTTTCTCAGCTCTAACCCTACAGCCACCCCATGAAAAATAACTCATAATGAATGTCTTAATTCCTTCACCAGGCTCTCCTACTGGCATTGGTCTCCCCCTTCTCTCTGCCTGGTTCTCCCACCCTCTCCCTCTGCCATACCCTCAGCTTTATGTAACTTTTCTCTTCTTCAACCCTCCTGCCATTGTAAGGAAGGACTCTGAATTGAAAGACATTCAGGGAGGAAAATTCTCCTTTTCTCTTTTTTATTGGTCAGAGGTCAGTTTTCAAATCCTCTATTATAATGTCATGGTAGACAATGTAATAAGAAAAACTAAGATATTGTTACATAAAAAAATATATGAAGGTATACACAATGTTAAAACCAAAGGAGAAGAAAAATATATATTCAAGTTAGAAGCACATCAAAGATCAACCAGAATACAAAAATAAATGCATAAAAATAAACTTTGCTTCATCAGAGAAAACAAAAGTTTTTTAAAGTATGGTCCAATCTGCAAAAACAGGTAATTAGCATCTCCTTGATTCAGCAATCAATAGTGATATTTCATATACACACACACACATACAAACATTTTCTGTGTCTGTCTAGACGTTAAACCTTTCTTTCCAGGTGCAAAGGGTGCCCCTTGTCTTTAATATTGACTTAGTCAACTTTCCATTTTGTTACAGTGTGCACCATCTAAAGATTTATAAAAGGTGATCATATCCCTGATATATACTGTTTCTTATTGTGTATCTATTATATCTCTCTATCGTGTATCTATTTCATCTCTCTACCACTATGTTTTAATGAGGCCCTCCTTGATCTTTAATAATTTAGATATTACATTCTGACCCTTTGTTTGGTTTCACAATATCAGTTTTTGAAAACTAGTACCTAAAACTAAACTAAACTAAGTCAATATGAGGTTATTGCATACTGCATGGGGCCTCTGAAAATGCAGGAAAATGAGCCATTTAAGGTAATGATCTTAAAAAAAAAAAAAAAAAAAAAATATATATATATAATATATATAAATTATAAATATCTCAAAAAGTTTTATGACTGCTATGCTGCTTGTTAGCTAGGGACCTATTCTGTCTAAATCCATCACCCTCCCCAGTCACTACCTGGACAGTGAAAGGAGAAGCAGACAACTGATGAGTTCATCTCTCTGTCATTCTGCACTCAGCATGTTACTGGTTGGAATGTGAGTAATCTCACACAGCCTATTGGTACCTTGTGCTTCTCCTTACTTAATCAGTCTGAGATCAAAGTACCGGAATTGCACGCTCTTATTACCAAGTCTAATTCCCTGCTTGAATTTAAAAGAATATATTAATGATAAATTACAGCCGAACCATACTTAACTCCCTTCCACCAATGTGACATCCATGCTGGTGCTGGTATTGGTCTGGACTTTTGAGTTGGGGATCTTCGCCCATGTTGATTTGTCATGCCAGGATGACGTACCTCCTACTAATAATCAAAAGATCATTCATTTTACAAAACAAAGTAAACATAAACATAAAATTCCTGTCTGTTTGCACATTTTCAATTTTTTTTGTACACTTTAATGATTACAAAGCTGCACAAACTTGTATTATTTTTTTCTGCCTGGAGTCAAGTTTTAAGTCTTTTACTTTGTGGATTGATATGAATAAACCTGTAAAAAATATTCAGGATATTTTCATTTGATAGCCCATATTTTTTATCATATTGTACTGTGTGGAAGTGTAAATAGCGACATTACTACCAGGATATTTCTTTATCAGTCAGCTTCAGCACCTGTTTCCTGGGCTATCCAGAAAGTGAGAATGATGCTCAGGGTAGTGCGAATAATTCCATAAAGATACCTTCCACAACCCACAGAAATGGTGTGGAGTGTTTTCAGGCAATTTGTCGGAGGCATAAAGCTGAGAAGAATTTAGTTTTTTTTAAGATTTGTTCAGACAATGATTGTTTTCCTACACTGACTTGCTTTATGAACATAGGATGGTAGAGATGCCACATCAAATGGTAAAAATAAACTACAGGGAAGTGCCACTAATATACTAAAATGGGTGGCCTACATTAAAATAATGTTTTAATGTAATTTCATGCAGGGATTTTTTTTACCATTATGTGCACAATAGCCATGTGCTAATTTCCTAAGGAACAGACCCTAATGGGTCAAGCAGGGGGATGCATGGGATTGCAGGGGTTGTAAGTCTTTTTCAGAAAACATTAAAAAACACCTTTCAGTTATTTTATTTGATGAGCTGGATAGTTGAAATGTAGTTTTTACATATAAAATATGCTGCATGCTGTCTCCAATAGCACAATGTAGCAGTGGGTATAACAAAAATATTCACGTGTAATAAGGGATGGAGCTTTTGTAAAAGATTGCCATCATCTAGTTGTGCCTGTGGCATTTGTGATATATATTAATATAGGCCTGATCTTTTGTCATTGTATGTTTTGGGTTTATACATTACCCTGTGTAGTATCCTATTAGCTGTCTGATAATTGCTAGCATAAATTGTACAGTGTAATGATTAATAGCTGAGCAGCAACAATAGAATGTGCAATGTGCCATGTTGCAATGAGATTGCAATTAGTTAATTACAAATTCATCAAGGCCAGTGGAGAATTATAATTATATATATATGGATTGTCCAGTCAGATGAAAAACTAAATTATTCCATATCTCCTGTAAAAAATATTGGTCTTCATATGGGTTTTGGTCATCCTATGTTTTTTGGATTAAGCCGCATTCCTATGAAAAACATTTGCCTCATTGCTAATCAATCACAGGGGGGTTGAACAACCAAACAGGCTGGTTCTATCCTGCACCACCCATCTCTACTCTTTCTCACTCCATAGAAATGTAAAAGAAAAAAAGTAATTTGTGCTGTCATGCAGCCATAGCAGTTAAGCAGTGGGTAGTGTACAACTGCAAACCATTGATTACTTTGGAAATACCTTGAAGGCAGATTTAGGCATAGAAAACCAAACTTGAAAAGATGGAATTTGCAAAAGAGAGCTTCATCCTTACATGATTGGATAAAAATAAAATGAACACAGGTTAACTTTGCCCTACCCTTTCATAGTGTGATTATAAGACCAACATCTGATTGAGCAAAGCTGGAGGTAATTGTGCAGTAATTGCTTCAAGATTAATATCACAAAATTAAAAGTGCAGAAAAAAAAATAAAAATCTTCTAACCATTGCTACAATTCATGATTGATTGTACTGGCCTGTTCAAGGCAACATAAGTCATTAATCGTGGAAAGATTCTTCAATGCAACTAAAATTGCAATATTACATGACAGTGCTAAGAGATGCCATGCTCAGACCTAAATGCATTAGACCTGATTTATTAAAGATATACAAGACTGGTGAAGATAGATTGTCATGGAGAACCTGTGTGATCCATCAAGCTTGGGATGGATTAAAAACATTTGGCAACTAATGGCAAGTGATTTTTTAGGAAATCTATTTCAAGTTTGCTGGATTACCTAGGTTCTCCCATAACAGTCTATCTTAACCAGGCCTGGTGGACTTTAATAAATCAGCTATTTTCTTCTACATCCTGAAGAGGCCATACGCTGGGTTAAATCAGACACCTAAATACCTAGACAACAAATACATACAGTACCTTTAAGTTGGTGGCCTTTTCATATGATATTGAATATATGGTATTTTGTAAAGGAAAAAGTTATATAGGGTCAATATAGAAAGAGACAATGAGTAAAACTATGATAGTATATATGAATGGCAACATTTCTGGTTACAGATAGTCCCCTGGTTAAAGACATCCGACATACAGACACCTCCTAGATACGAACAAACCTGTGCAGAATGGAGGCTGGATGGGGGGAGAGGGCAGTTTGCATCACTTGCAGAAGAAATCTTTTGCTAAAAACAGCTGAGGTTATTGGTGATCTTAGGGGGTTGAGCTCTTTCTGCAGCCTCTTGTAACTCTTTATTGACCAAGACAAACTCTGCAGTTGTTTCTTTTTGCATGTCAAAGTACAGCTTGCTCCAGAAGTTAATGAATGTCTAGGCTCCAAATTTTTTTTTGCATTCTTTGTGATTAACTTACATTGGGGATTTCATACAGTAATTGACACCATGCTGCCTAATGTGTTAAGCCTAATATGTTGAGACAAACATCTGTCCTAATTGCATTTATTAAAATAATGTACCTGTTCCAACTTACATACAAATTCAACTTAAGAAATTAAGAACCTACAGTCCCTATCTTGTATGTAAATGTATACTCTGCCTTCTTCACTAACCCCTCTTCATACCACAATCCCTGTGTTACATTTTAATAATTGTACAGGTGAATTTACCCCTTACCTGACAATAATAATGGGGGCTAACTAAAAATCCAAGTATAGTATACAAATATCAAAGTATATATATGGTCGGGTCAAAGGAGACCTGGTGATACAACATACATTTAGCCTTTTTATCAAGTGAGTTGCAACAATTTTAAAAATGGCCCTTCCAGAAGTCCTATGTACTGCCCAGAACTTCTGTCGTGGGCCCATTATATAACTGTTTTCTATCATGACCCCTTATATAACTTATATAAGTTATATATAAGTTATATAAGGGGCCATTATAAGTAACTTATATAACGTATATAACTGTATATAAGAACATAGATAGTAAGGTACCACTAACCCTCTAAAGATGTGAATGTCTTCATCACAATAAAAAACCTTATTAATCTTCATGCAATAGAAAAACTATTTTTTTTTTCTTTGCATTACACTCTTGTTGGTCTCCAGTGATTATGTGTGGCAAGTGAGACTTGGATTTCCCTTTGAAGAATGGAAAATCTAGATTACACAGGTGTTTATTTTATAGGGATAGGCTATCTGGTTCTTCTATCTTGGTTAGAGTTTTCCACTACAAGTAGGACTCTTGCAAGGTTTTAAGCAATATAGTGAAAAGTTTTCTTTGAATAGACAAGGGGTTAAATAATTAACCCCAAAAATGTATTCCTTTTAGCAACTGGTGATACCTTAACAAACTTCATTACTGGCTCTTTTAGGGACTAATGGGCCATGTTGTCTGTATGGCCTTTGAGGTTTTTAAAGGACTGTGTGAGTTTAAGGATGGGGGATTAGTAGAATCTCTTATCCCTCCCCCAGCACCACCTCCCTTGCCGCACTTTGCCTTATCCTTTCCAAAATTGAGTCTCTATAGCAACGATGAACTTCTTTTTCAACGTCTTTTGAGGTTATTGTGCTGATGTTTTTTCTTTGGACGGGGCAAAGGAAGAATGGGGGATTTATCCCCACCCCCCCAGCCAAACATTCCCATGTACACTTTTGTACACAGACATGTTTGAATCAGAATTTCAGCTTATATGCCTCTAAAACAATTCCTGACTATTTCACCCTTGTGTGCAATACATAACATGTATATAGCTCTGCTTATAGGCGATATGATTTACTCCTTCATGTCCTTCGTATTCTGGCACTGCACCACTCCACGGGGGACAGCTTTTATGTTGCATGTTGGCATATTTGTATTTACACAGTGCCAACAGTGAATACAGCAGTTGTACAAAAGGACGGATAGGAACACACAGACAAATACTGAGGGAGGTGTAAAACAACATTAAACAGCCAAACTCTGCAGTTGTCTCCAAACAGGAATAAAAGATGTGTGGAATAAGCTTTTCATTCTGTACAAAGCTACGTTGCTATATTTGACTGCTCTCCATGTGATCGTCATGAAACAATAAATTCCTGAATCAGTCCTTATAAAGTCAAGAAAAAGACATTTTAGACTTTATGTCCTTAAAGTGGAACTCTAGGCATATAGACAAATAAAAGTGTAAAAGAGAACAACTAACTGGTCTACCTGCAAAATTCTTTTCAGACATTTTTTCATTCTTTCTATTGGTGGAGCAAAAGTAAGTTGTCCCACTTTTCCACCTCTTGACATCAATCTATCACAATAATATGTTCTTTATAGTATTTTGTGAGATGACCCAAAACGATCCAGGGCAGAACCAAGGATCATTAATGTGAACCCCCTGGCTGGGGGTGTGTAAATATGACATGGATTGATAAAATTGCAAATTATTTGCAATAGCCTTTTACAATATCTGTTTGCTGGAACACTCATTTATGTTGTTTTTTATATATATATTTATACCTTTGTCCATTTATTCTACAGAGGTGCAGTGTGGAGATGTCTCTTAGGGAAGACCGGATGCATGCTTTACTGCGTCAGTTGGCGACCTTGAGAAAGGAAGGTGCCATGCTACCTATTAACATCCAAGACAAGGAAGAGATGATTCAGGAGAAATGGGAGATGCTCAAGGTGAGCTTCATTTGGTTAAAGTAGCCTTAAATACAAGCATTTGAACCAAGGTAGCATTCTGCCAGAATATCAGTGAAAGACAGATTGTACACATTTCATACATTTTACCTTGACATACATTTTCCCTGCTTTTTTTCTGTTATCTGTCACTGAAGTCTTTAGTATTTGGGACATTATTTGCATAAACATTAGACATTTGGTAACGTCATGGACTATTCTGTCTAAATTAAATTCTAATACATAGGTTTAGCAAATTGCCTAGTAATGGTCCAGCAATTGCTAGGTGTTTCCAATTCCCTACACATCACCACATTCATTACTAGGATGTTACTGTTTTTTTAATAAAAACTAACTTTTAGTAAAGGCGTGGACGTGTTGTGTGGTCTTTTAATTCAAAAACAAAAACTGTAGCGCCCCCCCCCCCCACTATACTAAAAAATACCTGTAAAAGAAGGCATGTAATCTCCTTTCCTGGTGCCTGATGAACACTGCTCTGTTTCTGGGTTCTCATCCTTCCAAAAAAAGGAGACACTTCCTGGAGAATTGATCTCCTAGGTCATCGGCAGATCACAGTGTTTTATCCCTCTGACCTTATGTCATTACTTTATCCTATATGTATGTCAGGTCATGGGGCAGAAACAGTGAGAGCTGTGGTGGCCAAGAGACTGTCTTCTGGGAAACTGACACTTCTAGGAATGTCTGAGGACAATTTCCAAGAAATGTGTCATGGCATGGCATAGGAAAAGGTGAAGCTTTTACTTCAATTTGTACAAGGTTTTTTTTTATAGATGTTTTAGATTGCATTTAGTTTATTGGCTAAATATCATCTAGCATTATTGGACTATATTGCAACATGAAAAGACAGATATGACATATTGAAGCCTTATACCCCCAGTACCGGTAGTTAGCCCTTGAATATTGTGTTCTAGTACAGCTGCGTCATTTGAACAATGAAGTACTACCACATCAAAACTATTTTGCTTTCTGTATAAAACGGTTCCTGCTTCTTTGCATTTTATTAATGCTTAGGTCTCACTCTTCTGCTGCTCTCCTCCACAGAAGTCTCTTTCTGAAGCTCTCTCATACTCTACACCCCGTCCTGTGCTTTCTCCCGGGAGTGGAAATCTAGTGCAGCAACTTGATCAGCGAGTAAAGGAGCTGAAGTCTTGGCTGAGGGATACTGAGCTGGCTTTGTATAACTCTAGTCTGAGGGTAGACAAAGAAGACAATGGAGGAAATGAAGAACGTCTACAAGGAGAGCTTCAACAATTCCAGGTAGTCAAAAATGTTAATTTTGTGGTACTGCTTATCAAACAGCATTTAAATGAAGCTGGATCTGAGAAGCACTATAATGTTTCAGAAATCTTGCTTTATATACTGGGCCTAATTTATTAAAGCTCTCCAAGGCTGGTGAAGATAGACTATCATGAGGGAGCCTAGGTGACCCAGAAAACCTGGAATGGTATTCTTAATAATCATTTGTTATTAGTTGGCAAAAGTTTTCAATTCTGGACCAGGTCCATTCCAGGTTTGCTGGATCACACAGGTTCTCCCATGATAGTTTATCTTCACCAGTCTTGAAGCACTTTATTTAACCAGGCCCATTCATTGATAAAGCTTGGAGAACAGGCCCTGGAAATGTGTCCCTTTCACCCATTCAATGTTTATTTTTATTTTTCTGCTACCTGATGGTAAACCTGTCCATGTATGAGTAACATAAATTTTCATTTTTTATAACCCATCATTTCATTTTTTATAACTCATTATTTGAGTTGTTAGCTGTATTCTTTCTTCATAAGCCAAACTACACCAACAGCCTTGGTTATTTCTTCCTAAAATGTATCATTTTTGTAGAATCTAAAAGTGAACCTTGCTATTTTTCAAGCTTCAAAAAGGTTTTAAAAAGTTCATTGTCCCTTTAAACCATCAAAGTAATAAATATGTAAAACCAATTGTTTTAGTTGATCAAACCATTTTGCAAATTCAGAAAATTAAAAGGTTCAAAATCTTTTAAATGGTTTATTGTAAAGATAAAACTCATAGCTATGGAAATTAAAAACCAAGATTCTAAAATGATCAAGCCATTTTGCTAATTTGAAAATTTTGCTAGATAATAAATGTTGTAAATAAAATGTTGTGGGTAAGTATAAAAAGACAAGTTGGAAGTCTTTGATGTCTAAAGACACAATTTTGGTCTTTGCCAGGACAATATAAGAGAGATACAGAGAAAAAAACATTGGTGGTGCAACTGGTACTGGGTTTTGCTGCTATGCAAAGTGGAAGTGTCAGTCATCTGCCCTATTACACTACCAATTTCTTTCACCTTTTTTTTCCAAAGAATTCCTTTATCGTTTGACGGAATACATACCGGTACAAGGTAGTAAACACTACAGTGTTTATAGACCAAACTAAAGTAAAAAATGGGATTTGTACATGAGATGCTAGTCAAAAGGTCATAATTATTTGTTAAAGTTATTTGTAAAGCCTAAATGTTTTAAAAGCATTGGATAGAGTGGGGAAAGGTGGGACTCCTACGGGTTATTCTTTTCTTGCTTTCACTGGGATGATTCCCTTTCACTCCTGTCCCACAGACACTACAAAATGTAAGAGAGGAAGTATGGGGATATCCGCTTTAGACAGTTGTCTCCAGAAGTCCCCACTGAAACTTTACTGGAGATAATAACCTCTGGGACCACCAAAGAGGGTGAATCTCCATAGAGATAACACAGCAAAAGAAAAAAACTAATGGGGTTATAATCCTTTCACAGTCTTTCCAGAATCACGAACTAAAACATATGCTTTAACCACATATTAAATACTTTCATATGAAAATTACATCATTTGTATTAATGATTTAATGTGAGCTGAACTTAAGAAAAGTATATATAATTTCTTTACCAAAATGTTCAATATTTTCAAATTATTTTAGTATAGCATAGTTAAATAAAAATGTACACAGCAATATCTTTTCATTTCATTAACATAGATAAAACAACCATTGTGAACATAATTGGGGAGAATGCATTCTCTTCTATCTTTTTTATTTGTCTCTGAAGCTGATTGTTGTTCCCCATCCACCTCCTACCAGCCCAAGTGTCAGTGTAAGTGATGTTGACAGGCACGATAGGAGATCAATATTCTCACTATAATTAGTAATAAAGCCTTGGTGGTGAGGTCAGGGGGGCACTGAGCCCCGCATTAGCCGAGCACCCTGCCAGCTCCATGCATTGAGCCGTATGCCTATAGCATCAAAATGCTTGCTACAGATTTTTATTTTTTACTCTTGTTCAGCAGTACCACTGTGTATAAGCAATACAAAGGGACAACATTGAATTTATGACCTAAATTGAGTTACATCCACTGAGTTTACATTTATTTGATTTAAAATTAGGCAGTCAGATTTACTCACTGTAGCAAATCATTTTCTTTTGATTTACTTGCCCGTAAAAGAAAGTTTTTTCCCTGTGTGCTGTATTTTAGGTCAGCCCTAGCTGACCTGAGGTTTAAAGCAGTTGTCAGAATGGGGAAATGTACTTTTTACTGTAGCAAAAAAAGTTTTAGTAGCCTTTTTTTTCAAGGGTATGTTCATGTGAATATAGGACGCAGAAGAGTTTGCAAGACCTTTGTTACCACCCATTACTCTCATGGTGTGAACACATAGAGTGAGAAATTTAGATCAATGATAGGTATGGCCCAAATGTTTCTTGCATCATTCAGGACCGGATAGAAAAAAGTTGCTCCTGCCAAACACAAAAAAGTATGCTAAATTTCTGATCTGAAATGCTAAGTTTCAGTCTGGTGATTGAGAAGCAGTTGGTAAGAACGCGCCAATACATGTGCATTTATGCACACCAAACATTTCTTTTCAGGGCCTTGTGAATGTAGCCTAACACAGACCAAGACTGATATTAATATATCAGTACACAAGTATACATTGTACCATTATCTGGCCATAGACACAGGAGGTTGATCATAAATGGAGGCTTAAAAATGACCACTCTGTGGCATTTTCCTCCAGACGCAAAGAGTGCCCTCTTATCCATTTAATTTCTACATTACAAATGGGGCAATGACCTATGCTTTTTTTATTTTTGAAGGATGTAAGATGCAATGCAGAACTATTATACCTGAATTGTAAGGGGTGATGTCAGTGTCTAAAATTGCCACAGGTGGCACATCAATAGTGGCCACCTCAATGGTGTTTCCCCAATATGATCTGCCTTCTGTTTGGGTCTTGAATCTTTGCAATGGCATGTTCATAATTTATGTGACTGTATTCTTTCATCCAATTGCTGGTCATTCTCTTTTCCCTTTAAATTTTTCAAGGATAAATGTGTTTTCTATTGAGTTGGTTCTGTTCATAATATATCCAAAATAAAAAAAGATTCAGTCTAGTCCTCTAGGCTTCTAATGGAAGGTTGGGTTTATATTGTTAAATGATCTATTTATCTATGAGTAGACCAATATAGCACACCAGTGTAAGGATATGGTAATCTGTTCCTAAACCCCAATAGCATGTTCTACATAAATGATGTATAAATCAGTTCATATTACTCACCAATAAATCACTTTGTATAGTTAGATAAGATCTCAATAAATGACTTTCTGTTGTGCCATAGCACCCTTTTTCTGCGAGTCATGCTTGGCACTGAAACAATGGCATTAAATGTTATCCATGCTGCTTCTGGATCCATGCCTTTCCATCATACTCTCTGCTAGTTACCAGCCTGATGTGTAGACTGATTTGGGTCCTTCTCCCCTGTGAGCTGTGATTAGGGCCCTGCCATGTGCTTCATTATCAGTGAACACTTAAATAGTGCCATTTAAAAGGCCATATTTCTGCCTTCCTCGTTGGGCCAGGGATGATACATGGTGATAATTGGCAGAGAGAGATGGCTCTCAGTGGCCTTTTAATCGCTCTATTTGTCAGACTCTGCGTCTGTGAGAGACGAATCATATTGATGGCTCCTCTCAGTTTTCTAGTCACTGACACTTAACCTGTTCATAGCCACACGTACCTGACACATTTTCCTATAATTAGGATTAAATTTATATATGAAGATTTTTTAAAAGATTGTAAAAAACAGTAAGAGGCCAATATTACAGTGGTATTGCCTTTGAACAAGCTATTAGCATTAATTATTAATTACATTATGCACATATGCATCACTTTTCTCATTTGCAGGAACAGTTTTCTATTTTTTTCCATATATATATATATATATATATATATAATGTATAGTCATACTCTATAAACATACAAATTTTGAGATCACCCTGGATGTGAAATGATAATAAAATATCATTAAAATATACTTGTTTAACTATTTTGATGCTATAAACTTATGAAAGATCACAGGGATAGAGGATCACTTCGGGTGTAATGGGTGTAACACAAGTGATGACCAATTTTCCCAAATTAGCATTAAAATTGTCTAATCACAAATAAGATGACAGTTCATGGATTGCTGTGAGATGAATGACTATGTCATTGCTCTTTATGGTCAATAATTAGTACAGATCATGTCATATTATATACTCTTTAAATGTCAAGTCTGTGAATATGAAAGAACCTTCCTTGTAAATCAAATTTCTTTATATCTAATCAAGTAATTGCTATGTCTAGTTGGGGTTTTGACACAAACACAATATAATGCTTTTAGGCTGTTATCAGATTACCATATTCTATAAATGCATACAAACTGTACATTATCTGCATACCCATGTTATGTCATAAGTTTTTTACAGCATTATTTCTGTTACTATCCTCATAATCCAAGTATTTGTCCATCTTATTACCGCAGAGTCTCTGCTCTGAGCTTAGGCTTCGTAGACGTGGAGTGGCTTCTGTCTTGCGCTTGTGTCACCATCTTCTAAATGCCCAGGACCAGTCTCCCCACCATGATTCTCCCAACCTACAGCTCCTAAGCGTAAATCTGGAAAGGCGATGGGAGGCCATAGTAATGCAGAGCACACAATGGCAGAAGCGCCTGCAGAGAGAACTGGGTGAAGAACAGGTAAGAATTTAATAGGCAAAATTTGTTTAGAAATTATGAACAGTGGTCAGTAAATCTGCAATATTTAGAGTTTTGTAGGAAAAAGCAAGAACTGAGCTCTCTGAATTTGTGAACAATGAGCATTGGGGATTTAAAGGCAGAATGCTTTCAGATAAGGTAAATAAAGCCAGGTGAGATAGCGATTTAGGCTTAGGTCAAGGTTCAGCAACTTTACGTGTCCAACTGATTACCTAAATATACTGACTGACTGACCCAAATATGCTGAATGACAAGGTTTTTCTATCAGTGGATTTCAAACTTTTGGGGTATGCTGGAGAAGAATTTATGCATTGGTCCCACTCTCTCATCCTCTCTCAAGATTTTCACAAAAACTAATGCACCTCTGGACACAATTAAATAAGCGTATGCAATGTCACAGTATTTTTCAATGCAACAACAAATGTGTGCTATCATCAAAGCTAAAGGTGGTCCAGTGAGTGTGGGACTTTGGGGCATTGATATACATGCATAAACCTTAGTAAATCAAGCCTCTTGAGGAAGAACTTCAGTGTATAGTTATAATTTGAAATACTCACATAATGGTAAACTCTGATACAGTTGTGTAGATTGGAAAATGAAATAAAAGAATAAAAAGCTATACTAGACATTGTTTGAATGGAGACATTAAAATAATATTGATTATGTGACCTTTAAAATGTGACCTTTTTACAGCTAAAAATGTCATGGCATGTTTAATACGTGCATTAGACGAGAAAACTAAAAAGATTAGGAGTGTTTGTTATCACGCATAAATATGGCGGTGTATAGTATATATGGCTTATTTAACTCCATGATATGTACATGTTCTTTTTTGTATGTACTTCTTTTTTATCTAAGCTGAATATACTTGTTTTGTAAGATGAGCTTGGTTATTGACCATGTATTTTGCTGGAATAGGAGATGGATCATCTGGTGGACCCAGACTGGGCTGATTTGAACAATTCTGGTGGGGAAGAAGCTTTGGAATGGGATGAGACTGACATCACTACAGAACCTGTTTGTGATACAGAGGATAATCAACAGCCCTCAGCAGACATGGTTAGAAGATGCTGCTCAAGACAAGTTGTTCCAGATGACCCTCACCAGCCAAGCCCTTTTCAGACTCCTGTATATCAAGTCTATAGTTTGCACAACATGGAACGCTTTGACACAAATCTAGATTTGTCTTTGAAAGAGAACAAGAAGTTGGATTCCCTAGCACCCCTTCCACTTTCTCTTCTGCAAGGCTGCAATTTTTTATCTCTGCCAGATTTAGCTAATGAGTCTCCACAAGCTCATCGCCTTACAAAAATGCAAGTAGATTTTAGTGGTCACTCTGAAAGTGAAAGTGGCATTGCAAGTGGCGAAGGTGTAACTGCTGCTAATTCAGAAGGGTGTCTATCTCTGGATGGAGAAGGACCACAAGGGTGCCAAGATCAGAATGATGATGTAGGTCAGATTGGCAGTAAAATGGTTGGACTTGGACAATTTTCTAAATCAAAGCCTCCAACGCCACTTATGTTTCAGAATACTTCCCAAATACAGCCTAACAGACTCAAAGCCATGAGTTTGGAACAAAATCAGAGGAAAGTTCCAAATTTATGTTTCCAAAGAACACCCAATCAGACTGGTGTAAACAGGACTATGCTTCCTGCTAGCTCTTCAGACCATAGCCTTGAGGACAAGGTGGATTTTCAGGACCTGATTGAAGTCTTAAGTCCAGAAAACTCTCAATCCAGCTCTTCATCCCTGGAATCACTCTCAGTCCCTGGTGAGGTTCTAGAATCCCCAGCACTCAAACGTAGTGTGTCTCTGGAGAGCTGGCCAGCCTCATATAAGAGTAATGAAGATCTGTTCAGTCAGCAAGGTTCAGCTGATATTACCCCAGGGAGTGAACCAGGGGAAGAGTTAAGCAAACGTACCTTAGACTTGCTTAAGAGGCTGGAGGATATTGAATGTCCCTCTGAACAAAAAATGAAGCGAAGTTTATCTGATGACATTACCCTAAGATGTAGTTCCCGAAAACCATCTGTATCTGGTATCAACCTATCACCAGACAAAGAGTCATCAGGGAATGAGGACATTGGTTCTGAGTTGACTGAACTAAGTAGCAGTGAGGAACTATCATTGAAATCTGAAGATATGATTGTACTGAAAGGTAGATTAGGATTACTGAACTCCAATGCTAGTTTCCGCAAACATCTAAGTCGTTCATTAGGAGGGGAAGAAGGGGAAGCTAACTTAAGCATGATTGTTAACGTATCATGTACTTCAGCCTGCACTGATGAGGAAGATGACAGTGACTTGTTGTCAAGTTCCACTCTCACATTAACTGAAGAAGAGGAGGAGGAGGAAATCGAAGAGCCAAATTCCAGTATGGGAAGTGAAGACGAGGCTGGAGATGGTACAGGACTACCTTTAGGATCAGATTTTATCCGAAGAGAGTTGCAGGCATGGATAAGACCTTCATTTCTGCTTCCCAGAGAAAGAAGAAAAATGAATAGAGTGTTACAAGATATGGCTGGTACTTCAAAATCTGAAAAGATATTGCATAGCTCTATACACAAACAGAAGGCGAACAATGGAAATGATAAAGATTTATCCAAGGTTCCAACAACATCAAGAGAGGAAAAAAGTCTAAAGAATTTAGGTTTGTTGGTGGATGATGTAGAAAATGGAAATGTCCACAGTAAGGTAGAAACTGTAAAGGACACTGAGATAAAGACAAACCTTTCTGGAAAGAGCAAAAAAATAGGGCCATACCCATCAATATCAATAACTAAAACAGAAAAACTACATCCTCCATGCATGCCTGCCTTAGCCTATCACAAGCCCCGTGAGCTAGGACCATCTTCAAATGCGAAGAGCAACCTACGTGTTACATGTGATGCAGTGGCAGATGTGGAAATGACAGACAGTAGTACACTGGTGCCAGAAAATAGGCAAGATAAATCACCCACTAAAGGTATAGAATCAGCAAAGGAGCCTTCATGCTCTTGTCATAGTTCAGCACATGAAACATCTAGTAGTCCAGATTGCACTGTTCAAGACTTTGTAAAGGAAATTTTGGGTATGACGTCTAATGCACTTCATAGATCATCGCCACAGGATGGACAGAACCAAGGTACTGGAGCACAGATCCGGGAGAAGGTGCTAGAGTATTCTCGTAGGCAGCTGGAAAGAGGGGACTTCTACTCTTACTTATCTCTTTCCTCTCATGACAGTGATTGTGGGGAACTAAATGGATCTGCCACTACAACTGAGGTGCCAACAGAAGGTTACACAGAGCAAGAAATTGAGGATATGTTCGAAGCTTGCACAGATGACAAGAAAGGAATATCAATAAAAGAGCGGTTATCTCAAGATGTAAGTGGTCTTTCCAAGTTGTCTGCTCGAAAAACTATGGTTCCAGGAGCATCAGTTAGATGCCTTCCTAATTCTACTGTCATCAAGAATCCTCTGAATAAAGTTCCAACCTCAGGGCCACAAACAACCTCTAGAATATCTTCCCAGAAATTTCAGGATCATTTAGCAGCCAATACAAAAGGAGCAGGCAAAATCTCCAGCAAAAAAATACCCTCTATGAGAGAAACACGCTCTGAGCCAAAAGGGAAAAGTTCTATAAAGCCGACAGTCTCTAGCCTTCCTATCCTGCACAAAAGGGTCCCTAGGCCATCAACAGCAAGCAGTTCTAACCTGGGCACTGGACAAAAGGTATGTGTATTCTATTTCTGCCTTTATTAATGTGACTGTGAACACAATAAATGTAATAGAAAGTGGTTAACTAAGTAGGCTCCATAGATTCTTTATATACTAAAAATGGTTGATGTTTGTAATAATATCCATATTTATTTATCATACTATACATACAAATATGAAAAACCTGGAAAGTTGCATTACATGATACAAAGTGTAATTTGTTTTAATTAAGTTTAACCCCAAGGTTAGTAACCATTTTGAGGTTTTCTAGTGAAAAGTATTTTTCAGGTACATACCAGGTACATAAAAAACACTAAAATATATCTCAATTATTTGAATTTTTTGCAAAGCTCCTGAACATTATCACCATAGCTGCTTGGGGCGGATAGTGTATTCCTATGTGTAATTCTGTATTTCAAAAGTTAAAGTATAGTTGGAAAAACCCAATTTAAAAGCCTTTGCAGATTTTTTGAGTTTTATTGCAAAGCCCCCGAAGATTTTATTGCCACAATTGCTTGGGGGTGGCAAGGGAATCTATGGGAATGTGTCCCAGAGAAAAATTAAAAATTGACAGCATACATATTTTGCAGCAACAGCAATTTTACAAAAAACACCTGACTATTGTGTTTAAAAATGTAAAAAATATTAGGTGGTGTTTCATATTAAGCCAGATTCAGGAGATAATACATGTTGTTCTTTTTTACAGAGATCATTAAGTGGCTCCAAGACTCACAAGGACCTGTGATTCTTCAGCTCTTGACAAGGGTGCCTCCTCTGCTGGGGTGAAGGTGGCAGTGTGCTATGCACTGATCTTCTGTCTATGCTTCCTCTCACACAGCTTTTTGGGTGTACATCAGCTTCCTTATGTGAGCAAACCTGAAGACTCTCTGACTTCTTCGGTGTAGAACAGGGTATAGAGAATAAGGTGCCCCAAAGCAATGTGTATCACCCTCAAAGACCAACTGTGCTTTTTTTGGAAGTATGATATTTACATGTAAGCAAGTCTGTATTGCTCCAAGGTTATGTAAAGATTATTTGTGAGCCAATGGAAGAAGATGTTCTGTTAACAATGAATACAGAAAATAGATTGTTGCAGTTTTGCAGGTACCTGCTTGAGGAACCTGAAAAAGGACATAATGTTATGTGAGAAATTACAATGGACTGAAAAGTATGACCAATGAGTTAGTAAGAATAGTATGGAAGGTAATGATTAGGATGTAGAATGTAAGTGATGGTAAAATATTGAAAGTTGCTAAACAGGAAGAATGAAATAATTTTAACTCCTTTGTCACTGATTGAACTGGTCTGAGCAGTATTAAACTCTCTATATTTGGACATCTTCCCAGTAAAGGTGATTACCAATCATAATAAGAAGATTTTCAGTCTTGTGTTGGAGAATATAATCCATCAGAGATGTTTGTAAGGGTCTGCTGTATGTGACGGTCTTTAAACTAAAATAATGTAGTATTATTTATTTAAAGTAGACCAAAAAGCAATGATTATGTGCAAAGTGCTTTGATACATAGCAACCAACCAGAATTCATTTCTTAAATGATCTGACTATAGAAAATGTAAGCTGAGTTGGTTTCCATGAGTTATTGCATGTTGCATAGCATCCTTGTTCCCTGGGTCACCACATTGCATAGGCTTAAGTGTTCACAATATGTGACTTTGAACTTACTTTGAATTGTTTGTTTTCTATCATGCTTCCCATTTCGAAGAGTAGCCATTTTATTGGTGGGTCAAATAAAAAAATAAATCTATTCATTCCCCAAAAGATAGTGAATGCCTATGATTGCGGTAGGGACACAACACTCCAGAATAATAATAAAAAATACCTATATATATAAAAAAATAATCTAAAGTACTACCAGCAGGTCACATTTCTAAAGTTTTTACTTTAGGCAGACATAAGGCTGTTGATAAATTGACTTCTAGTAATTTTGCCTGATTGTTTTTAAAGCAATTCATGGCACAACAAGGAAGAAGAGAAAATAAGAAAAGGTCTGTACAGGTAAATAACAAGAAGAGCGCTATCCTTACTGTCTCACATCATTTCACCCCTAGTCTATACATAAAGCCCAATGAGTTCAGCGGTGAGCATGAGTCTGACTCATTCTGCTTCAATTCATAGCTTTATAGAGTACGCAACAGTTTGAGTCACAGAGAAAAACATTTTTGAAGTATCTTTCACTGTATCACTGATAGATTTAGATGTCTTTAAGCAAATATTCATCAAGAATAAAGGCTAGAGGTTTATTTTAAATGTATGAGGTCTAGGTGGGTCAAGATCCATCTAATCTACACTATATGGATTTGGTGATCTTCACAGCATCATCCTTCTTTATTCCCCATTTGTATGAAAATAATAAATCATTTGTGCTAACAGGTTTGAATGTTTGTGGTCGTTGGCACAGTAATACATGGTATGTGTGGGCCTGGAATAATTCACCATTTTTTTTTGCTACGGAGCAGTATAAAATAAACAGCCCACCTTGGTAATATGGACAATCTTTTAATGAAAGGATGCAGGAGTTGTTCCTCAATAAAACATCCTTCTGAAAGTTTATTCTATTTTATACTTTTTTCTGGGGATCAAAAAGGTATTGAGAGCTTTAGATTTTCCAGACAATTACACTTCTGGAATAATTAGGATTATGCATTTGTGAATTATGTTTACAGCTGCCTCCTGCCTACAAAAAAAGCTTAAAATTTCTTACAAAAATCTTTGTTTGCTACACATTAACACTAACTCTTAGCACACTCAACTGCCACCACCAGGTAAATTCTAGCATAAGCTGTCTACAAGGGTATTCATATCACATTTCCTAAATGTCTGGTAAAAAGTAATGTTGATACATGTCCTGCAAAGACTACTGGTACTTTATTAGATAGGAACTTTGTACATCTTATTGACCTTTTACGCTGCTTTATTAAAAACTGCAGTAACCCAAAGCAACCAGTCAGAAATAATCTCCTAATTTAACTAAATGCTGTTTGGTTGCTAATAATTTCTGCACTTTGCACATCATATGTGTCCTTTTAATGCCCTACTGCATAAACCTGATTGACCTTTACAGCACAAAAGGCAATTTTTTTGCAATATATTATAATAAATTGTTAATAAGTTGATGTAGGTTCATTTTATGAACGAACTTCACAGGTTTCAAACCACAAATACGCTAATGCAAGATGTGATCACAGCTGGCATTACTGTTCCATGATTTCTTCCAGTAATATTTTCCACTATACTTTAACTACTACATAAGAGGATGATGGTATAGTGGAGTTAGCTAGGTGTTATAATTATGGGGTGTGTACAAAGACACAGGTTTGTAAGGTTACAGTTACAGTATAAAGGATCTTCACCTGCCAATTTCTTATTATACTATTACAGTGTATCAGGCTTCTCTTTTTAGAAGTTTTATAAATCTATAATTTTAGACATAGCTCTTTATAGTGGTTGGGGTGATAGGACCAGCCAAGCAATGTTTGTAGACCTAGGTTGCCTGATGCTACTCCAGGCTTAGATACAGCCAGTGCCCTTAGTATATTAGGTATTATAAACCCAGCCTGCCAGATCACAAAACATGTTTGTGGTACAGACAGGTAGGAGAAGGAAACCAATACTGGAATTCTTTCAACCCTGGACCCCACAGCAGATTGCATAATTGCCGAAAGGGCTGGTTTGATGCCAACATGTAACTTATCTGTGCCAGTATTGACTTCTCCATTTTTTATTTTTATCTTTTAACCTTAATATCATAATGTTGCATATTTATTTTCAATAATTAGAAGCACCAAACCCAGAAAATGTTAGGATAATAGCATGAAGCATAGCTTATCACTTCCATTTGATCAAAGTGTATATTTAGTCCTTTCTACTTGTAGACAGGACTGAATATAGCTTCATGCACTGTAGATTTAAGCTTTGAGGGAAAGAGGGGACTTTTTAACATGTGTTTTCCATTTTCCATCAGCAATGCAAAATGTATTAAAATAAATATTAATTCATAAAGGAAATGTCACACTATCAGAGCACAATTAGAGATGGAGAATACTCTACAATAAATGGGATGTGACCAATTGAAGGGTTGATTGGCTTAATAAATGGGGGGCTTGGGGAACCAAGAGTTGTCCAAAAACAGTACAGAGCACTGTTATCTGTCACACAAATATAGGGTTTTAATTTTAATAAGCCTTGTGGGAAAGCCTAAATAGCCCTGGGGTATGCCACGTGGGAAATGGTAATGGCTCTAGGATTTTTAAATTGGTTCAATTTACAATGTTTAAAAAGTATAGGTTGTTGCTTAAAAGTGGTGTACCAAAAAATATGGAAGTCAGAACTGTGTCCAATAAAACACATAGACCTGCATACAATACAATGTTACATTAATACAATTAATTAATTAAATAATTAACATTGAATACAATGTTAGCCACATTTTGTATTCTCACAATTGTGCTGTTATAGCAGATATTAGAGCACTTACATAGACATTTGCTGCTCTACAAATAATATTGTTTCCTTTATTAGATTTGTTATCGGGTCATTGACCAAGTGTTCTTCGTTTTGCCAAATGATGTAAAATTTATTTCTGATATCTGCCTTTTTTTAAAAAAATCTGAACTTTATTAGCATTTTTTAAGAAAATATACTATGCATGTACTATTTATGTGTTTACAATAAGGGTTCCTGCCCTCTAAAGATACATTATGTGCTTTCATTTTAATGAATAAAATGTACATGTTTCCACTAATAACCTTGTAGATGTGAAGGTGAACATTACAAAGATCCTGAACACATTTACCAGAAAAGTTTAACTAATATCTTCAAAAAATGTCAAACATCTTTTGTTGCATAAGGATAAATTTACGGATTTAATATAATTAATTGTTAGAGATATGTTAAACCAACAGACGATTATTTTTACTAAATGGATTGCCTGTAACATGTTTCACTAAAAAAAACATTCAAAACATAACAGCGCTAGAATTCACAAAGATAAGATAAAAACAAATTATACTGCCATATCCCCAGTTTAAAAAAAATATAAAACACTGTGCAGTTGTAAAGCATAGCAAGCATGCTCCATACATGTGCCTTGCCCTCCGCCTGCCTAGGGAGCCTGGAGTTAGAGCGCTATGTATTGAAGCAATGAAGAATCCACGACCATTTTCCTCCAATCACAGATATTTCTTTGCTGAATTAGCCAGACAGAACTTGTTTGGATTACCTTAAGGTCTAAACATGGCCCAGATTTTATGAATGTGCTGTAAAATATGGGTCATGCTACGAGTAGCCGATAAAATTACTAAGTGATAGCCGCTTCCCATCATAAATACTGGGAAATTGCTCCTTTATCAAACCACTACCCCAAAGTAAAATGGCATGAATAGTTCGGCCAAAAATTCAAAATAAAGTAACTAAAAATGTCCATTCTTTTTAAAATGACATGGTAACTCATTTCATCAGCAGTATGTGCAGGTAAACTTCTTATTTTGTATAATGACATTGATCATTGTCTTGCTTCTACCTGTGGATTTGAAGAAAGAGCAGTTTCTCAATGAAATCTGACTTCAAGATACATTCACAGGAGATAACTGTGTTCTGTTTTCAGGTATCAGAGTTGGCCAACAATTTACCAAGGTATTTACATATTAAATACAATTACAGATTTAAAAAAAAAATCAGTACTACTGACAGTTGCATTTCTTTTTAACCAGGTAAATATGAAATACTGCATCTGAATATTTTTATTATACACGAGTTATAATCTGCAGGTAGAACTCTAATCAAGTCTCTAAACATATCCTCCTCTTCTGAAAGCACATACCGCAAGGTGAATTAACAGTGTCTGCCAGAAAACACACAGGGTGCAGAACTTTCTCAAAAACATGTGTAATTACATTCTCTAATATATGAATATTTTCTAAATAAACTGTATACAAATAAAAAAAAAATAACATACATTAAAAAATGGCCAAAGATCATTAAAATTTCCCCCAAATGCTCCATCGAAATAGTTGCAAATGCACAAACAGCAACATAGTTTTAAGAGAAAGTTTATCCAAAGAAAAAAGAAATGTGCAGTTGGTTGGAGTTACATTTGTTCATATAAGTCCTGGTACTGCAAAAAAGCTGTCATTCTGCAGTAAAATTCTATAATGTCAATCCTATAAAAGATGAAGCTGCGAGTGCCCCCCCCCAACAATATATTGGTAATCACCATGAACAAATGCTATTTCGAGCTAAACAGAATTAGTTGAGGATGATAGGTCTATCTCGTATAAGAACCTGTATTTTATAGCGCTTTTATGTTCCACTTGTATTTTGTTTAATCTCCGGCTTTTGGTTGTTTTAAACAACATGCATAGATGTCAAATATCAGAGACCTGAAAACTTCTATGTGGGCTATATTCAGAGGAAAAGGGTGCCTTGCCATATGTCTTATTCATTCAAAAAGTTTGAAAAACATTCATGAATGGAAGTGGAGTATGCAGACGGGATGCGGAGGTTAAGTCAGTAAATGATCCTGGGTGGAAGATGGGAAATGTGTGAATATTTTCTGTATATACGTGGATGTATTATATCAGTGGCAGAAGCTTAAATGTCTGTTGTGTGTTCATGTGGGGAATATTGGCCTTAAATAAATTAAATATGCATGGGAACTTCAATAATAAATGCTAAGAAAATGGCACATCTTCAGTCTGTGTTTCTTTCTTTTCCTGGAATAATGTAGTGCTGTTTTTTGGGTGTTTAGGTGACAATTGATGATCCAACACATGATTCAACTAAAATGTGTTCATTAAATCCACATGCATCTAATATGATAGAGAGATAATTGCAGTGGCTTCATGGAATTTGCAGTAACTCATTGTAATCAGGACTTCCCTTTGTATTAAGATCATTTTAACACAATATATGATGGGGTGTCTGATGATACATGTCCTGACTTACTTCTTATACACACATTACCGGGTCATTTAGGAATAGTTGTACTGATAGTAATTGCTTTCCTATTAAATAGTATTCCACTGGTATATGATATTTTGTGTCAAATGCACTGCACTGAATATAAAACAGCAGTATTTAGGGTATTCTGGCTGATTACCAATCAAAAAAAAAAAATGATCAGATCGGTCAATCAAGAGCAAAATTGATATTGGTTCTGTTCTTGTTCACCAGCCTTAGGATTTCCTACTTCAATATTTTTGTATATTTAGATGCCCAATTGGTAAAAATTGTAGAAATTTGGATTTCCCATAATTTTCTGTATTGGCATTTAAGCACGTCTATTCTACTATTTCCTTATTCTATCCAAAGGCAAAAACAAAAAAAAAAGTTTTGGTCAAAACACAAAAAGTTAGGAAAATGCATATGATCAATTTCCATTTCAGCAACACAACAAGAAGAAACAAAATCAACCTAACAGGAATGAAAAACTGACTCCATCCAAATTTCCTAAACCTTTTTTCCTCTATCCTCTATTTCGATTCTTTATATATATATATATATATTTATTTATAATCATGATATACACTAAAGACAAAAGTAATATTAGTGCAGTTTTTTTTTAAGACCGCCAAGGTCATAACATATAATTTAGGAATACTATTTCCTTTGTCATATGCAAATTCATTTATAAATTTCAAGTTTATTTGGTGTTTTTATTGTAATGTGCTATTATGTGCTAAAAAAATAAATACATTAAACACATTAAACCTAACATATACATAGCAAAAATGACAAAAACATTAGGTGAGGAGAGGAAGGGGTTAATTACAATGAAATACAACTTTTAATCAAACATTGGTTATCTAACAGGGATTCATTAGCACAGTTTATAGTGGCAAACCAAATCAGTGAAAAATGTACCTTAAAATGCATATAATTCCTGATTAGAAGCAGCAGAGAAAATCAGAATGTGATGCTCTTCGTTCTAGCTTACCAGGACTATTTTTACAGATCTCTGCACTGTGCTAAACCCAAAGCTTCTATAAAATATTATTGATTAAAATCACACTCCTAAAAGCAGAATACAGTACCAATCAGTGGTGCTCACTAATCCAATTTTATTTATTCTTCAAGTTGAGCATTTGATCATTTTTCTTGGACAGCATACAGATATAAGTAGAATGCAGTTGTGGGCATTGATGACCCTGTTGCTATTTGCAATAAAACATATTTGCCTGATTTATTGAGGCTCTCCAACACTAATGAATATTGACTATCATGGGAGAAGATAGGTAATCCAGCAAACCTGGAATGGACTTCTTAAAATCACTTGCAAATTTTTTCAATCCTGAACCAGATCCATGGTTGGCTGGATCATATAGTCTTATCTTATCTAGTCTTGGAGAGCTTTAATAAATCAGACACTGACTTTCAGTGGGTTAAACTGTATAATGGTTGCATTATTGTGCTGTATGGAGTTGTGAAGTTTTATATATCAGACAGACAATGGGTTTAATAATAATGCTATACAATCAATTGCTGTGCAAATCAGTGTGGCAAACTCACAATGACATGCTGATTTATGAATACAGACTGAATGAAATGAGGAAGTTTAAGATGAGCAATGGACCGGCATTAAATAGCGTAGTGGATGGCTATTAGGCCATAGATATATACCATGTTACTAAAGTCACAACAGTGGTAAATGTGGCTATTTATGCTTAATACCTGGTGAAGTATTTTTAGTTATGAGGGATACAATAATTCCATCCTGTGAACAGTGAATATTTACTATGAGCAAACAGAACATTAAATAAAAAAATGGACAAAAAATTAACAGTGGTGGACAATACCTACAGTACAGGTCTCTTTATAAAGTAAGATCAACAAAGTCCATGCTTGTTACATAGAAGTTTCCTTCAGAGGATAAGTGTATTTGTAAATAAAGTACAGTAAAGTATTTTGCCCAACCTTCACACATTCGTACTTACAAAGATTCCAGTATTTCACAGGTGCTGCTATTGTTCACATGCGGCAGTGCCTGTGCAGTAAAGCTCTGTTGGCTTCTATAGAGAGGATGATCATCATTGGTGTCACCCAACATACTTCCCCAATATCTACTATTTCTAGCATCATCCCAAGCACTGAAGGATCCCATTAGTGAACCTTCAAAGTTTTTAGACTACAGATCAGATCTGAGCATTTAAAGGATGTCTCTGGGTTGTCAACTGGGGATAAAGAAAAGGTAGATTTTCTAAACTCTTTTTTTTTAGCTCTGTGTACACAAAGGAAAATGGCAGAGCTCAAGTCCAACTTCAAAATAGCAATGTCACTGCCTTAAACTATTCACAATGGCTCAAAATTGATATGATTGAAAAACAGTTGGGCAAAATTAAGGTTGACAAAGCACCAGGACCTGATGGATTACATCCACGTGTCCTCAAAGAGCTGAGCTCGGTTATTTCAAAGCCATTATTTCTATATTTTAGAAACTCTTTAATCACTGGCATGGTACCAATGGATGGTGTCAATGTGGTTCCTATCTTCATAAAGGGAGCAAAGTCATTTCCAGGTAACTACAGACTGGTGAGTTTAACGTCCATAGTTGGAAAGGTCCTAGAGAGTATGATAAACAACCACATAGTGAAGTTTCTGCTAAAAATAATATTATAAGTCATAGTCAGCATGGCTTCAAGAAAGACCGAAGTTGTCAAACAAATTTACTCTCTTTTTATGAGGAAGTAAGTAATCAGGTAGACAGTGGAATAGCGGTTGATATAGTGTACTTGGACTTTGCTAAAGCATTTGACACTGTACCCCACAGACGAATAATATGCAAGTTAGGGTTAATAGGTTTAGAAAAGTCAATCTGTAAATGGATATTAGTGGTGTACCCCAGGGTTCAGTGTTGGGACCTTTACTGTTTAACATCTTTATAAATGATATAGAGTTTGGGATTAAAAGTACCATTTCTGTGTTTGCAGATGACACCAAACTATGTAATGGAATTAAGTCCATACAGGATGTCTATAATCTACAAGCAGACCTGGATGTACTGTTTGATTGGGCAGCCAAGTGGCAAATGACACTTAATATTTTTAGATAAATGTAAAATTATGAACTTGGGGGCTAACAACATGCATGCTTCATACTGTCTAGGGGGAATACATTTGGGGGAGTCAGAAATGGAAAAGGATCTGGGGGTTCTGGTGAATCAAAGACTTAATAACAGCATGCAATGCCAAGCTGCAATATCTAAAGCCAGAAAAATATTTCCTAGTACTAAAAGAGGAATAGACTGCAGAGATGGAGACATAATCCTGCCCCTGTACAAAGCATTAGTCAAATCACATCTGGAATATGCAGTGCAGTTTAGGGCACCAGTTCACAAAAAGGACATTGTGGAATTGGAGAGAGTGCAGAGAAGGGCAACTAAATTAATAAAAGGAATGGAGGAGCTCAGCTATGAGGAGAGATTAGCTGAACTGAATCTATTCTCCCTTGAGAAGAGACGTTAAAGGGGGGATATGATCACCCTGTGTAAATATATAAACGGTCCATATAGAGAACTCTCTTCCCCATTATTCACTTTGAGATCATTACAAAGAACAAGAAGGCACTCTTTGCGTCCTGGAGGAAAAGAAGTTTAAGCTCCGGATAAGGAAGGATTCTTCACTGTAAAGTCTGTGAAAATGTGGAATCGGCTCCCTCAGGAAGTAGTTTCAGCAACTACTATAGATTGCTTTAAGAAAAAGCTAGATAAAAAAGCACAGAATATAACTGGGTATTAAGACTTTAAAGTAAAAATAACAGGGACTGTTGATCCAGGGAACATCCGGTTGCCTCATGGAATCAGGAAGGAATTTTTTCCGCTGTTAAAGCAAATTGTACCAGGATTTTTTTTGCCTTCCTCTGGACCAACTATGTCCATAGGGTTTTATATCTGGGACGTTTATTTCCATAGTGGTTTAACTTGATAGACATATGTCTTTTTTCAGCCTGACCTACTATGTAACAATGTAACATTTACTTTTAAACTCCTAACAACTCCTTTAACTGGTAAGTTTCTCAACATTTTAGATGTGATATTTCTTCTTCATGGTTCAGTTGGAGAACATTAAGGTTGATCAATGCCAGATGATAAAATGGGTATGATTGTCTGGCTAACTATAACCTAGGTCCTAACAAGCCTATATGAAGGCAATAATAGGATCAGAAAGACAAATGAGATCAGAAAAGTGTGTGATGTTCAAGAGTGTTCAAATTCACCAAGCAAAGGCCCAGATGACATACACACAAATTAAGATGAAGGATGAATCACTGTCAATTGTAGCTGCACAATATAAATGTTATAGTTCAGGTAACTAAAGTTGGCCATACACAGGTCAATTTTGCCATTTAATTAAGCAGTCCATTTAGTTATGTGAATGAATCCACCCAATATATTTAAATTTCTGAATTCTAAAATGTTCAATTTTCTTGATCTTACAAGTATGTAGGTTTTTGGGACTCTTGGACAATTTCTGCTTGGTCAAACTTTAAGCATGCATATATGTTCTTGTCTTTACCAGGTTGATCAAAGGAAAATATATTGAGTTGAATTTGCATTTTAAACCATTGTGCAGAATCAATATGAAAGAATTAGATGTGCATTGACTGTGGTGTGTGGTAGAATGACCAACTGATTTTTGATTGAAGGGGTGACATTTATATTAAACAAGTTGATCGAATTGAAAACCAAGCAAACTATAATAAAATTGTGAATGACTAGCTTTATAGATGCTGAAGTATATAAGTGGTAACTGAATACTCATCTGATCAGGATCGTCACACTTCATCATGTTTTAAATAATAAACTAATTCATGGGTGTCAAATAACAAGCATAACCTGTATAATATTCCAACAAACTTCTAATTTTTAAGATCATTTTAGGTGTCATGTAAATGGACCAATATAAGGGACCTAGCATCCTGGGCCTTTGGGGTTAATGCATGCCGAAGTGCAGATTATCTCATGGCTCCCCTCCCTCCATCCCTCTGGCAGTACCAGAGTTAAAAAAATGAACATCTTGCTCACCTCAGGGGTAAGAAAAATCTATTAAAAGAAAATAAAAACAGCTATTTCCAATCCCCCCCCTCTCTCCCCGCATCCTCCTTACTATCTGAAACTTTGTGATTCCGCAGGGATTTTATCAGCAGGAATTGATCTGCTTGTGGATTCCTGGGGCTCTTTTGAGGTCTGAATTATACCAGTATTGACAAAGCCTGAAAAAGATAAATAATTTAAGACATACATCTTGTATCACATTCAGTGCACGCTTTGTCCGGGCTCTGTTCTATCAGTCTTAACCTTTACCTTCACTCTTTGGCTCTAAACAAATTAAGACACATTATTTAGCTGCAGAATTTAAAGGCAGACGTGTTTGTGCTACAATTGTCTGGCTGCACTTTCTGGCCAAGTGCAAAGTGTCAGGTGTGTTATGGGAAAGGCTAATATCATTTGTAGTCCCTATCAAGTCTTGTAAATACATTTTCTCTTACCCAAATGTCACTTCGACTGGACATCATCTGAGTATTTTCTTCTGCTGAAAAAATACAGAAAACTAGGCTTTTCCTATTCCCTGGAATGACTTGATGCTAGGCTTTTCCTATTC
>NC_092869.1:10908698-10953581 GCF_032062135.1 Pyxicephalus adspersus
ACTTGATGCTAGGCTTTTCCTATTCCCTGGAATGACTTGATGCTAGGCTCTTCCTATTCCCTGGAATGACTTGATGCTAGGCTTTTACTATTCCCTGGATTTACTTGATGCTAGACCTTTCCTATTCTTTGGAATGACTTGATGCTGGAGTTTTCCTATTCTGTGGAATTACTTAATGCTAGACTTTTCCTATTCCCTGGAATGACTTGATGCTAGACTTTTCCTATTCCCTGCAATGACTTTATGCTAGGCTCTTTCTATTCCCTGGAATGACGTTATGCTTTGCAATACCATGTTTCTTCATTTTATGGAAAGCAATGTAATGGGGTAACCAGCGCTCTGTTGCACCCAGTCCAAGAAAAAATCCAGGTCACATGACACAAAATCATTTCTGAAATACTAGATGGTTATTTATCTAGACAGCTTTATGTAATTTAGTTTGGAGTGAGACTTATGTGAAGATCTCAGCTCTTCTAAATTTTTATGTCAATGAATTGTGGACATAGGACACCAGATATCAAAGTGGTAAAAAAGGACAAAGTCAGCAGATACCGAGGTCAAGTTAGGTCAGCAGAAATTTGCATAATGCAGAATAGCAGGCAAGCGGGTGTATTTAGCAGGCCAATTAGAATCTATAGCAGTGTTTCTCAACCGGGGTTCCTCCAGAGGTTACTAAGGGTTCCTTGACTAATAAAAAGTTTTGTCTCTCTGGTCAGTTAAGTGACACCAATGATTTTTTGGCTATTTTTAAGGGTGTGACATTCTCCCCACTGGCCAGAAATGTAAGAGGCATTCTTCCAATGACTGCCACACATGTACTGTGAGCTGTGAATAAAGTAAATATAGAAGGGGTTCCCCAAGACCTGAAAGTTACTTCAGGGATCCCCTATATTAAAAAGGTTGTGAAACACTGGTCTATAGGGTGAGGAAGTGTAGGGGGAGTGCAAGCAACTGCGTAATATGTTGGCACTATATAAATCCTGTTTATTAATATTATTAATATTAATAATAATATTAATAATAATAACGTAATCTGTATCAGGATAGGGTAAAATGTGAGCTACCACCAAAGATTCCTAAATAACCACAGTGAAGATCAGACAGGCCAAGGCTCATGTTAAAGAGTCCTTATAAAACCTGCACTGGCTGTAGGGGTGGGTAATGAAGCTCACACTCTATCCAGCACATTTGCCTTATGGCAGAGTATTAGAAGAGACAGCACCAGAGCTTAAGATTTATAATTGTAATTAAATTCGGATAATTGTAGTTAAATTCAGCTATAGCTACTTTTTAGGTGGTCTGTACAATTGAAAAGTATCCCTGCATATGAGACAGGCCATATTCTGCCACCCTCAGCAAGTAGTAAATTTTACTTGTAAGTAATCTGCAGATGGTAACAGATAAGAATCATAGGTGTCAGGCAACCAATAGAAACATTTAGAGTTTAGGGCTAAATTTTGCAGTAGTTGTATTTTCATTTTGCCCATTTTCATTTGAAGGATATATACATGCTTAATATCAATATTGTAAATTATTCAAGGATAGGTACATGACAATTTCTGATTTTTTAAAATCTATTTAGAATGTTTTTTGTGGATTTCTGCTTTAAAAATACCTGGCATGCTATATACCAATGAACTATATAGTTCAGACATCTGCCTCAGACTACATTGAAGACAGTTAGTAAACAGGTAGTCCCAGGGTTACATACGAGATAGGGACTGTAGGTTTGTTCTTAAGTTGAATTTGTATGTAAGTCGGAACAGGTACATTATTTTATTAAATGCAATTAGGACAGATGTTTGTCTCAACATATTATTAGGCAGCATGATATCAGTTACTGCATAAAATCCTCACTTAATAATTAAGGTAATCACAAACAAAGCAAAAAAATACTTTATGGAGGCTAGACAGTCATTACCTTCTGGAGCAAGCTGTGCTTTGATATACCAAAATAAACAACTGAAGAGTTTGTCTTGATCATTAAAGAGTTACAAGAGGCTGCAGAAAGAGCTCCATCCCTAAGATCACCCACAACCTCAGCTGTGTTTAGCAAAAGATTTCTTCTACAAGTCATGCAAACTGCCCTCTCCCCCAGCCAGCCTCCATCCGGCACACGAGCAAGCAGGGAAGCCCCGTTCATATCTAGGAGTCGTCTGTATGTCGGATGTCCTTAACCTGGGGACTACCTGTATTCTTTTCCAGAGTATCGTTTTGCATTATAATGTGACACTTTAGGAGGAAATCATCTTGGTTTGCCCATAGGCAATGGATGCTGGGTCTACAGAAAGCCCCATGGGGGAGTTTACCATGTAGAAATGATGGACCTGATTAATAAAGCTTCCAAGGCTGGAGAGTATACACTTTCATCAATGAAGCTGGTGATCCAGCAAACCTGGAATGGATTTCTTCAAAGTCATTTGTTATTTGCTAGCAAATTTTTTGAATCATGTACCAGATCCATTCTAGATTTGCTGTATCACCCAGCTTCACTGATGAAAGTGTATCCTCTCCAGCCTTGGAGAGCTTTATTAAATCAGGCCCAACAATCTGAAAATAAATTACTTCATTTATAAAGGATGTATACAAACAAATAAGAAAATTTGTACATTTCAATACCCGTACTTTCACAACAAGACTTTATCCCATATTCTAGTTTTTCCCTCATTTGTATCATTGCAGAGTCTTCACATCAGGCTCACTTTTCATATTTTTAGGCTTTATTTCTTCCCTCCCTAACCTCCCCTACACAAGGTTTTATTAATGGTGACAAGGATAAACTACCGCAGAATGATAACTTTACCTAGAACTAGAGCAGAAGAACTTTGTGAACTGTCTGTGTTTGATATCATGTCAATGGCAGCATTTCCTTGCTTTGCAGATAGTGTTGGATCTCACAAAAGACACCCCTTGGGTTCTTAGGAGAAGCCTCTAGGTACCCAGTAAGTTCTAAAATCAGCGAGGGGCTTACATGTTGCTGTAAGCAGGCCACAGCACGGGAAAATAACAGCTATTTATTCCATTTTTTCAACACATTGAACTATGTGACATGAAGAACTTTCTGTATCACCTATTCTGCACCTGGCAACTGAATGGCCTAGAGGTGTCTTCTGCATGGATTCTCCTAGAGGCACCCACTAATCAGTGCCAGATCATACTGACTTTCAGAACTCCTCACAAACATTATGCCTTAAAACATTAAAAAATATACAGTTAATCCTTTTTATTCCTTGTTATGTACATTCTGCTTTCAGACCTGTCTTAAGATCAAGAACTCAAACTCATTTTGCAAACTAAAAAAAAAAACTTGGGCACACAACAAACTGAACAATTTCTTGTTGTTTGTAATGATATCATTTCAGGGTATACTTCACATTTAAATGCTATTTCATGCTTTCGTCGGTTAAATAAAATTTTATAATTGTCAACCCTTTGCAATGGAAGGGCAACTCAGCTTACATAAATGATATCAATAATGCATTTATTGGGCGCATTATACAACAATTTTTTTAAATGGCATGTTCGTAAACTTCAGTTTTCAAGATAATAATTTGCAAATCTTTCAAATAAATGGTATGTTTGGACATTTTCTAGAATTTAGGTGTCATTGTTTTACCCAAGACAATATAATGCCAGCTGCCATGTGACGCTAATATATTCCAGCAATACCAGCACCGTCTTGTATGCTATCGATGACTGACTCTGTGTTAATGACACTTTAAAGTGAGAGGATTTCAAGGCACGGCAGCACACATGCCTCGGTTTTATAGGTCAAAGGCAGATAATTTTGTAATTCTCTGTTGATGAATCTCAGCAATTGTTTAGCATATTCTAATGTAAACCTTTGCACTCTTACCGATTTCATGTAAGAAAACATGAAATAAAGGATTCAAGATCACTTTTCTAGAATAAGATTTAGAAAATAATTATGAAAGCATCATTTTTTATTCTTTTCTATCTAAATATCTATTTGAAATAAGAAAAAATGGTAATAAAATATACAATTAATCTTTTAAAGGAATATATTGATGCCCAAGAACCATTATAGCAATCTGGTAGACTTATTTAAAGTCCAGACAAATATTTTGTTCTTTAGAATTGGACACAACTGGAAAGATTTTATATTTCAGTCAGGTTCTTGTTCCTGTCTGGGTCCCATTGGGGAGTTTTCCCTCATTTCTTGTCCGTGTCACATCCACATAAAATGACAGGAAGGCACAGGCAGCAATTATTAATGTTACCATGTATTTTTATATGTCATCCATATTATTAGTGCTGATTGTTCAGTTCATGGTCATATCAGTAACCGTCCCTCAGAGAGGCTTACAATCTAAAATCCCTACCATAGTCATTTATTCCTAAAATAATCTATGATCAAGTTTGGATGGAAAATAAATTTACCAAGCAGTGTGTTTTTGGTATGTAGGGGAAAACCCATACAATCATGTGGAAAACAAACATAGCGTGCAGATAGTCTCCCAGTGAAAAATTAAACCTGAGTGCTGTAAGGTCAGAGTTCCAGACAATAAGCCACCATGCCTCCCCAAGCCCAGATATATAAACATTGTCACTAAAAATTAGTGTTATCGTCTAAGACCCTGCTGGGGAGATTCCCACATGATTTGAGGGGAAATCTTCCACAAACCCAACAGCAAACAAGATTGTGTGATTACTGTAAGCATACTTCCCGCGGAGGGTCTCCATGATTCATCCATCGGGGTTTCACTCTGGTCTCCACCATGCTCGGCTCTCTACTCTCTCCCTGCTGAGCCCTGGCAGGCATAGGAAGGGTTGTAAAGCCTTGCACTCCAGCTGGTATGAATGACAGCTCTCTGTTGTCTGCCCTGACTTTCTGTGCCAATGCCACTTTGCCTGCCACCTATCCCAACCACCTGCCTTGTTACCAACGCCACCTTGCCTGCCACCTGCCCTGGCCTCTTGCTTTGATGTGGATACCCTGCCCTTTTCTCCACCAATCTGCCCTTTGGTGGTTTGACCCTTAGGGGTCATGACCTGGCAGCACCTAGCAGCACCTAGCAGCAAGGAGCTTGGTAGTCACCAGGTTTACCGTCCCATCATCTAATATTCTACTGCCTGATATAAAAGAAGGCCAAAAATAGAGCTTACTGATAATTTATCAATAAGGGATTGCTGCCTCTGGCTGCCAGTCTTAGGAGAATTGGAGGGAAATGGCTGTTCATTGTTCTCCTTGCTGGAGGTTTAAACATGATAAAGTAAATGCATAGCAGAGCCTAGCAAGTCAGGAATATACATTCAACTAACTGATCCAATATATATTCTTCACTGACCTATATAGCTGTGGACACTGCAGAGCAATTCATTATTATTAAATTATTCTTAAACAGGATTTATATAAAACCAACATATAACAACACAAACACATCAACAAAATTCCCAAAGAAAACCAGTGAAGTTATTCTCTGAGTCTCAAGCACTTTCCCTGCCAATGGGAAGGGAAAGAAAAAACAAAACTAAAATAAATTTAAAATTAAAGTGTTTTCAGTAATTTCTGAATTATTTACTTGGTTAGTTGTTTGTTTTTTCTTCAATTTTTGTTCTAATTGTTAAGAATATGCGTTTGTAAGGTACTTACCTCGCCAGCGATCCCGCGTCGTCCATGCCCACAGCGACCTCAGGGATCGCGAGCAGTGTAGAGGAGACCACTGCAGCAGGGGCTGCGGCTGCTCTGCTCGCAGGTTGTCTCCTCTCTCTGGCGGAGGGATCTGTCCAAGCCAAACTATGGCATCCCTGTAGACGTGCACAGTGCTGCTGCACGCCCCTTCAACATTCTTGTGGGCATGCACAGTAAAGCACGGCCCAGGGGTCCTGCTGTAACTATGCGCGCCTCTTGTACCCCCCGGGGGCTAGGAAGCTGGCTGCCCCGCTGCAGGGCGGGGCATGTATAGTTTGAATTCCCTGCGGACAAGTCGGCCGCAAGGTATTCATTATTCAGTATGTTTCACCCAATCCAATAGCGCCAGGTGGAGTAATGGGATTGGGCACTCTTCCCATTTAATGAGGCCCTGTCATTAGCACCCTTGCCCGTTATAGCCTCTGTGTTACAGTGTGCCTGGGTGCGTTGTTATTTGGATTACCATTTTTCCCCATGTTGTCTTCCCCTGTGTTTTGTCATCAACTCTGACTTATTACCAGCAGCGACCCGGTCTGATTATTGACTTTGCATGAACTCTGCCTGCCCTGACTTCAGGTTGTCCCTGACCTATTGGATTGATCTTTGGTGTTTTGACCTCGGACTGTACCTGGATCACGGAATAAAGTTTGTTGAAGTGTACCCCGGAGATGGTTGTGATTTGTGTGCCCAGGTGCATTACAGCATATAGCTGAATGGCCAAAGTCTGGGCACATCACTTTGAAGAGTCATAATGGGGTTACAGGGAAATTTAAGACCACCCAAAAATTACTCTGAAATGAAATTATATTAGCAAAAATGGGAGGGTCTGGTTCTAGTTAAATTAAAAAAAAACCTCAGTAGCTCTAAATCAACAATGTAATAATAATTACAACCAAAATCTCATGGATCATGACTCAAAATATTTGCATTGTATGTAATGATTGGCAATCTCAGTTTGAGGGAATCTTTAACCTGTGGATCGGTTTTAATTAATGTCAAACCTTAACCGGACCTTATGCAGAGGCATTTCAGAAAGGTGAAAAAACCTCACCTTACTAACATTAGGTTTATGTAGCAGCCCTTAGGAAATCTTTTGAGGGGTCCCTTTACCCTCTACCCTCACTCTTTCTTTTTGTCTGTAGTTTATTGTCTGTATGTATGAAATTATTTATAAGTAGACCTTTTAGTTCATTACCCGATCTGAATATAAAATTGTATCATACCTTAGTACAGTTTTGGTGAAAAATGTATCCACCACGATAATACACCTATCTCGTAGAACTAAAAGGTCTACTTATAAATAATTTCATACAAGATTGAAAATGTTTAATGAAGATTCACACATTTTTACAAATACATTGGGTACAGAATAAGTAAATACATAAATAGTTTCCTAAATACAGCAATAAGTATATTATGTCATTATTTCCTTTTCAATACAGAGTTATTACCATTTAAAGAAATGAGAAATGTTCCCTTAATAAATTGTGGGAATATTTACCTTGAATGTAGCAGGCATGCAGACAAAATAAATAAATAGAAATGTATTTTTCACATGACTTCATGATACTTAAAAGACCATAGTAATACAGCCCAGTTATTTGTATTAAAGACATTTTATTGTAAACCTTACTATTCTATTGTAAACCTAAAAAGTTACTGAAATGATAAATAAAACAGTCATAGCTGTAATATTATAAATGTAATGAATAAAAGTAGAATTTATCATTATTGCCTAAAAAAGATAAATCAAAAAAATTTTCAAATTAATGAGTAATTGAAAAGCAAACTACAGTGATGTTCCAAAAGCCTTTGGTATACATAATATAAAACTGCAATGTTAATGAATGAACATTCATCTTGAATCTTGATAAAAAAAAGCATTAAGTACAGGTGAACAAGAAAACGTGATAATTTTATTTAAAAAATGTCAGATTCTCTAAATGATCCTTAAACATAATTAAAAGAACTGTGAAAGTGAAAGTCATTGAGAATGGACTTGCTGATATAAAAGAAACCTCCCAGACAAGTCTGAGCAATAAATAACGTAAGTACTGCAAAGGACACTCAGGGCAGCCATTGGAGGATCCGGGGCCCGTGCCCTGAGTGCCGAATTTTTATAAAATCTCTAAAATCACTTTGTAGTCACATGCGAGGGGGTGCTGAGAGGTTCCTGGCTTTGCTCAGAAAGAAGAGAGCTAGGGTTATGAAATAACACATTTTTTTCAACATATTCCCCCGAGACTGATGCACTTGGTACAGTCCTTTGGTTGGGCTGCAAACCTGCTCTCAGCAGCATCTTTCACGTCAGAAATGTCCTCAAAACGTCGCCCCTTCTGGTGTTCCTTCAAATTCGGGAACAGATTATAGTCCCAAGGGGACAGGTCAGGTGAGTAGGGGCGATGGTGGACCAATTGGAAACCCAGGGTGTTCGATTTGGCAGCCACAACGTTGGACGTGTGCGCAGGTGCAAAAAAGGATCCCTTTGGTCAACTTTCCAAGGCATTGCTTCCTTCAGCTGGTCCAAGAGGATTAAAGTTGCATTAAAGGTGTTTATTCTAACCACAGTTACACTCAATAGAAATCTACCTTATAAAGCCATAATTTGGGTTTATTCACTGACAAAAGAATACATGAAACATCTATGCATTGTATTTTTGTCTCTTGTTGTCATTGTAATAAACAAACCTTCTTGTGATACTTTGATGTTTGTTAAAATAGTTGTTAGTTGTTGGTAGAATGAAATTGGCCAAGAAGACATCCCTTCTACAAGAGATAATAAATACCTTGCCCATTCCAATAAAAAGAAATACTCCACTGAAGTCTCATTGGAAATTGATATTTCTGGGTGTGCCAATCTCCTGTGTTTTGCTGTATTCATTGGTTCTTCTGCCAGCAACATGGAGGAACCAGTGAGTGCAGGCAACACAGAAGATTGACACATACGGAACTATCAGTTTCTGCAAAGACTTCAAGATTTATCATTAATGGAACAGTGTAACATGAAAAAGGTATTTGCTCATTTTATTAAGGGAAGAACGTCCCCTTACAGGAGCGGACTAAATGCCATCCTTATAGATAACCCGAAAGATCCTTAGTGTCATGCAGTTGGCCTGTCAACATGGTTTTGGCTTCAGAACTATGCAAGTTCTCAACGATTGTAAGCTCTTCTGGGCAGGGTCCTCTCCTCCTCCTTTGTCACTGTATCTGTCTGTCATTTGCAACCCCTGTATAATGTACTGCTCTGCATAATATGTTGGCACTATATAAATAGTGTTTATTAATATTATTATTGTTATTATTATTATTAATAATATTAATAATAATAATAATATTAAGAAAATAATGTCAGCCACAGCCTCTTTCGGAGAAAACCTGTAAACAAACCCTGAACAAATACAGAAGAAGGTCACTTTCATTTCAGTAAATTCATAGCTTATGTTGTGAATTTGAGAAGACTTGGTGGTTGCACAATACCAGGAGCCAAAACGTAAATCAAAAATACTAAAAGATAAAATTCACTGCATTGTTGCCCCCTAGCATTCTGCGTGGAGAACAGTTTATGACTAGTCCTAATGTCTACATAAATGCTTGGGAAGTACTGTTAAAATCTCGCTTACTCAGGTCCTGTGTGACTATTTATTGTTTTGCTTAGTGCTGTTTTAGGTGCTTTCTGTATATTTTACAGTTACTTTCAATTATTACTCTAGACCTTCTATACTGCCTTTGTTTATGGTATAATACACAATATATATGACATAGGAATTATATAAAAAAAGCATCAGATTGGCAATTTTATCAAATGTAAGTATGTATATAATAAGCACTGCAGATATATTGATAATATTGGTTTTGTAGAATGTCGTCATTTGTCCATTTTCTCTATATTTTTTACTTCTGGGGTTTACAACTAGTCCTGAGAAGCGGTACATGTCTTATCTTGAAATATCTTGTCGCTGTCTCCCATCTCTAGAATCTATCGAACCCCTAAACTTTGTTTCCTAAATATTCCAATGCTTCTGGAGCCCCTAAAGGAAACAAAAATGAAAAAAAAACACTCTCTCAATCCAGTCCATCTGGATGCCACATAGGGACTTATATCTTTTTAAAGCCTCATTCAAACAATAACTTGGGGTTGGTTGCTTTTGTTTTACTTTTGTGACCCTACAAACTTGCCCCCCCCCCAAAAAGTAACTAAAAAATGATGAGAACACCATATCTGATGTGTATCAAATACCAAAATATTTAGAGATTGTGTGTTAAATCCTGGCTACTTTTTGGCTTTCTTAGTATCCTTCTCTTCAGATTGTATGAGTACTTGATATTTCACACAGGTCTATTCTATACTCAAATTACTGACAATTATATTCCATGAACCTGACCTACTTCCTCTACTGCAGCCTAATACCCTAAACCCTTGTTTCTTGTTCTCCCTGTTCAGTTCTGTATCGCATTTTAGAATGCATTACTTAAAAAAAACATTTTTATAAAATTCTTCAATTACAGTTGAATTCTTCAATTAAAGTGCAGTGTTGTCATAGGTCTTAAAGTAAAAGAAAAGTATATATCATGCAACAATAAAAGTTCATTATCAGTGGCTTTCTTTTGAAATATATGCCTGAATTGCTTGGATCCAGATTGTGTCAACGGAGCCTTCCAAAACCGTAATGCTATCAGGTGCCGTTTTTATCGGGAGAGAACCTTCCTCTCCTTCAGTGCCAATTATATTTGAAATAATGCACCCCCTTTGGTTATGTCCTCTATGATGAACACTTGGCTTGGTTTACTTAGAAACAAGCAGACACAACTGAATAGTTCTGGAAATGCAATGTTTTATAATACATGTCTATGAGAGAGAAAAGGAAGTATCAATCACAAGCTTCTTCCTGGGCCTCTGGATTACAAAGGCGAAACTGGATATCCTCTACATCTTTTACATTCAGAAAGAAGATATTTAACAGAATATAGGACATTTTAACTTAACAAATCCCTATGCAACAAATTCAAAACCTTGGACAGTTCCCAGCCAGTGAGGATCAGTAGCATAACTTGTCTTGGCAAACAGATGTCAGTTGTTAGCAGGACATTGCAGTCAGGACAATTAAATGCGTATTCTGGTGGGACAATATTCACTATTTTGCTTTCTACATTCAAACTATACTTGGAAAACCTAAAACATCAGTAGTATGACTAGTAAAACCATTTATTTGGAACTTGTAGTAAACTTTGCTTTAACGCAGAGTACTCTGCCAGTAGGTCAACAGTATTGTCAAGACCCTAATGACTTAATTAAAGATAAAAATCAAATAGACTTTTAGATAGATAAGTTTTACTTTCTGTTTCATTGGGGGAGACATTTTTTTAGCTATCTCTGTTAGATTTGCTGTGGAACAAACAAGAAGACAAAATAATTCTGTACCTAAGAAATTCACACTGGTGATTTAACATTGGTGTTGTATTTTGTAGGATTTATACTGGAAAATGGAAAAATTTACTGGAAAATGTAGATAACCTGAAAGCCGTGGCATTGTTTTAATCCTGACTTATAAAATGTAATGCCCCAAATACTTAACTGGGACAAAACTTTTCTGCAGGAACAGAGTCCCTTTGACATGTTAATGGCCAATTGCTGCTGAGAGTACCACGGAGGTGCAGGAGATACAAAGCTGGGTCCAGGCGTAGGTGCCTGTAATTTTGGTGATCACAGTATGAACAGTTGTCCAAAAAGTGTGCAGGACTAAATGGTCCCATATACACAGACAAACTTACTTCTTGAGATCACTGCTAACACAACATAATTGTTTCCAAGAAAACTTTTTATATTTTCTGTTGAAGTACCACCTAAACTTGCCTCTTGAGTTTTATTATCTACGGATGCCCAAAATGAATAACAAATATTTTTTTATCCTCTAGTAAAGGAGGAACCTAACTCCATCTCCCCATGAGTAAGATACCAGGGAGTATTATACTATAGAAGTTGAGTAGGGAAATTGAAGCTCTAAGAAGTGCCTAACTTGCTTATGTATAAAATAGCATCTCACATGAGCGCCAATTGCAAAATGAAATGGAGAAAAAGTGTTGAATTCACAATGACTTCTAGTAGTCAAAAGCTGTCATTAGCTGGATGTCCACAATGGATTCAAGTTCATTTGAAATTGGAGGAATGGCTACAAAGAAACAGTTTTAGATACTAGGAGTAAATACAGATTTTTTTATAACAGATATCAAGCTGGAATTCATTTGGAGGCAAAATAGGTTTTTAAGAGTCAGAGCAAAGACAGGTATGTATGACAGGGCTTATAAAGGGGTGCTGAAATAAAAACAATAATGGAGCAAATTTGCATCAACATTTGTGTCAAAGACAATGGATACTTAATAAAAGGAGATTTTTTCGTATGTTTGCTAATCTGGCTTTGGGAATTAATTATTAATGACCCTTGATTTCAGTCTATTTAATCATAGCGTTGGGCAGCGATAACTCAGGGTTGGTAATAAAAAAAAAATCTGCATAAGTTTACAATTTGTTATGTGCAATAGGAACAGGGTAATTGCCATATTAGGGTGAACCCAGATACCACCAGAATGAAAATAAAGATGAGCAGGGAGAGTGGCTATGTCTAACAAGCTGCGGTGGGAATTCCGCTAATCCATTTGAGCATGTTAGGACCAAGGCATGTTGGTGTATGCCTTTCATAAACTCAAAGTTTAGCCTGTGAAATGTCTTCTCTGCTCCAGTGTAGATAAATAACAAAAAGAGGGCACTCCATGTATATATCAGGCACATTATATTTGGCTTCACAGTACATGGTCGAGACTAATGAGACCTGAATTATATGGGAGGACTTCTCCATGGATGTAATAATAGAGCATGTAAAACCATCCAAACTTGGGTTTAGTTTCATGGGAGATAATGAGGCCAATACCCCCTCCTCTATATTCGGGTTTGTATTTAAAGCTGTGCCAACACCAACCCCATTTTGTTCTTGACCTCCACCGTTTCCTTATTGTGTACACAGAGCTAAAAAAAGACATTTGACTTCTCTTTTTCTTCAGTCACCAATTTTGAGCTATCTTGTAAGAAGTCTATTTGCTCAGACCTGAATAGTTTACTATTATTGTATATTTAAATATTTTTTGCAACCTTTCATTCCTTTTTAATTTTTGCAGTCTTGATCTTTCTTTTTACATCTTTTGTTATATTCTTTGTAACTTTCAAATATTGAAAGTGTTCTTTCATCTTTAGTTTTTTTTTTTTTTTTTTAATGAAACTGAGTTTTTATTGAAAAAATGTTTTACAAATACAACAAAAGGAACAAAACGAAAAGAAAATGGACAAGAACACAACATACAGGAGCATTAGCAACATATTATCAAAACCATAAGGCATAAAGTAGGAACAAGTATATATACATATACACATATACATACATAAAAGCTACAAGAAAAAATAGCAATAGTGGAGTGCAAATAATGCAATGTGGTTTCCAGCAATAAACATCACAAACCAGTAAATTCCTGTATACAGGACATAACATCAAAAATGGGGAGGGAGGAAAAGGGGATTCTGAGGCGATTTGCTATATAACAAAAGGAGGGGAGCAAAATAAGACCATCACATCTGTAATTGAGCATAATAGTCATCCCATGGCTCCCAGACCTGTTCAAATTTAGTGACAATGTTCCTGAGCAGGGCAGTAAGGTATTCCATCATTCGGATATCCTGAATGCGGGCGTATAGTTCTTCTAAGGATGGAGGGGAGACAGACTCATCTTTAGTTTTTTGAAATGCCCTTTTCTTATTTCTTATGGCTTTTTATCATTGGACAAGAGCCATATAGGTTTTACATTTTGCCTTTTATAGGGAATATATTTTGCTGCCTTTTTGCATTTATTGCATACTTTTGTAATCAGCAGTAGTAAGCTGTCATTTTACCAACTACACCCTATAGGACATGGTCTGACAATGTAGATAAATAAATCCGTCCACCACTGTAGCCATGTGCAGCTTTTATTCATATCCCAGGAAAGAAAATACTTGATTTAGTGATCCTATTGTTACACCACTGAATTTTGCAAAGAAAAAAAAGCCTCTGGTTTACTGGACTTCAGGTCTTTCCACACAAGTAGCTTTGTGCATACAGTGGAACTCCGAGGCCTGCAACTGACCTTATACATTTTCCAGTCAATTTATTTGCTGCTCGGTCTAAAAACAATTACTGCACGCCAGCTGAATCTGATTGGCCCAGGAAAGACTATCATCTAACAGTGGCATACGAGCTACTGTGAGTATAGATTCAGCAGAACATAAAATGTAGACATTTTGCAGCAACAATAGAAACATGCCGCTGATCCCAGTATTAATCGACTCTCAGTAATTTATTTTTCATTAGCTGAGAATAATTTTCCAGGGTTTGCCTTTTAGGTCTTAGCTATTTACATGATTGAATCATGTCTATATTCCTTTTCATTTCTCCTAACACATTTATAAAGTTATTCCAAAATGAAATTTGATTAAGTATCCCATGTGATGTATGTGTAAACAGAAAGAATTTCCTATGCAATTCTGGCAAACACATTTTCTGTGAAACTGACATATTCTTTAACCCATTTATGGCCAAAAGATTTTAAAGTAGATCTGCAGCCAAGCTATGAACATTTAAATATTTAGATTTCTAACACATAGTAGATACATGTAAAAAATAAAATAATGATTCTGGTAGATGCATACCATTTAATGCCAGTCCCCAGTATTTAAACCAGGGGTGTATTCATAAAAGGAGAAGAGGGGGCACAGTACTATCCATGACGTGCCCGCCCCTCTACTCTCCTGATTCAAACACAAGACTGAAGGTTAGAGTCAGCACACTAACATATTAAACATAGACTTTTTACGTGGCATAAAAAGATTTATTCAAGAAGAATAAATTAATAACTTACATTACCTTTAGTACATTTAAAACAAAACTTCATAGCAAAAGTGGCAAAAGCAATCAAGCACATAAAAAACACAGTAAAAAAGCCCCGACTTCTTTAACCACAGGCAATATAGAACAATTCTTTCCTCGAAGTTTACATGAAATGCAGAGGAGTTGTTTTACTTGTGATTGGAGATCTGTTGGGGTCAGGAGTGTAGTCGTAAAAAAGAGCATATATGCGTATCATTGTTATGTAAACGTGCCCACCCCACTACATCCCTGACTATGTGTCACTCAAAGGGGAAGAAACTTACCCTGGAGTGATGTCATGATGCCAGAAACGGCCCACTCTCCCATCTCAGGTCTGAAACTGCCACGGCATAGTGAGCGGGTTGTGTTCAGAGAGACAACCCGCCCCACCGCCCTGAGCCTGTGATCTGTATGGGGGACATGGTCTGCAGCTCTGGCTGGTGCGCCCCCCCCCCAGCGAAGTCCTTCTCCTCCCACAGGACCAGAATGTAAACAGAAAGATAATGACAAGGGACTAGACCTCCAAGCTAGGGAGAGGGAAATGGTCACCACCTACAGAAACCCTAAATCTAGCCCTGACTCCTGTCAGTATGAATAGACCCTGATGGTGGGAGGATTCATACATTGGAACCTAGAGCCTTGTAGCCCTGAAATGCCCTAGGAATAATGACATGGTATGAGACTACTGGTTCCCTCCCAGATGAACGAACCAGCGTCTCCCTGAGGCCTAGTAACAATGAGCAAAGGGTAACAACAAAATACAAAGAGAAGTAAACTTATCTTCAATAAAAAATGGATGAGCAAGAACTCAGGAGAGGACCACACACCAGCTCTTCCACCTCCAAGCAGAGAATATCTGCAGCTGAGACCAGAGGTGTGATCATTACCAACAACAACACTATACAACACTAAAACAAGTGAAAGCAAAGAGACTGTCAGATAACCTCACGTGCAGCCAGTCTCTCAGATCTTCTAACCTCAGTTACGGGAGGGACCATGGCAGTTTTCCTATAGAGGTAGGAGTAGGAAAAAGAAACAGCCATCTCTACAACAAATTAACATATTGCATTAATTAAAACACCTTCAAATAAATCATAAATTATTGTGTTGTTTTTATGTAATTCATAAAGAAAATCTAAAGTTACAGTCTGCACATTAAGTACTGACACAATGACTAGGGCTGGTTCTTGTACTAGAGAATGCTACAATAAAATCAGGGTCCCTCCCAGTTTGAAATTGGAAAGTATAGGAGCAGCAATTCCCTGATGAGGTCAACCTTGTGCTGTCCTCCTATTACCCAGCGCTTACATTGTTACTTCTCATTCTCAAATGAACAATAATAGGCTAAAATAATGACAGAATGAGATAATACTTAAAAGGTGCATTCAAGGAATTCCTAATGAACACATAAATGACTTATATGAGATGGTTTTATATCTGCCCACAAATCTGCTTTAAATGTCAGACCTCAGTGTTGGTAAATTCAGATTTACATATTTATTTTTTTCAATTAAACTGATCTTATAAAAATGATGGTAACACAGAAATGTTTTACCTGGGTAAAAGAAAATGTCATTAGTTAGAGAATTAAAAAATCCAATGACTTAAGATCTTGTTTTGGTAAAAATACCAGATTATTACAAATGCCAAAAAAAAGTTTATCCATAATATTGACCACTTTTCATATCAAGGGATATCCCATGATTTGTTCAATGGAACCTGCCAAATCTCTTACTGATGCCTGTTGACCATGGAACATTAAAAGTGAACTGCAGGAAAAGGTAAAAATAAAAGCCAGCCATCCAGTTTTCAAATTGGGTCTGAAGACTGCGTATACCGGACTATCATGGGAGAACCTGGGTGATCCAGCAAACTAGATCCAGATTTTTTGGATCACCCAGGTTTTGTCATGACAGTCTATCGTCTCCAGTTTTGGGGAGCTTTTATAAATCTGGTCCACTCTTAAATACAGAAGAACCTTATTTTTCAAAGTTTGGAGCTCTCTGAAACCTTCCTGTCATGGACTAGAACATAGCTGGGAGCGTTTTAATAATTTTTTTATCAATGAGTTTTTATACAAGTTTTACAAAGAAAAGTGTACAACATTAATTTTATTATTTATTAATTATTTAATATTAAAATATATATATATAAATATATATATATTTTTATATATATATATATATATTAAAATTATCATTAACTTGCATTCAAAAAATTACATTACATAAACAAAAAACAGTTATACATGATGGTTAAGCTTTGATAGCGTTCAAACATTGTAACAAAGTTAACGTCCATTCTTGTTGAGATAAAAGAAAATAAAAAACGAATGGCCACCCTTATTTGATAACACCTATACCTATCTAATTCAAAGGTTCATACCATTTCGTTAGTGATAAATAGTATCCATGGCTAGCAGGCGTTAGCTTTTCCTTGTCATATTTAGAGGGGAAGGATATCTACTTTCAGGATCGATATTTCACCGACCACATCCAAAGGGTTGGCCATGCCTGATACCCCTGAGTGCATATAGGAGTGCAGCTAAAGGAAATATATAACCATAAAAGAGGAGATAATGAGAGATAGAAGAAAAAGGAAGAAAGAGAGAGGACCCATAGATAGGCAAAGACAGGAGAAGGGAACAAGGGGGTGGTCAGGTCATCTTATATCACAATAATGATATACTTGTAGGTTTAGTTTCTTCACGCTTAATAAAACCCCAAACTTGTTCAAACCCACCCCACTGGCATATAATATTCAATCCAGGGTGACCACACCTTGCGAAGTATAGCTCTCATTTTTTCATTTACCAGGAACCAGGACATCTTTTGTAAGACTTGGGCTATAGTGGGGGTGGCTGACCACCAAGCTCTCGCTATCACCATCTTGGCTGCAGTAAATAAGTGAGTTAATAAACGGAATTGTGCCATAGGGCACACCTCTGGTTTCAAGCTTAGCGGGGCCTCTGCTGGGCATTTGGGAAAGGACCTTCCCAATAACGTGTATGCTATTTGATATATATGAGTCCAGTATCTTCGCAGTTTGGGGCATTACCACCATATATGATATGGAATACCAGGTGAGTCACAGCCACGAAAACATGTGTGTCGTTGTCACGCATCAGCAATCTGTAGTTCATTTCCACCGCCGAGGCGATGATGCTACAGTGGGCTGTGGTGTCCCACACTTGCTCCCATTCCTCCTGCCCCAAAGACACAGCCAAGTCCCCCTCCCAGCAATCACAATGGTGCAGAGGTACGATTTTGCACCAGAGTTTTAATTATTTTTAGGTATTTGGATGAATATCTCTATCGTGTGATGTGATAACAAAGAAGGCAAAGGGAAAACAGGGAGGGAGGCTGCAAAAAAGTGTTTTCTTTATCAGCACGACAATACACTTTTTCACTAGGCTCACAAAATATTGAAGGTTTAAGGACTTTGGTGTGCTGGCTACATACAATATAGCAATTTATTTACCATCAACATACCAAAGCTAAGATTCACCAACCCAGCTATCACACAGCTTTTGTGCTGGAGGTAAGACAGCTGTGCTGCAGGTACAAAACACTAATATGTCAGAAGAAATGTAAATTGCAAATTACTAGTAATGTGTCTTTGTTAGCAGAATCGCCATACCTCCTGCTTGATATCCGCACAGAAAATATGGAGGAGAAGAAAAACGTTGGGGTAGATATAGTATGAATGGAGGCTGTTCCCTTAGCTATGTGAATGCTATGCTATGTTTATGATGTAAATGTTGCAAATAGAACGTTCACCTTATATACACATTTTTCCATAAAATGTAATTGGTTGAAAATAAAACAGCTTCAACTAATTTAATAACATTCACTTTGCAAATAGGCATTCACTTATATAATAGGCACACTCTTCTCTACTTTGTTAGGTCTTCTCAGGCTTCTGGAGACCATCAAATATGGTGTACTTGTCAAATATACTGTAGAAGGTTCAATATTTTAGGAGGGAAGAATGGTAAATAGTTTTTGCTCAAATAAAAAAAACTTTTCTTAAAAATAATAGTTTGTGCATTAATTCCCCGTTCCTTTTGAGAACACACATACAATGTACACAGTGCCCCCAGAGGCCGGAGGAATGACTACCTGACCTGAGCATAGTTGCCAAGCATATAGCTATTAATGCACCGAAGGAAAATAAAATAAAACAACATTTAAGGGAGAAAGAATGGCCTAATAAATGACACTGTACATGCTCAGGTGTTAGTAACAAAAAGTTGGGAAGTAAGCAATTAAAAGCCACACTGAATTTAGTGTAATTGATCTTACCATGCCATTTCATCAGTAGAGGTAGATGAGGAAAACATACTGCAGATCTTTCTCAGAAATTGCAATCATGAATTAATTTCAGCTTTGGTCATACTTGGGAGTAAAAGGTAGAATATGCAGTGCTGCATGACAGGTTCTCCATACCACAAAATGTTTTTGTAGCACAACAAAACATTTAGGTAATTGAAGACTCCTCAGCATGTATTTGAATAGTAAAATCTGTAACACGTGCCTAGAAAGTTAACATACATCATACGAATTATATATATTGTGACTGTAGGAGTCACTGTAAAAATGCTATGACATGGCAGCAAATAGTAACCAGTGGAGCAGTGCTGAACTCAACAATACAGCGGGTCAATGTATGACAGCCATACTATAATGCAATGCTTTTTTATCAAAATGTAGTTTTGTCGTGTGTTAAACATGCTGCTTATCATATCATCAACAGCATTTATATTAAATCTAATGAGTATAATAAAAGTTAATGTAGCTAGCTTGTACTCCTATATACATTCAGTTATATGTCTGCATAAAACAGAATATCTAAGCAGATACAAAATCCTTTTCTGTTTTTACCAATATGCTGATCATAAGAATATCAGCTAATCAAAGAAAGCCTTTTTGTGCAACTAAGATTAAAACATCAATTACAACATATTAGTTTATTTTATTAATACAAAGGTATAAAGGAGGGGAAAAAAAGAAAAAGTTAGTTACAGCTATTTTTGAGTTACATATAGAAGGGTGTAATGAACCATAATGTTTAATTGATTGCCTCGATATAAAATCAGTATTATGTTGTGCAAAAACAACATGCCACATATCTCTAAATATATTGTATGTACCTATGTATGCATAGTAGGGTATTTTATACCAAGCTAATGTTTATATTTGTTTTTCACTGAAACTCTAATTTTAGAACACATGAAAATGTAATCTAATTTTAGGCTATTTTCTCAGTAGTAAATTTATGCCACAATTAGGCTTTTATACATGTGGTGCTATTAACCCCTTGTCACATCTGGACAGATCCAAGACGTCTTGAGTATTGCATCCCGGTGAAACAATCTGTACGTGTTTATCTCTAAATAAACCAAGGCGTACTCATGCATAGTCATAACCATTTGCACATGCCTGACAGCATTCAATATGAATATTTTTTATGATGGCATGTTATCTGTGGTCAGTGTGAAAAGAATGATGTCCACTGACCATATTTCTTATCTTTTTAGTTCTATAAAACCTGCCACTGTGTACATTTTTGCAGTGAAGCAGTAACATAATTCCTTTACATTGGGTGCTTACACCCTGCAGAATTTTCTAATTAAAGAAGCTTTTTGATTGGAATTAAAGGAATTGTAATGATTTCGGACCAAAAACTGGTAATGCTCACTTGCATGGACACTTCAAAAAGCTGGAAATCTGCCTACATACCTACTACCTGTGCAATGACTATGGTAGAAAAAGCTCATACACCCATTTCTATGCCGATTATCAGCTGAACTTAACAAATGATTGGCAGCCATGAAACAGTAAGCCCAGAGCTTTTGTACTTGAACACAATCACAAGATCATTTCTACAGCTTGATTCTGCATGACAGAGGAAACTATTAACTAATCCCTAATCCCTAATACCCACATAAAAAATTCAATGTTTGGGATTGGCTAATATCCAGGAAATTCCACCAACCATTTCCATGTAAATGTCTGGCATTGAGTGGAATTATAGTACAGGTAGTCCCCGGGTTACATACAAGATAGGGACTGTAGGTTTGTAAGTTGAATTTGTATGTAAGTCGGAACAGGTACGGTATTTTAATAAAGGCAATTGGGACAGATGTTTGTTTCAATATATTATTAGGCAGCATGGTGTCACTTACTGTATAAAATTCTCACTGTAAGTTAATCACAAACAAAGCAAAAAAAAAAACTTTATGGAGCATAGACATTTTTTAAGAGAAGAACATCTAACCAGGAAAGGGGATAACATTCTAAATAATAGAAGCCCTTCTAAATGAAGAACAATCCTTCAATTTTTTTTAGCAGTTATAAAAAACATTTAGGGTACTAGAAAATTTTTATTGGTTACATTTCATATTGGACCTAGGAGAAAGCCAACTAAGCAGGAAAAGGACAAAATGATTTATATCCAAATGATAGGCAGTCTTTTCAAATGATGGACAGAACTTCTAAATGATTGACAATGAGATGGTTTGGAGTGTGGACATATCGAACCAAAGAGAATAACATCTAACCAGGAAAAGGAATAACATCCAAATGATGGAAGCCCTTCAAAAAGAAGAACAGTTATCCTCCAATTATTTAGAGGTTATAGAAAACATTTAGGATATTAGAACATCTTTAAATGGTTACATTTATTGAGGTCCTCATATCAAACCTAGGGGAAGGACAATTGAGCAGGAAAAATAGTTTATTTCCCCGCGCACGGATGACACGCATAGTCGTCAATAGCTCCGTATTTTTCAACATCTCCAAAATCCGACCCCCCCCTGTCCCCACAGACCACCAAACTCCTTGTACTCTTTCGTCTGGACTACTGTAACATCCTCCTCTCTTGTATTCCACTAACCCGACTCTCTACAATCTATTATGAATGCTGCAGCCAGACTCATCCATCCTTCCAACCGCTCCTCCTCAGCTGTTTTTCTTTGCAGTTATTTTCACTGGTTTCCATTTCACCTTAGAAACTTCAGATTCACCTCATTTCACCTCAGATTCAAGCTTCTCTGCTTTGCCTTCAAATCCCTCCACAGTTCTTGTCCAATTTACCTTTCTAACCTGGTAGAAAAATACTCCCCAGGCCGCTCCCTCCGCTCCTCCAATGACTTACTAATGACTTCCTCACTCATAACCTCATCACACACACGGCTTCAAGACTTTTCTAGAGTTGCCCCGAATCTATGGAATGGTCTTCCTCATCCTATTTGGCTTGCTCTACTTTCTGCTCATTTAAAAGAACACTCAAGACCCATTTTTTCAAACTTGCCTACCCATCTTCTTCTGTCTTTTAAAACCCTCACAAATTCCCTCCAATACACATATTGTGTGTTTTTTTCACCACCTCCTAGATTGTAAGCTCTTTGGGGCAGGGTCCTCTCCTCCCCCTGTGGTCTTGTCTCTAGCTGACATTTGCAAACTCTATTCAATGCACAGCATTACTTAATATGTTGGCGCTATATAAATGCTTTGTGATAATATTAATATCAAAGGCAGTCTTTTAAAATGACAGTACTTCTAAATGATGGACAGTGAAAAGCTTTGGGGTGGTTACATTTAAAACGGTTTACAAATCAGACCACAGAGGGGGACATGTAACCAGGAAAAGGACAAAGGACTTACATTTTAAATGATGGACCATTCTTCTAAATTATGAACAAACCTTCCGCAGGATGAATATTTAAAAGCTGTGATTGTAGAAGGCGTTCTGATTGTAATATTAAAGATGGAACAATAGACAACTCATAATGCAAACAATTAGAGGTTGGATAAAAGATATAGATGCTAGAACACTTTTGGGTGGTTACATTTAAAGAGGTCTGCATAACAAAATAAAAGAAAATGACTTTTAAGGGGGAAAAATAAAGGAAAGTTTTGAAATCATGGACAGTGTTTCCAAATGTTGGGACTTTTGAAGCATCGACTGCAGCAAGGGGTATTGTAATATATGAGAAGGAAAAATTAACAGCTCATATTATCACATGCTATTATTAGAGGTTGGGAAAAGGTTTAGGATACTAGATCACTTTAGGGTGGTTTCACTTATAAAAGTCTATATATCATACCAAAGAAAAGGACATCTACATCAGAAATGACAATGAACAACTTATATTGCGCCATGTAATATATATATTGCGCCATGCGCCATGCCTTTATTTAGAGGTTGGGTAAAAGATTTGGAATATTAGAACACTTTTGGATGGTTACCAATATAGAGGTCTATATAAGACGAAAGGAGACAATTAGGCAGTAAAAAAGAAAAATGGGTTACATTTCAAATTATGGCCCATCCTTCTAAATCATGAACAATTCTTCCAAATAATGCATATTTAGAAGCTATGACTTCCTTAAGGAACCGTATTGTCATAAATACCCCAATTCCCCAAAAATAGGACAGTGTCATATAATAATTTCTGGTCCAAAAAAATGCACTGGGGCTTATTTTCAGGGGATGTCTTATTTTTCCATGAACACCAATTGACATTCTTGAACAAAAAAAATCAACATTTATTCAAATATAGTCATGTCATCATCTTCTGGAACATCATCATAACTCTCCAGGCCCTGAATTCCACCTTGAATTTCTTGTGACCCTATTTCTTCTGGAACCATTGGCCCCAATTTCTCATGTCTAGCAACAGGGCTTTCCTACAATGAGCACCTCTTGTGCATGTCCATGAACTACTGTTCGGCCTGGCAGCATCCCCAGCGACCCCATGGACATAAACAGTGATGTTCTTGTTCTCAGCACTCCTGTGGACATGCAAAGAAGGGCACGTCCCCCAGCGACCCTATGGACATAAACAGAGATGTTCTTGTTCTCAGCACTCCTGTGGACATGCAAAGAAGGGCACGTCCCTGAGGTGCTGTGGGAAGAGGTGCGCGTGCACCCCCCAAGGCAAGGCACTCGGCTGCCTCGCCGTGGGGCAGGACATAGTTTGAATTTCTAGTAGCCAATCGGCCGCAGGGGATTCAGTCATCCTCCAATCAAATGGCGCCAGGTCATTGGGCATTTTGGCCATTTAAGGAGGACCTATCCTGAACACTGTTGCCCGCTATAACCCTCTGTATGTTCAACGTGCCTCTCTGTGTTGGTTCATATTAACCTGTTACCAATAGCAATCCGGTCTGATATCTGATTCTGCCTGAACTCCACCTGCCCTGACCTTGAATTGTTTCTGACTACTCTTGCCTGCTACCTGCCCTGACCTCGGATTGTTCGTGACCTGCCTCTGCCTTATCCATATGTACCACGCTTATCGGACTGATCTTCTGTGAATGACCTTTGCCTTGTTTTATGACGACACAATAAAGCTTGATAAAGGGATTCTTGGAGTTGGCTGTGGTTTGTGTGCCCAGGCACATTACAGTATAGCTGCCCACTCACACACCACCCAGCCCTAATGGAGGAAATCCAGCAGGGCCTACAGCAGCTTGCATTAGGGGCATCCCACCGGTCACCCCACAAAGGTTCGTGAGCGCCTCCTGAAAATGGTAGGTGAATTATGGTCGCTCCCAGGGCAAGACCCAGGTCCAAACATATCCAGCCCAGCGGTGCCAGTGGAACCTCTGATTCCGGTACCCGAGAAATTTTCAGGGAACAGACAGGACTTCCCTAACTTCTGGGACTTCTGTCTTCTGTACTTTGCCCTACTGCCTAGGGGACAACCCGCCAAGGTATTGAAGTAATCATCTCCCTCCTAAAAGTTGAGCCCCAGAGATGGGCATTCAACTCACCTCTAGATGATTCTTCATTCAGTTCAGTCGCTGACTTCTTTGCAGTTATGGGGGTGATCTACAATGACCCAGACCTGACCCGAACAGCGGAGATAAACTTGGAGTACATAGCCCAGGGGAGACGTCCCATGGAAGAATATGTGGCAGAGTTTTGGTGCTTGTCCACCAGTACCCATTGGGGAGAGAAAGCTCTCCTCCATCGCTTCTGTCAAGGCCTCAGCAATCAAGTCAAAGACCTGCTGTTGGGTCTCCCTTCTCGGTCCACCCTGGATCTTGCAATAGAGCAGTCCATCTGCTTCGACTGGAGGATCTGGGAACGCTGTCTAAAAAAAGTCATCCGTGAAACCAGGAGATATTCGCCTCCTCAGTTGAAACCTTTACCCCTGATGAATACTTCCAGCGCCACATTACCTGCACAGTTTTCATCTTCTATGCCTGATCCGGGGGAACCCATGTAGATTGGTTCAACCAAACTAGCCCCCACCGAGCGCAATCGACGCCTGAAAGGTGGGTGATCCCGGTAACAGGGCAAGAACCTGCCCTCGCAAAGGACCTGGAAGGTTCCAGTGTATTGGGGGTGCAGAAGGGAGCTTCTCAGACCCGTTGGCCCGGTCTCCATGGCGTATCCTGGTTCCAGCTACCATATCCTGGGACGGGAAGACCCGCCAAGTCATGGCTTTGCCTGACTTTGGGGCAGATGGTAGCCTACTGGACCAAGATGTTGCCTCTGACCTCGGAATACCTGTAGCCCCTCTTGGGCCCGAATTGTCCTTGGCCGCCATCAATGGCAACCCCTTCAACAGGGTTTTCACCCTCTTTTACCTCAGAGGTGCACTTAACCGTGGGGGCCCACCATAAGGAAGTGATCCCCTTTATTGTAGTCAGGATGGTAAACCCCCCCCCTGATTTTAGGCCTCCCATGGTTGAAATCCCATAATCCTATAATTGATTGGGAGTCGGGTCAAATCATTCAGTGGGGGATCAAATGTCAGGCTGGATGCCTTACTCCAGTAATGCCAGTATGGGCCCTCGAGGTGTTAAAAAAATTTCCCGAGCCTTACCTAGAGTTTACTGATGTCTTCTGTCCCCGGTTAGCTGACAAACTCCCACCTCATCGTTCCTACGATTGCCCCATTGAGTTACTCCTGGGTACCATGCCCCCTAGGGGTCATTTGTTCAATCTCACAGGGCCAGAAATAAAGGCCCATAAAGAATATATCCAAGAAAACTTAGAGAAAGGCTTCATCCATCCATCCATCCACTTCCCCTGCAGGTGCTGGCTTCTTTTTGTGGAGAAGAAGGATGGGGGGTTAAGAACCTTTATTGATTACAGGGGCCTAAACAGGATTACTGTGAAGAATTGGTACCCTCTGCCCCTTATGGATGACCTTTCCTCTCAGATCAATGGGGCCCAATTCTTCACCAAGCTAGATTTGAAGGGAGCCTACAACCTTATCTGCATTAGGAAGGGCGATGGATGGAAGACTGCCTTTAACACCAGGAATGGGCACTTCGAATACCTAGTAATGCCCTTTGGTCTGTGTAATGCCCCGGCAGTCTTCCAGGAGTTTTTAAATGATGTGTTCTGAGAATTTCTGGGAAAATTTATGATTATGTATCTTGATGATATTTTGGTTAAGTCATCCGATCTTCTCCTCCACAGAGCACAAGTATGCCAGGTCCTCCAGAAGCTCAGAGAAAACTGCCTCTATGCAAAAATTAGAGAAGTGCGCCTTCGAGGTACGTGAGGTTGCTTTCTTAGGGTATATTCTGTCATATCACGAGTTGGCCATGGATCCAACCAAGGTCTCAGAAGTTCTGGAATGGTTGTAACCCACTGAGCTCAAGGGTTTTCAGTGCTTTTTAGGTTTTGCAAATTTTTATAGGAAGTTCATACAAAACTTCTCGTCCATTGTCCACCCTCCGATGAACCTCACTAGGAAAGGGGCGGACCCCTCAAGGTGGACTCCAGAAGCTTGCAAAGCCTTCGAAGTGCTGAAAAGGGCTTTCTGCAGTGCACCCATATTGGTGCATCCAGTGCCCACTATCCCATTTATTATGGAGGTGGATGCTTTGGAGATTGGCGTGGGAGAAGTCCTCGTGGGAGAAGACTTCTCTTGTAAGTTCTCCGCAGCTGAGAGTAATTATGACGTGGGCAAACGGGAGCTTCTGGCAGTAAAATGGGCTTTTAAGGAATGGAGGCATTGGCTGGAAGGGACAGAACATCCCATAACGGTCTATACTGGCCATAGAAACCTGGAGTACACCGAAGGGCTAAACGTCTCAACTCCTGGAAAGCCCTTTGGGCCCTGTTTTTTACGAGATTCAATTTCCAAATTACCTACAAGCCAGGTTCAAAAAACGTGAAGGCTAATGCCTTGTCCCATTGTTTCCCAGAGGCAGCTTCCCTTCTGGATCTGTGCCCTAGCCCCATTTTGTCCCCCCAATGTGTGATGTCAGCCATACAGACCCCACTGTTATTAGAGAATCTGACGAACCTCTTAGCCCCCCACCAGACCGACTATCCCCCTGCAAAACCTGAAGGGCATCTGTATGTTCCCCTCCATCTTCGCCTGAAGGTTATCCAACAGCTACATGATTCCAAGACTGCTAGCCACCCAGGAATTAAGAAATCCCTAGAATTAGTAAAAAGACAAGTTTGGTGGCCTCACATGTCAGTGGATGTCGAATCTAATGTTCATGCATGCCCAGTTTGTGCTCTGAGTAAGTCCCCGTGCCGCTCCCTCCGGCACTCTGCTTCCTCTGCCCATCCCTTCATCACGGACCTTCCGGGGTCCTTAGGGTTTACGGTCATCTGGGTAGTGGTAGATCGCTTCAGTAAGAAAGCTCATTTCATACCGCTACCCAAGTTGCCCTCAGCCAAGGAATTGGTTGATTTTATTTGTGTTTCATGTGTTCCGCCTTCATGGGGCTCCGGAGAACATTGTTGCAGACCGTGGGGTTCAGTTTGTCACTCGGTTCCCAACTGGGCATCGAGCTCTCCTTCTTGTCAGGGTTCCACCCTGAGACGAATGGGCAGTCCAAACTAACCAACCAAGCTTTGGGACAATATCTCCGGAGCTTTGTATCTGGTTGCCAGGGGAGATGGGCTGACTATCTCCCCTTTGCGGAGGTGGCATATAACAACGCAGAGCACTCCTCCACCAGGATCTCTCTGTTTATGTGTGTTGGGGGTCAGAGTCCCAAAGTGTCCTCTCTGTCAGGTCCACCCTCTGATCTTCCCATCCCTAACGATTGGGTAGAATTTTCCCGATCTGTTTAGAACCAGGTCCAAAGTAATGGAGAGGCAGTAGCCCAGCAAAAGAGGTTTGTAGATCGCCATAGATCCCCTGAGCCCCGGTTCCCACCCGGCGATCCTGTTTGGGTGTCTACCCGCAATATTCCCCTCCGTCAACCCTCAGCAAAGTTAGGACCCAAGTTTATTGGCCCGTTCCCAATATCGGAAAAGATTAATGGATTGACTTATAGAGTCAAGCTTCGCAGTTCCTTGAGGGGGGTAGACACCTTCCATGTCTCTTTATTAAAATCTGCTGACGACTCTGCTTCCCTTTCAGATGCCCCTCCGCCAGTTGAGGTGCAGGGAGCACCCGAATATGAAGTTGAGCAATATCTCATTGATTGGAAGGATTTTGGACCAGAAGAGATGTGCTGGGTGCCGGCCTACCTCTCTATTGTTTTTATTGTTGGTAGATCATTTTGACTTAAAAGTAGCTCCTAAGCCAAAAACGTGTGGGCACCCCTGATTTACGGTATATGAGATAGAAGAATGGACAAATTATTACACCCCACATGTTAGGTAAAATATTTAGAATACTAAAACTCAGCATTTTATAGATCTACATATCAGACCAAAGAAAAGGACAACTAAGCTAGAAAAGGCAATAAAAAACCTATAATGTAGAATATTAGAACACTTTACATTTCTAGAGGTACAAGGGGATTTCATTCCATATGATGGATAGTTAGAAGACTGCAGAAAGGATCCTTATTGTAGTATATAAGATAGAAGAATGGACAAATTATAATATGTTGGGTAAAATATTTAGAGAACTGGAGCTCTGCTTTTTATAGATCTACATATCAGACCAAAGAAAAGGACATCCAAGCTAGAAAGGGCAAGAAACAATTTATAATGTAGATTACTGGAACACTTTATATTTATACAATAGGGATTTCATTCCATATGATGGGTCCTTGTTGTAGTATGTGAGATGTAAAGCAGATGATGGCGTGTGCAGATTTGTGTAGACTTTATCAGTGTAGGGAGCTGCAGAATTGATGATGGGTCCTTGTTGTAGTATGTGAGATGTAAAGCAGATGATGGCGTGTGCAGATTTGTGTAGACTTTATCAGTGTAGGGAGCTGCAGAATTGGGGAGCAGTAGATTTGTGTAGGATCAGCAGAATTGTGTATGAGCAGCAGATTTGTGTAGGGAGCAGCAGAATTGTGTGGAGAGCAGAAGAATTGTGGTGGGAGTAGCAGATTTGTGTAGGGAGCAGCAGATTTGTGTAGGGAGCAGTAGATTTGTGTAGGGAGCAGAAGAATTGTGTAGGGAGCAGAAGAATTGTGTAGGGAGCAGCAGAATTGTGTAGGGAGCAGTAGATTTGTGTGGGGAGCAGAAGAATTGAGTAGGAGCAGAAGAATTGAGTAGGGAGCAGCAGATTTGTGTGGGGAGCAGCAGAATTGTGTGGGGAGCAGAAGAATTGTGTGGGGAGCAGCAGATTTGTGTGGGGAGCAGTAGATTTGTGTGGGAAGCAGCAGAATTGTGTGGGAAGCAGCAGAATTGTGTGGGGAGCAGTAGATCTGTGTGTGGGGAGCAGAAGAATTGTGTGGGGAGCAGCAGATGTGGGGAGCAGCAGATCTGTGTGGGGAGCAGCAGAATTGTGTGGGGAGCAGCAGATCTGTGTGGGGAGCAGCAGATCTGTGTGGGGAGCAGCAGATTTGTGTAGGGAGCAGCATGCCTCCAGTGTAGTCCCCTGGCTGTCACTAGTTGCAGGCTCAGTAGTAGCAGCAGCTGCTCACTAGGAGGATGGTGTGAGTGCAGCAGCCCCTGTGTCTGTCTCTCTGTCTGTCTCTCCTCCTGTGTCTCTCTGTCTCTCCTCCTCTCTCTCTGTCTCTCCTCCTGTGTCTCCCCCTCTCTCTCCCCGGGTCTCAGTGCCGGATGGTGTGCGGGGTTCCCCGGGCAGGGGATGCGATCTGCCCGGGTTTAGTGACTCCTCGGTCGCCGCGATGATCAGGATCTTCCCGGACTTCAGTGTGCAGGTGACGGCGGCTCCGGGGGCTGGCGGGGCTCCTCCCGAGCCCGGGGCTGCCAGGAGCGGGGGAAGCAACGGGAGCCACCCGCACAATGTGCCCGGGGTCAGCTCTTACCAGCAGCGGTGAGTGTTGTGTATGGCCATAGTTATTAGCAGTGTGGCACCTCACCCCCCCTACACCCCCAGCCCTGGCATGTGAGGGCTATACATTGCTCAGTGCCATTCCTTAAGGCGCCCTCCTACTGGCAGGACCTGCCGAGCTCCGCCGGGGGGATGTCGGGCACTTGGCTATGGTGAGTCCGTGTTTTATTTCATTTTTTGGGGGGTGTCGTTGGGGTTCCCCAACCCTGCCACCTTCAACCATTCACTCAGACTGGCACAGGTTTCTAAAGGAACCAATTAGTTTGACAATGCTTGGCCAGGGTGAATGGCAGGGCGAATGTAGGACAGGGATGGAGATGACACCATGCTTCTTTCATTTAATCAGCACTCCATAGACTTTCTGATACTTTGCATGGGATAACTATACATTACAGCAGGTGACATACATCCGCATGGAGTATGATCTACAAACTTCTCTGTGCTTGGGACAGTGTGCATGGGATCATTGGAAGCAATTGAATTTATTTCCTGGGATGCTGGCTATATATCTACATGTATATATGTATAGATCTGTAGATGCAAGAATAAATGTATATAGAAATATTTACAAATATACATATCATTTCAAATATACACATCTGGCAATTTGTACATATAAAATATATATATTATATTTATTGTATATATCATCATTCTTAACTATCATCACAGTGGAATTATATATATATATATATATATATATTTATTTATATATCACTTTTTTTTTTATTGTACTATCATCACTGTCTACTTTTTTATACAAAATATATATAATTTTTTAAAATGTCTTAATTTATGTTAATGATTTATTTGGACAGTATGTGTGCTTGTGATAGAAGATTTAGTGTTAGCCTGAGCTTTCCATCCTCACTTATAGTTTTCCTGCCTTGCCCTGCTCTGTGCCCTGCAGCCAGTGTCTGGGATGAGTCTTTCTCTCCCCCTCAGTAAATATGTCCCTGGGAATCCCTCATCCAGTGAAGTTTAATCTTCACCTGCAATATAAAATAGACAATGGGCTTGAAGGTTAGGTTTCTGACCACCATCAAAGTTATTCTAGATATACTATTTGTTATCATTTCCATAGTAGTATACATAGATTATACATATATGAACACACAGACATGTTTCCTGCTATAACTATTTGTAGATCTCCCATTTCTATATCAAAAACGCATTATTTAATCTCTGTGTCCTGTTATGTATGTCTCTTCTGTACCCATCACTATATATGGCTGTTATTATCTGTTTATGTCATCGCCGCTATCTATCTGAAACAATTTTATGAAGTATGGGACTGCTACAGATCACAAATGTTTAGTGGTGTCACACGTGACGATATTTTATAGTCGCTATTATTATATGAGAAACATTATGTCCACCTACATCATGCGTGTCTTCTATATGTTCCTAATATATATATATATATATATATATATGTATAAGTACATGCTATAAACTATGCTTTTATAAACTGACCAAGCATAAATGTTGGCATACTAATACTATTACTATATTACTAATACTGATAATGGATTCTGATTACTTAGCAATGAATGCAGGTGTTATTTTATATATATATATATATATATATATATATATATATATATATATATATCATGTTATAAACTGTGCATCATTGTTGCTTTTTTAGATTCCAATGTCTCATGTGTTGATCCATAACTGCATCATTCTTAGAAAATGTTGCAAATGAGCAGAAGCAGTTCCTAAAATATGTTAATATAAATACATGACACCTAATTATTAAATTGTGCTGTATTCTGCTTACAGGTACATGGTAAATAAAGAAGATCAAAACTTACATATGTTTTTTAAAAACGCATATAATATAGGGAGATTAATCTGGGGATTTAGTTACAAATGTATGACAGGTGCATGTACATTAATGATTAACTATATAATCATATAATAAAATAAATATATTCATATCTATAGATTTACACACACGGATATAAATATATATACACACTATATATTTTATATCTGTCTGCTTGCGTTTAAATAGTGGTTTTCTTCAGTAAGCCTCGCTTGTACATTTCTATTAGAGCTTTCTATCTCTTCCTAGTTGTTGGCCTATTATGAGCAATTTCTAAGGCATTACGAGTATCTCTCCATCCCAATCTTTGGATGTGATTGAAGCTCTAATACTTTGCAAGCCGTGTCCTTCAGAGGTGGATGAGAATTGGAAATCAGCAGGGGTTAATCATATTCCTCTCTCTACCCGTACCTTGTTTATCAGAACATATGGAAATGGCCTGTCACTCCCCAAAGTGCTAGGGATCAGTCATAGGACAGGGACAAGGGAAGGAGGGGGAGCAGAGGTCAGCCAAGAAAGACAATGAGACATTGATTTCAACACAGAGCTTGCAATCGAATACAATAATACATCTCGTTAAACACAAACCTAAAAAGAAAAAAAAAAAAGAAACACCATAAAACAAGACATTGCCAAAAATGTAAGCGATAAAACTTATAATATTAATTTATCCTATTTTCCTTGTTAGGTGTTTGCCTGATTAACACCAGACTTGTTCAGTGGGTTTTTTTCAAAAACTTTTTTCTATAGTATCAGTCAGTATGAACACAAAAAATTGACATTATCCACTGTAATAACACACATTGCAACATCCAAATTCTACAAAAAACATTACCTGCTGTTTATTTGTCCTAAATATATTTATTGTTTAATAACAAATATAGTTTGTTATAAACAAGGGAAAAAAAATACAAACATTATAGTATTAGTAACTATTGCAAGTATTCATGTTCACCTCCATTCATTCATGTGTACTTTATATACTTCAATATATATATATATATATATATATATATATATATATTTGTATATATATATATATATTACTGGTTTTCAACTTAACTTTAATTCCCACAGTGTTTTGTTTTTTTTGCGCATTTCTTTTTTTAAAACGTATGTTACCAAGAATTCCTATAGTACACGCCGTCTGCTTCTTCACACATCACTGCAGCATCTTTTCAAAGGAAAATAGCAATACTCTTTTTGCTAACGCTGATTACAGAAGCGATCATAATCCTGATTACATTAACCCTTTCATCGCCCATAAAGATGGGATCAGTAAGTGTGCAAAGAGGTTGTTGAATATGAAAGGAGGCCAAGCAGAGAGGCTGGATTCACTGCAGAAAATATATGGAAAGGAACATTTTTTTTTTTTTAGTCTAAGAATGATACAAAGTGTATGTATGTGTTTTATAAAAATGTATGACTTTGGTATAAAATATTGACCGGTTATTTATTGCTTCCATCATTGGATTGTTAGAATTAATATGCCGATCTAGGGAATGCAGTTTAAAGAAGGACAGATGAGTCTTGGTAAAATGTGAGCAGTGAGCTTGTGTGCTATCTGTTGCTTATTGTCAACTAGTTTACTTCCATCACCGACTTCATAGGGTGCAAGGAATATGAGTTCTAGAGCATAGGAATGTGTTTGTATGGGTCGTCTATCACTGGAGCTTCAATATAATAGAACTGTTACTAAAATGTTTTTAAGCTATCTACAAAAATACATTCATCAGGTTTCTTTTTGAGTCTGCCCCTTCTTTCAATGCAGTGTGTTAGACAATGTCCTGGACAGACAGGTCTCTGATGAAGAAGGTAGCCCTTATCCTTCTGTGATCTAAACCACACAAAGATCCGTTGTGACTTTACTTTAATGTTTAAATGAAATGCAAGGATGCTAAAAATTCTCTTTCTCTATAGAAAGAATAGAATGTCCATTTGCTGGTCATATAGCATTCTCATTATGTTAAACAAATATCAATAAAAAATTACCTTCTAGTGCTCAAAGATGACAATTTTTTTTTAGAGGTAACTTATACACCGTGCGATCACAATCCCTAATGATGTTTCAATACAACAGTTGTGAATATTTTGTCAGTACGGCCTTGCAAACATATTCCCTTCCATTCTTTAAACTGCTCATGCTTGGCCATAGGGTTTGGGAAGACAGAGTTCTCTCCTGTGCTAGTTCAAGTTGTAATCAGTTATAAATATAGTTTTAAGGAACCTTTTTTAAACTCATATTTGTATTGACTTGGTGTATGGGAAGGATCATGTGAATACTAAGGTGCAGTCATGCTAAGAAAGGCCATGGTAGAGATGCCAGGAGATTCAGGAATATAGCAACCCAAGGCCCCATGAAAGAATTGACACTTCTCTTTATTGCTAACTTACTTCCAGAAACTGTTACTATTAGCAAAACAGCAAAATTGCATGATGGGCAATGTGAAGGCTGGCCTGTGAAATACTGCATTTTGCCTGTAGCAGATATGAAGCAGGTGAAGACCATAGAAAGGTGGCCCTCAAGATAGCAATATTATTTGGTTTCAGATAAAAGTTTTTGTAGTTAAACTTAAGGAAAATATATAAGTAATGTGGCTCTATATTTATCAAGGCATTACTACACGTATTCCCTTTGATAGCTGAATTTGGCTTATGATCACCCTCTGATAGTCCTAAAGTGTTGACCAGGTGGGGGAGCATAAATACAAGTCAATTGTGCTTCAGTGCAATGTTGATAGGAGGACACTGCAGAAAAGCACCAATCTGTCTGCTGTTTCACCTTTGACTGTCCAATCACAGGGGGTAGGTGGGGGGGAGACCAATAAATGTTACCCAATTACAGCCAAGAAAAATAATGTCTTCTCTTTGCAAGTTACTACACATTATCATTTTAGGAATAGGTAAACCCTTCCAAAATGGGTACTGGATGCACTTGGCTACTTACAATTAAAATTACAATAAGGAATAAACACACACTAATAAAGAAACACTCAGCACATGTTGCTGACTTCTTTGGGCCTTACTTTTAATTTTTATGTGCTGGTTTCTATAGAATTTATTTTAGCTAGAGTAGAGATTGCCTGATATTGCTTTGTGTTAGCTATTTTCAGGGAGATAACCATGGCTGCTCCTAGTAAACAAATGTTTAAATTACAGAACAAACATAATTCAGTACCTAATAGTCCTTAGAAACTAAGCATCTATGAAAAAAATGCATTTTTATGAAACAACAAATATGTATTTTTTCTGAATAAAATATTATTATCCTAGATATAGCTAGCCGTACACAAATTGTCATTAATTAATTGGACCAATTATTTGGTTTGGGTGCCAAAGCCTTATTGCCCAAGAATTGGACTAATATATATAGAAAAGGGAGAGAGAAGAAAGGAAGGCTTTTTGAAGGCACAAAACAAGTTAATTTAGTATAAAATTACTCATAATGTTATTTAGGTACAAAAAGCTTTAAAATAATAATAAAACACTGTTACAGAGTAACACAAGAAAGATGCTTTAGCCATACCAAATGCATCGATAAACAAAGTTATAAACTTGCGTATAAGTCATAAATTTAGGGACAGGGTCTCATCCCGACGCGTTTTGCCCAGGAGGGCTTCCCCAGGGGATACAGAGACCCTAAAATAACAATAGTGCCTGATTAGAATAATATTTAGGATAAGATATTTAACAGTTTTTTTTTATGATTATTCTTTCAAAGCAGTGGAGATGACAGATTATAAAGCTATGGCTGATGTAAGATTAAAATGTATACCAGATTTACCAATAAAGAAGAATCCCGAACGGTGAATATAATTGTTTAATATATTTGTCCAATGTTTTTACATGAGCTGTTGTATTCAGTACATATACCAACCATAGAATAGAGGGCTTCATATTCGTTGGATCCCTACCACAGGAATATAGATCTATCAACACAGCGTACATAGAATAGAATAGGTGATCATGGTTTTGCGTCATGGGAGCAGAAGATGCTTAGCCATGAAATGTGGAGGAGGATGAGAGGAAGTGCAACATACAGGCCCTAGAATTCCAATACCCCAATGTGTAGATGACAGTTAGATGTAAGACAAGTGGATACTTACATCTTTGGTCAGATTCTCATTTGAGCGTCAGCAAATAGTGTTTGCTGACACGTTTCGGGTTTACATCAACTAAATTCATAGGGGTGGGGGGTTTAATGGTAGTACATTTGAGTCTGGTCTGTCCCAATCTCTTTGTAAGATCAGATGGGAGTTTTTTTTTTTGTTTTTTTTTTACAGCGGAATTGCTGTGGTTCACTGCGGTCAGCCGCTTGAAAAAGTCAAACTCTGCTGTTGACTTTACATAGGGGAGCATAAAGGGGCACCTAGGACCGCCAACTTTTCAGTTTTGGACTGCACATCTGAAAAAGGTCTTATTGTACAGGAATTTGCTTTTGGTGCGGTTGAACTGTTTCCATGGACTTTACGGGACTCCTTTTGGAAGCAGTTGGAAGTCATTTTCCAGCACTTTGGAGTACAACAGCAGGGCAGAAGACATCACGTGATGCAATGGCCCTGATTTACTAAAGGTTTCCAAGGCTGGAGAGAATACACTTTCATCAGTGAAGCTGGGTGATCCAGAAAACCTGGAATGGATTCCTTAAAATCATTTGCTATTTGCTAGCAAATGTTTTGAATCCTGGACCAGATCCGTTCCATGTTTGCTGGATCACCCAGCTTCACTGATCAAAGTGTATTCTCTCCAGCCTTGGAGAGCTTTAATAAATCAGGTCCAATGTGTCCAGTTCAAGGCAATTACACCCGTCAAAACTGCCAGTGAACGCTCCCAAACGCCTAGTGAGAGTAAGCGCCTGGGAGTTACCCCCGCGGTTGACATATGCCCATGGGAATATAGCCTTATTTGAATTACATTTTTTTAATCAGTCGAGATGCATCGCATCATGATTTGGTGCATATTAGCATAAATCTTGTCTGTAAAATAGCTACAATTATTTTACATTACACAACAAAAATTACTGCTTTGCATTTTAATAAAATAGGATGAATAATATATGTAAGAAAGATAATAATCCAATTTTAGCAATTGTTAGTTTAGAAACATTGAATTAGTGTAGGAATAAAAGCAAGTCAAGAAAATAGGGGGAACTATGTTTTTATAAATGTATATAGAAACTTAAAACTAATAAATCATTCCAAGAAATACCTATCATTCAGCACAGCACTTGCTGCTCATGTATGTGGAAGGTTCCCTCATGTACATTATGTGGCATTTATTCAGTCTTCAATAACAGATGGCAATGCTCAGTTTATTTACTTGGTTCGGTTATGTTTTGGTTTCCTAACCATATGGCAAACATGTTATTAGTCCAATATTTTTTACATGGTTATACCCATACATACCGCATATTGTACGTAACAAATACAAAGTGCCTTGTTAAGCAGAATCAGCACAAAATAGGTTTATTCTTTTTTTAAACATAACAGATTAAACACAGAATTGGAAACTGGAAGTTCAGATAAAAACATGATACTTATGATATGATAATATATGATAAGAATAATAAGGACGTTTTTTAGTTCTTTTTAACATTTTATTACGACAACACTATTTGTTCTGCAGTGAAATCAAGCAGCTTGTAGTAGGACAGATAGTTTTCAAATAAATTTAAGTGAGTGAGATTAAACTCTAACTCAGGCTTACATTTTTTTTTGCAGTTACAGCAATAGGTTAAATTTTAGGTTTGCATTGGGTTATAGGTTTTTCTTTAAAAAAACAAACATTTAACCCATATATATATTGGTGGTCATTGTAAGCACCTTTGCCAGTGTTATATGGTCTGTATCAACTCCTGTAGTTGTTGCTTTGACCTGCATATACATTTAAAAAAAATGTGTGAAATTTAAAAAAGGAATTTATATAATAAATAATATCATTGCAGTTATTAACTGTGTACAGTTACCAGAATACAATATTTTTTGGTTAAGAAGCCAAGAAAGACCTGTCTTTTTATCCAGGCAGAGCGGACATTCAACATGTAATCATACTGTGCCTTGCTTTTAGTTTTAGCTATAATTTGCAACCAAAGCAAAGAATTGAAATTTAGGAATTTTGGACTTTTTGATGTGTCTCACAGTGAGAAAAAAAGGGAGAAAAAAAGATCCTGCTTGGAAGCATACGTGAAAACATGGTAAATCTGAATACAATGGATTACATAATGTTTAGATTAACAAAGTATTGTCTTCCCTCAATGTGAATGATATATATATATTTAAAATATATATAACTTTTGAGACATTTTCTGGATTTTGGATCCTTTCCTACAGAAATTCTTTTCAGTTCAATGAAAAGGGGAAGGAAGAGGGTGAAAAGGAAATGGCAGTACCGGTAGTTGCTCCAGTTGGATCTAGCAGATCTCTAAGTGACACTGGGGGACCACAGTGCTTAAGCTACATTTTCACCCAAGATGACCAGAATCAATTGTCTTGGGTAACAAATATCTAGTGTTTATACATAGCATTATTCAATAAAGAACAGAATGCAGAACAATCCAAAGAAGGCAAAATAAATCTTTAAGTAATTGTTGTGACATTAGTAAACAGAAATGTGAAATGTTGCTGTACTAAATAAGCATAAAATAATGTAATATACATACTAGTGTATATGCCCATGTAATCACAATATTATCTTTATTGTTTTCCAGCCGTTTTACGCCATTAATATACATAGATAGATACAAGATTACCAAGCCACTCTATGCATGTCTATACCAGCTTTGTGAAATGTGCCTGCTAAATGTATATAAATGATCTTGCGGGGAACAGGGGTTAGTGATGAGATTTTGACACACAGTGTGGTGCATCCTTATGCTGTGTATTCTATATCATAATTATGCTATAATCAATAAATTGCTTTTTTTATATGCAGCCAGAGAGAAGCATACAAATATCAATGGGTTAGGTAATTATACTTTCTATAAACCTAATATTTTTCAGTCCTGCAAATAAAATGTTTAATGTTTTGTGGAGCAGTAGTGAGTAAATATATATATATATATATATATATGTTTCATATGTAAAGAGCAGTGATATGAGGCACATATTGTTACACTTTATGTTAACCAATCAGTTTGTTACGTTTATAGTGCATAGAAGTTATCTAAAAATGATTTTGCTTGGTTTATTTGAGTTATTGCCCTTTGCATTTTGTGTTCTTGCCTTTCCTTTTTATTCAGCCTTTAGGCTTAGGGATGTTTCCATAAAGTGCATCTAGGATTCCATAGAAAAATAAGCCCTTTTATGATTTTTCCTTCCAGCTATAATTGTCACTATCGGTGAAAATTGGCAAAATTGACAATACACTTATGACCAAAGTTTACTTACTATAGTATTGGGCTGCACTGCTTATAGAATGTGTGGCAGCTATGATTTATTTTATGAAATGCTGCATTTATTATATTGTTACAATTATTTTAGAGCAGTGATCCCTACAGTTTGATGTGCGCAAAAACACTGAATCCTTGCAGTCTAGTATTCATGATCATGGATAAATTAAATAGTGTGTAGCCCTTTAAAGCGTAGAGTAGTAAAATGCTGCACACAGTATACATTGAATTACTAGCAAATAATTGAATCAGTGAGTTTGCCACCCTGTACAGCACAGAAAGGAGGCAGCGCAGCCAGTGTTTGCTTTCACGAGAGCCCCCAAATTCAATTATTCTTCAGGCAATCCACTTGTACTACCATCTACTTTAGAAAGCCAGCTGTCCAACCCTTTTTTTGCTGTCAGAAGGGCCTTTTGCTCATTTCTGAACAACCTACTGCAGATTCACAAAGAACGCAAAGAGTTAACCCATCAATGGCACTGCCCTGCATCCTGGCAGACATAGCTTCCAACATCAACCATCAACATTGCCTGACAGCGTAGGGGGAGGGGGTTATTATGGGTCTGAGTGAGATGAACGTCAGCCCCTGTAATTGGAAGATGTAAAACACTGTGTGATCAGTATTGGTTTATTGACATGTCCAAGGATCTCAGCTTCTATTGTGAGCTTCTATTTATTCATTTTTCTGTCAGACATAGCCATTTATAGAATTATTGGTGCTTCATATACATTACACAAAAATGGATCTCAGAATCCATGTGCCATGTGCTTGCATCAATGTAACAAGCTTCTGCAGAAAAAGTGGGTTTAGTCTGCTGCATCTTTTAATAGTGGCTGTGTATTTTATCTTTATATTATATATATATTTATATATTTAGTTGTTTAATATTAGTTACTACTATATGCTCTATGGAAATCTTCTTTCACGCCTATATGCTTACTTATCATACCCATTTAGTTGTTCATTAGTTTATCGAGGGTATATATGTATTTTATTTTAGCTCATTTATAAATTGTGGTAATTGCATTGTCAATGTGGTCAACACATATCCTATATACCAGGTGGCACAAGTTCATGTTTTTTAAGATGCTTTTATATTTTAAGACAATTGGCACTCTTCTCCAGATCATGGGCATTCTTCATCTTGCAGTATCTTCCTTCTAAAAAAACAAAACATAATTTCCCTTATTTTTTAACTTCCTCTCATGAATAGGCTATATCTCAGTGGACAAGGCACAATATCAGTGAATCTAGAGATTGTGTCTTTAGGGCCAGGGTGAACGTGATGGATCAGGTGGGATCCCCTCCATTGGAGTCACCAGCAGATAGCCACTATTGTTGCAGTCAATGTGCTTCATGTATGGAAGCTTAAGAAAAGCAGCAAGGAATCCATTCCCTTAGTAACCAATTAGACAGAAAATGAAAGGAAACATCTAATAAACTGCTGTGGGCAACACTTCCCTTTTTATGCTTGACCACAGAAATGGCCAGCACACAAGAGCAAAAAAACGAAGACTGTATGTTGTATGTCTGCAAGACAAAGGTCAAACATTATCGGCTGTATAGGACCAATGACGGCAGACTGGGGGTGGTATTGATATTTAATTTTTAGAATCAATCTGCCGTGCTTAGTATTTGTCACTAGTAATAATTGACTGTAGCTAAATGAAACATTCTCCAATTTCCTATAACAAGTAACTGGTGTTTTAGCTACAACACGCAAAGCTAAGGAACATATTTGTATTAAGAGCTGTGATATCATTAAGATCACACTGATATCAGCACTACACACGGGGAACAGCAGCAACAAACCTAAGATTATTATCCCTGTAAGCCACAGCAAATATATTGTGGAGTTTAGAGATGAAGAACAACCAATATCTCCTAAACAATTTACTGTTCTCGCAGAAAATTCCTTTATTTTACATACATATTATTTATATCACCTGTAACTACATTGCCATGTTTTTTACACCTGAAATTGAACAGCATGAAAAATGTATTCTTTGGTGCTGCAGTGTGCTGTACAAGCTTAAAACAGCTTCGATTGATGACATCCGTTCACTCTTTCATTTCCAGGTTGAACAATTTATACAAAGGTGTTTATTCTACCTTTCAGCATTACACTTAATGTTATATTAGGGATGACTGCATGAGTATTCTTTACATATTTTCACTGACAAATTCAGCCAACAAAACATGGCTCAGTGGTATTACCAAGGGCAGAACTATAATGATATTTTCCTTTGGAAAAGTTTCCCCAAACTTGCAACAGAAGGGTGTGGGACCATGCTAAATAACCATCCCCATTTAGCTGTGTGCCTGCCGCCTGGCTGATGTTTTACTGATCCGCCATATAAAAATGGGGTTTATAGGTATTATATGTCTTTTCTTCAGAAGTATATTCAAGTAGTCATTCTGTCTATTAACTTTAGTTTGGGTTTACTAAACGATAGCTTTGCAAAGTGAATAAGGTGAGGCTGAGTTTACTTTACATACCCGGAACTGTACATTGGATAATAGAACTGAACACTAACTAACTTTCCTTAGTAAGTGTTTACTTCATTAACATTATTCTAAAAGAAGATTTCATACCCTCTTTGTAAATCAACCTTTAGGTTTCATATATTATTATATCAACAACAGGAAGTGGTAATAGTATATTTTTCTCAATAGGTAATGTCTGTACCAGCTTTTATCAACCTTTTTACCCCAGGAAAACCCTTAAAATATTGGTCAGGTCTTGAAGAACCCCTGCTAAAATAAGAGCATTGGAACAATGCCCTTTACATCTATGGTCAGTGTAAAGAATGTCCCTCTTACCATGGTGGTCCGAATGTCATCATATTCCATGCTTGTGGCCTTGCCAAATGGTGTTAGAGCCCAGACTTTGCAGGCACTATCAGATGCAAGGACAGTTAACCACAGCACAAGGAATCTCTGGAGGAACCCAGGTTGAGAATTGCCAATCTACAGAGTGCTAACAGGGATTTTGGCTATTATATATGGTTGCATGTGGAGGTGTAGGATACATTTCCCTTTGACTCAGGGCTTTTTTGCGCATGTGCCATTTTTTATTTCTATGCATTTGCCTCATTTGGTTACTGCTAGTCTTTTTTGAACCAATTAGCAGGATAATTGCTCAGCCAATGCCTGGAGTATTTGTGTTTTAGATACCCTCAAATATAGAAGAAATAGAATTCATCATACAAATTAGCCTTATTATTACCTAAAATCTTCTCAGTTTTGAACCCAACTGTTTTCAGCTTTACATTCCCCCTTCTTTAAATCTACCTTAATAAATAAAAATATGAGTTTATACTCAAAGAATAATATAAATCTCTATCTTACCTAATGGAATGGATTACTTGGATTACTTGTGGTGTCTTTTAATTGGCGTTGGCAGTCCAAGCATAGCAGGTTGCAGTGTTTCATTTCAACATGTGCCCATTGACTGGGATAAACATTTTTAAAGCCAGGTGAATGGGAGGAACAGGCGGTGTGTTTTATGCCAGAAGCAAAGCCGCTCAAACACCCAGGTCACAGGGCTAGTGTAAAACTTGTACCGCAGGGACGTGTGCTCACAGAATCCGAGGGTAAATGACGGACTGCAAGGAGAAGGAAAATACTAAATCATTAACCTTTACAGAGAGTAGATGACGGTTCAATTTATAAGGAAAGAGAAGACAACACAAATCACTGCAACAAATCAAAAATGACAATGAATACAGCAGATTATTTTAACATAGGACTAAAAAGATGGAACAGAGAATGGATAAAGAAAGGTAGCCATAGAGTTCTATGACAGTCTTATGCTTTCTTAGTAATGCTGCACTATGATGGCCCTCAGGACTGGATTTACCATTAGATATAGTAGCATTGTGCCCATACGTGGCACAGGTAAATTATTGATCACACATTTCTTCATCAATCTCATGTAAGCTTTTTTACATATTTTAGGGTAAACTAGTACCAATAAATATAGAAAGCTGCTGTAAAGGTTACAGTGTAGGGATTCAGAGGAGGCAATGGTTCTTCCAATGCATTCATGCCTACAGGCTCCGGAGAGCTAGCCTAGATGATCCTGACTGAGAACGTTTGGAGACCTCAAAATAGATTGCCAGATGATAAATATAAGCTGACATGTTCCAGGTAATACTTTTTTGTACTTCATAAATGAATGCATTGATGCAGGGCACATGCTGTGCACATGTACATATGTTCTCATGCACACCGTGCACATGTGTACGTAGCTTTAAAAAACAATTATTGTGGCTAGAAACAAGTGTTAGTGATGATTTTCAGCAACAGTAGTATCACTTGCTTATTCTATGGAGAATGGAGGAGGGAAGACGAGTGGGGGTGTCCCGCTGTGTCCCCCCATAAAAAACATCAGCAGTCATTAGCTGTTCAATGTTCCAGCAGGAAAGATCATTGAAGGACGTCTGGTGGACAGCTGTATAGATGCCCACTAACGTTCAACTTGGGCAACAAAAAGCTACTTCTATGTACCCTAGGACCAAGTTCTAAGACTAGAGATCCTATTCCAAACAGTTTGCATGCGTTGTCCGAGCATAGAGTATAATGGCCAGTCCTTAGTTTGGAACATGTAACTGGAATTTACAGAACACAAAACTGTATAAGTCAGATTACACATTCACTAAAGTCCTGATATTTAATGCACAAAGGATTTAGGCTGTTCACTTAGCAGAATGAAATATCACCTTAGTAGTGAGAATTCACTTTGCAAATAATTCCCAATTCTGTACAAGAAATTGTGAAAAAAATTAGTTTTGCTTGCACATGATTGGAAGGTTAAAGTGAGCAAAGCGTAATCTTATTCATTAGGCTAAGTGAACGTTCCCTTGCAAGGTCAGAAGATATACAGATTTACTACCTTCTAGCAATTTTTCTTTGGAATTTACTTCTTTGTGTTAATTTTCATGCTTCAGACACAGCCATGTCTGGGCCCTAAGGCAGACAACTCCAAGCCACCATCAAGATGTTTTTCTGATATAGTTTGAAGGTATATATATTAATATATATTTCCAGAATAAAAAGGCATAGCAGTGCTAAAAGTAGAGTGCTCACTGGGCATAAAACTTCATCTCTATTTTCATGTGAACTAGGACGGGGATTGGGGGAGTTGGCACCAATGGAGCCAAGTTTTTTATCCAAGGACTATTAAAAATGCCTTGATTGGGCTGGAATTGGAAAAAAGATTACCTGGAGGTAGAATATTTTGTATGGCTCGTCTGCCCCTGGAAAAAACTCTATTTTGTTATATGTATGATGAGTATGATACATGCATGTGACCTCTATAATGTGCGTTGTGTTCAGGCAGCTCACTGAAATGAACATACTTCTAAATGCACCAGAGCTGTCCATAGGAAATAAAAAACAAACAGATATAAAGCGTTTTCATTCCAAACGCAGCTCCCAACAATGCCTTGTCACACGAGTATGTAAGAGCTGCATTGTCTTAGAGCTGTTTGGAATGAATGCAGATTGTGGTAAAACAACATATAATGGACATGCTGCCTAAACACAGGGCAGTGTTATTGTGTATTGTGGTGTGCTGCAATGGAAATGCATCGGAGCTGCATTGTGTTCAGAATGCGTGTAACATGTTAATGAACATTGTGGTGATAAAAAGTGGTCCTTAAAATGAAAAAAAAGAGGAACATTTCAAGTGCAGACTCCTCACATGGCTGTATATTATTCACCAGTGTATGAGTACCTGTCACTTTGTATGTGAGAGTTTGTATGAGCCATTGCACATGTATGACTGTTGTGTGTGGGTAACATTGCACATGTATGACTGCTGTGTGGGTAACATTGCACATGTATGACTGTTGTGTGTG
>NC_092869.1:10955862-10986674 GCF_032062135.1 Pyxicephalus adspersus
TGTAACATGACGGTGAAGTTGGGCAGCATTGGAGTGAATGGAGAAAGGTAAATAGAGCGGAGAGGGAAGGAGGAGAGAGGAGGAGAGGGGGTGGGATGTGATGGAGGGATGCAGCGCTAGATAGAACCGCTGTCACCCCTCAGGAGGAGACACAGCACCCCCCCCCCCCCCCCCCTGCACCGGGCACGGAATGCCCGCGGCTCTCGGCATCCTCACATCTCGGGGCCCGGATCATGGCGCCCACCAAGCCCGCCTTCCAGCAGGACCCTTCCCGCAGAGAACGGTAAGAGAGGCCGGGGCTCGGGCAGGCCCGCGGACGGAGCTGACACATGACGTGTACACAGAGCCCGCACATGTGCTGCCATGACACCCGGCCACTATGGATTAACCCGCTGTGTGCCGCACAGCGACAATGGGCTGTGCCAACTTCCCCGGCTCTGGGTGTGAGGGGAGCAGATGACAGGGCACAACTTTGTTTATTACATTGTGTGGATGGCTGGCAGCCATAGTACCAGCTGGCATAGATATGCGCCAGCCATGGCATGTACAAGCTGGCAGGAGTTCATGACATGGGTACTATATGGCACCTGTGTATCGGCATCACTTCACTTTTACTAAACTTGGCCTTTCTTGCTTCCTCTAACACTTTTTATGCCACAATTGACTGTCCCTGGCAGTGCCATGCATATATATCGTCCTGTACGTGGGCACCGTCCGCCCCTTTATTCCCTATGGCAAGGTTCGCTCATTTCTTTATGACCATATGTAAGGCCTCCGCCATAGGAATGAATGAGGTGAGCAGGGTACACGTGCAATACGCTCAGGATGCAAAGATTGTACAGCGGCGGGCAGTGCCACGTGATGAAAATCTCTGAAAACGGGCTGAAAGATAGAATTCTGCAATGTGGGGTTAAAATAATTTGAGGAAGAAGTCGCCCTGAGATTTTATCTCGGCACAGGTGCAGTGTTCGGTGTATGTGATGCCAATGAAGCCTGGTAAGGGAGTGAAACTTGCAAAGTCTCTTCTTCCAGAAAACCTTTCCCCATGCCTCTGGAGGCTTTCTTTTTTTCCAGGTGCCCTGCAGAGCCCGGCTCTAAACATGGCATAAAATGGCCTGGACACCCGGGACAGTGAACATTTATTGGCCATGATCATGGACCGAGAAGGGTCACCACAGAAGATAGCAGCTACCAAACTGACATATTTACCATTAATTTTTGGGTGAAATGTCATTTAAAATCAGAACTGGCAAGACTTTTTTTTTAACCAACTAGGTAACTATTAATTGGGCATCAAAACCTGGGCTTGGAACCAAAAGTGTAGGACAGCATTTGGGTTTTTTATCTTCATTTCCTCTCCCAGGGACACATCAGATTCTCAGGTGCTATCATGGTACACCATTCTTTCCTAGCTTGGGATAAACTGCCCCCCTGACCATGGCCAAACAATCCGCCTCTTACAGTAGGGTAGCTGCTGATTTACCTTTGAATGCAATTGTTTTATTGAATCAGAAATCAGATCCGAAGTGAAAATTGGCATTTGTGTCCTAGGCCCTAGGTAATTTGAGTTTATTAGGTATTTAATGTATAAAAAATATATTGTGATATAAAATGTTTAATGTCCTAAAAGTCCCATCTTGTTTGTCTCTTTCCTGTCTTTCAACATAGTTTGGTTAATAGGGATGTTGGCAGTATTTAAAAGGATGATTGGGATCTCACAATATGAAATATATTGTGATATATTGTATATTATGGTATTTATTGATGTTTTGTATATTATTGATCTTATGTACAGTTCACCTACATAAATATTATGTTGGTATAAAATTGTGTTTTTTATTTTTTGTTTTATTAAAAAATAGAAGAAAAAATATTTTAAATAGTTATTTACTATAGAAAGCCTATAACACTCATGAAACCTGATTTATTCACCAACTTGTATGGCTCCTTCATCCTATTGGACCCTAAAAGTTGTATGTATGAGTTGTATGTATGATTAGCAGTCCAAAATGAGCCAGTTTTTAAAGGAAGGTGGTGATCCCAATTTCCAAAAACAATTTGATCTGAAAATTCCTTAGTAAATTAAAAAATGTTAACAAATTTGCACAATTCTGCACAATAATGAAAGTGTTGCTTATTATCAATACATAGTACATTGATTCCCATGTGTTACAATGCTGCACAAATAAAAATGCCTTACTGAGAAATTGGAACCATGTGGACGATCCTTATGGATCCAAATCATCATAAAGTTTTAAAAAAATGTTTTAAATTGGTTTTCACTTTTTTTGTTTATTAAACAACTTCTAAAATGTTTGATTTGGAAGCAGAGTCAATGAATTATTGAATGGCTATTTACTCTACATGTGTCATACTAACTGTAGTGTAACATTTTGGGTGGGATGTATAACATATTTATTTTGATGATGGAAATATTTTTTTTTTTTTTTTACTACACTGTGTGATTGTATTCTAAACAATGTCTGGTTTGCCAACAGATGAGTGAAGGTTTGCCATGTGAAGCTGCTGTATTAAAATGTAATATATATATATATATATATATATATATATATATATCGAGAGAGAGATATATTATATATATTGCAGCAAATATCTTTCTTCTCCAATTTTCAGCTGTTGAAAAGAATAGATTACGCTACATCTATTGTTTAGAAACTGTTAAACAAAAAGGCTATATTTCAACTAAGCAGATTTCATTGGGTCATTTTCACATCTGATAATTGGGATATTTTCATGTATGTGACTTGTGCCACACAGGCTTGGCATGGAAACCATGTTACCTGGCTTTTAATGTACACCAAAGCACACTGATGCTCCATAAGGTATATTTGTGTTGTACATGGCTGTGGTGTTAGTTCACAATTTTTTTAGTTCAGGTGCTATTTTAAATACTTCTTTATTTCATTCTGATTGTAGGTGTACTTTTTTTTCTAACAGTATTTGTGGTATACAAATATGGACAAATTGGCCGCATGGACTGCAGGCTTTATGCATCCATGTTAGCCAACTGTTCTTGTCCATATATCATAATAATTAGGTAAATGCAGACTGAGATTATTCTGAAAGATAATAGCAGTGGCAATAAATTGCAATATAAGGCAAAATATATGCTTATTCGTACTTGTATGTAAATTTCCAATTTAAAACAGATCGGGTTTACAGCATGGCTTGGTAAAGTGGACCTTAATAGACAGTGAAATTATTTATGAAGACTCAAGTCAAGAAAAGTAGAGGTGTTACTCAAGCAATCAGATTTTATTTTTTCATTTTTCCATTTTTGGTTAGGGAATAGAAGCTGAGTGTTGGTATCGTGTTCTGCATTTGCTTAAGTTTCCACAAATCATTCTTTTTGGCATTGAGGTTTAGCTGTGGTACATGCTTGGAATCTAACTACTGCTTATACCTGAAATTCGGACAAACAGCTAAATTTACTATTAAAATACAGAGATGTTCTGAATCCTGTTCAGTCAGTTGTGTGATCCCCATAGATCCTTACCAGCGAGCTCAGCAAGGTCCTAAACCTCCCCCAGAGACCACACTGTAGTTAGGAATTACAGACTGGTATGGTACATGCCACTTATTTATTGATGCCAACAACACACTGATGCGCTCATCTTTGTTCTCTAAACCCGTGTAAGTATGTTCAACCTGATAGACTGACAGCAGTGTGATAGGTTCTATATTCTGACTCTCCCCCCAATCAATCTGTATGGTTCTGTGCTATGATTACAGAAGACAGATTTCAATAGACACTAATGCTAGTTGTAAGTAATTAGGCATTTAATTATTTTTTAAAAGATAACTGGATTTACTTGGTTATTTTTTGCCTGCAGCTTAGCTTTACTTATACTTACATTTCAGAAGCCATTGCTGAATTATTTAAACATGAAGTAATTCATCAGCAAGGAAAGTCCATCTCATATTCATAGGGTAGGTATAATCTCATTCTTTGGAAAATTCTTCAGTCAGCCAGAACGCAGTCGTTGCACCAAAATGCCAAAAGAAGTAGAGGGTAGTGGAAGAGATAAATGGGATTGTGAATAGGGGTAATGAGTTTCAGTACTTTAGAGGGATTTCAGAGACTCTGTGTTACAGAACCGACTAGGGTGGGTCATCATGTCAATGACTTGCAGGTTCACTAATAGAATTCTGGTCAAGTGTTCTACCTATTCTCCTATTTTCTACAGGTAAATACCTGGCAGTGCTCACTGGACCTATAGGGACAATGTTGATTTGTATGGCCAAAACTTGTTCAGCTTTAGAAAAGCTACATAGACCCTTTAGATAACTCTAATTGGTATTCATGTCTTTTAGGTAGGTTATCACCTTGTTGATCTTTGATCTCTTCCATGTCATTCAGGTAGATCCTCACCTCTCTAGGGTTGCTTATTCTTGTTTTAGATACTTCCCAAGACTTCATTTAGCCCTGATTCTTGTATAGTCATGCTTTTTTCTCTGGATGGAGGCTGAGCATAGAATAACCCCAGCTGATAGTGTATCGCACATATCTTGAAAGCTAGAATTTTAAGTACATTTTTCCAGTAGTTTAATATAGACTGTTAATATCTCCAGAGATCTCTGCTGAAAAAGAGAGAACAATGCATGAGTACCATATTCTTGGGAAAGTCAAGTTAGAATGGGTAAAGGATGGATCCACGATATATATATATATATATATATATATATATATATATATAATATTAACTGGCACATTGTGTAGCCGGTATTAAATTACAACTTCCAATACATTTATTTCTCATTTGCTTATTAATGAGAACTTGAAAATTACCTAAACAAGAACTAAGATTTTATTAGCAATCTGTATAGTCAGTTTCTACAGAACTATTGCCCAGACTGTATGCATAAGACTTTATTATATTTGGATAATTTTCTGGAGCAAATGTACATATCAGGGCAGTTATTGGGAAACAGTGTAAATACAAATAAATACATTCGTTTAATATTTTTGACCACAGTTGAAGTATTGCTTTATTCTAGGCTATATGTTATAGTATAAAAGGAACTGAGACATGGGTAAAGCAAGGAAAATTATTTCTTGATATTAACTCACCAGTACCCTAAATGTAGGGACGCTTTAATATGCATATGTCGACTATCGTGGCAATGTCAATAGCTGACTTGCTTCCCTAAAGAAGCGCACTTCCTTGGAGATGTTGGAGATGGGGAGCAGACTAGTATTGATATTTGCATAGCTTGGAGGCCTTCACTGAAAATGTAAAGAGGCACATGCGGGCTCCTTAGGGTGCCTTTATTTGATTTCCAGGCTGGGTTTAGAAACCCGTGCTTTATGTCCGGTTTCTTTAACAAAAAAATAGACATCATCTGCAATTTTTTTGTTGAGTTGACTGTTTGGCTCCTTGGATTTGTCCATGGCTTCTGTTGTCGAATCAATAAAGTATTATACCTGATTAGTTGATACAGGGAACTGTATATGTCACATTGTTTATTGTCTAATAAATAAACCCAGCTTATATGCTTTATGTTATTGTTATGCACTTGTCACATTGGGAATGAAATGCAGAGTTGCCTATAGCAGCAAATATGGTGCATTTTGTTGGGGAGTATGGAAATTTCTGAAGTGTTGGAGACTCTCCTAAATTATCATTGTTTGCCCTGCACTAAAAATGTAAAAGCTCATCATGGAGGAATAGAGAAATAGTTCCCAGTATTATGTTTTCAACTTTATAACTAAGCAGCATTGTGGTGGGATTGTAGAAACTGGGAGTGTTATCAGCCAGTATGTATTAGAAATGTCTATTGTTATCATTATATCATTATATAGAACATTGCATTGCCTTTTTTTTCAGAAAGAAATGTTAACACACACACACACACACACACACACACACACATATATATATATATATATATATATATATATATATATATATATATATAGTGTTAGTGAGTAACAAGTAAATACATCCATACATATTTATATCGGGATAGAAATCTTTAAGATGGAATTAATTTCCTGGGAAAGCTTCTCGTCCCCGCGCCGCAGCGCTCTCTTTATCACCTGTCGCCATTTGGTGTCGGCAGAAAGTAAATCAAAGTGTTGCAATTTGTTATTCTGCTGCACTTGAGGAGCTGAAGCTAAATAACACACGGCCTGAAATTCTGATTGAAGTTGTAGGAGGGGGATCTTTTAATTTAATGCCCTTTAATCGCGCTGCCTGCTCGGCTTCTGGCATTTTAAAGGTTGAAGCTAAGAAGAATTTTTTTTTAACCAATTCCGTACCAAATATAACATTCTAATGTCAAGTGATCGAGAGACTCTTGATTTGAAGAGGACCATTTTTAATTAGTTTTTTTTTTCTGAGCAAATTACATAAAAAGGTACCGTAAAGTATTAGAATAGGTTGGATACAAAGGAATGGAAGTGTTTACAATGTCTTGGATATTTACCAGTTGCAAGGTATGCACACAAATGATTTCAGCAAAAATCAAATTTTTAAACATTTTTATTTCACAAAATTAGGTATACCAGGTAAACATAATATTTCACTTTCTTTTTACTAACATTTACTTCTGTTTTCTCTTCTAAATCAACCTCATTGCACCCCCAAACACATTGTCCATACCATACACCCAAAGGTAAACATACAAAAGTGCAGACTTGGAGTATGATTTGGCACCTATTTTATTTCATTAGCCGAAAAAATAAAAGATAAAAGGTTTTGTTGGTTCAGCATTTATTTCAAAAATATCCACATTACAGAATTCTAAAATCCAGGTCTAACAGCTTATCTTTTTCTCAGTCTTTGACCAGCCATTGTAACAAACCATCACATTGACACAGCTCAGACCTTTTGCTCTATCTCCCCTTGTTACTAGTCAGTGCAAAATCCATATTAACCCCCCCGCATGTCCTTTTTCCTGATCTTATGCGGAAGAGTTACCAGCATACCCTATTTAAGACACATTTTTATGCTTATATATTGTGACTTTATACTTAATACATAGAAGGTGAATTACTAGGAGCAGTTCGGGCTTTTGAATTTTCACTCTGCAAGGGCATTTTAACTTAGTATAGTGAAAAAGATGACGCTAGCTACTAGCTTTAACTATCCAATCACATGCAAGCAAAAATCTTTTTTTCTCTTTTTCTTTTTTGCATGTGATTGGGCATTTTTCAGAGTGAATTTGTTATCACATTCGCTAAGCTAAGTGAAGTAATACATCACTTTTCTAAATGAACAGCCCCTAGTAACCTACTCCACTGACTACATTAGGTATCAGGAATTTGAGATATTTACATAACGATATGTGCGTGATGTAAATATGGCGGTAGCTCTTTAAATCCCAATTTCTTATTATGTATCAGCAGGTCTTGTTTGGCTTTGTAGAATCATTTCTTGCTGCTCGCATATAATTTGCTCTCTGAGAAAGCAAAACTTCATGCATTTTGCATTTTCTCAGAATGATTATATGTTTAATTGTTGCGTGTGAAATCCGCTTGCTGAAAGGGCCCTTTGTTACAGAGCTGGAATTAGCATCTCCACACTCATTCATCTGCTATGTCCTTTCATTCAGAAAAATAAAAGTTTAAAAAAGCTGTGTATTCAGTCATTTCAAACTCACTTTGTGAGGGAAAAGTATTTTTTTTGTATTACTTTTATTTACAGAGGATCCATGGAATGTGCTACAGACCCCTGTGATGGTAAATTTTATTACATTCCTAAAAATATCCTCTAGTCAGAAAATCTGGAAATCTGTTTAACCTTCTCTATGACTGTTTGCAAGAAATTGGAGTAGATTTGTATTACTGTAATAATATGAGGTCTTCAGTGTTCTTCACAGGTAAAAAAGTGCTGTGCTTATAGATATTTATTATTTAGGTGTCATTGATCCCCTTAGGTCATATAAACAAATCATAGACCAGAGATCATATAAACTTTTGTGGAGATTTAAAATAGTGTAAAAGAATCTACAAATATTATTTGGCCTTCTGTACCTAGATAGATGACAGATAGGTACCAGGTAGAGGATGGTTGAATGAGAGCAATTGGGGGCACTGAGCACATTGGTACCTGGTAATAATGAAGTTTTTAAGAGAAAATCAATCAGTGCATTAGGGTCAAATTTGTAGCTTTCTTATGCTGGATGTGTCAGTTGAATGTGTGTTTCAATATCCAATTTTATTAGTCATAAGTACTATCAGACCGTATCATACAATTGTGAGAGTGAGAGTGAGAGACTCAAGGCTCAACTCACGGCTGTCCAGCTCTGGTTCTTGGGGGTCACAAATAGACCAATGTTTTCATTCACTTTCTGACTCTTTGGAAAGCATTCCTTACTAAATATCTAGTAATAGTTAGTCACATTCAGCTGGACTTGTTTCTGTATGGTTGAAGACTTTTCACAGCTTTTTAAGCTGCTTTATCAGTTCTACCTAAATAAAGCAGCTTGGAAAGATCTCCACTAGAAGATCAGATCAGGCATCACAGAGGAGTGGACAGGTTGGTCTTACCCACAAATGGAAGAGTTTCCAAACAGTCAGTAGACATGTAGACACATGGGGAACATATTCACTGAGCCAGACTTGTGTCTGAGAGTGAGAGTTACAGATTCAGGAAGGATAGGGGTAGTCACAATCTTACCAGGCCTGTGTATGAACTAAACAAGCTGCAGAAGTTCCAGAGCCAGAGCCACTGAGAAGCTGATATTTAGGCAGTTCTCTCTTGAAGAAGGGCTTTAAATCAAATAGCCAGGAGGCTGAGAGACATTTGTATTCATTTTTATGCTAAACCACCTGCTAAACACATTCTGCTGGGTGGGGTGAATCTCTGTGATATTCTCTATTTTATTCTAATCCTTTAAATTGATCAACAGAATTACAAACCTTTTTGCAGGATTTAAAAAGTCTGGACAGGTAATTATTATAGGTTGTTGACCTTACTTTTCCCCACTAAGTTAAGCAATGCAGCTTGGTCATGTCTTTGCTCCCAGTCTGTAATTGGACAATTCCAGCAGTGCTGACCCACCCCCAAGCTTCCTGTTTATGCTGTATAGAGCAGTGGTCCCCAATCGCATACGCGGGGAGCGGTGAAGAAGCCAGATTCCCCCAGAGTGACATCATGATTCCAGAACCTGCCCACACTCCAATCACAGGCTCAGACCACAGACACAACCCGCCCACCGCCCTGATGCATACAGGAGACATGGTCCGCAGCTCTGGCCGGTGCACACCCCCAAGGTGCCCCAAGGGTCTTTCTCCTGATCCTGCCTGGGGGTGCACCAGCCAAGAGCTGTGGACTACCCAAATTTTCAACCACTGGTTGTGGACCGCTGGTATAGAGCATTAAACCGTAATAACAAGTGAGAGCTAGTTGCATTAAAAATACATTGGTATAGCCACACTTAAGTCATAATAATACTTTTCTATTAAAATCACCTCCAGCACAATTTTAAACCAATACTCAATTTATTCTAATGAACAAGAAAAATTGCAGGAAGGAGCAGGAAACATGTTACAACTTGAAACGAGTTATCCAACAGTGCTTTTGTTTTGTGAGTGTTTTCTGCAGTGTTTCTATTGTCCTATAGTATTTACCGAGAAGACATTCCATTCTAAACAGGACCCTTATTGATCGGAATGAATACATAATTGCTTTTATTCGTGTTTAATTTATATCTTCCTGAAATTTTGATTCTGTGAGTGATTGAGATCCAATAAATGTTATCCATTTACATTTACCTCCAGTCAGTTGTACCACCTATAACACCATTTATAATATTCATAAACAGAGTGTCTGCACAGCTTTGGGGCTGCCACCAAGTTGTGGTCATTTTTCATTCTGCATGGCAGTTGTATTGGCTTTTTATGTACTCCTGCTTTGTAATACGGCATTGAGATTGCACTTTTTTGTTCTGCTTTACTAGTGCACATATTTCAGTCGGAAAAAAACTGAATGGAAACAGTAACAAATATAATCCAAAGGTAATGTTGGCTGCTCCAAATCATAAAGAGTTGATATTTTCAGGATGTTGACTTGTCATGTAGTATCGGACTTGACATATATATATGGATTGTACATCATTTTGGTGACCAGTCTCCTCTTGGTTCACTACCGGCAGCACACGTCTGTTTCATGGAAGTTGCCATTTTTACTATCTTGTAGTTGTCCCCTGTTGACGATATTAGTTTACAACCTGTCAAGCTGATCCCAGAGCTTTAGTACTTTCAAAGTCACTGACCTGAAACAAGTATGCAGATTACAACCTCTAACTTCATTCTGACTTTGCTGATCTACATATCTGTTCTGGGTCAGTAACTTAGAAGGTACTGAGTCCACTGGATCAGCTTGGCAGCATTGTCAGAATGAGATCAGCAGTGGCAGCCATTTAATTTATGCTGTACACTTTCTTTAAAGATTATGTAAATCCTAAATTTATTTTTCAGTATGTTTGGCACCATGCCTCACTGTATTTAGTTTTCTGAAGCAAATATGTTTTGTAACTCTATTGAAAAGTTTCCTACATGGAGATCCTGAATGTAACATCACTTAAAGACTGAAGGAAATCCTGCTGTCCTTAAGTTTATGTACACCCCAAATCTATTTAGTATAGGTTTATAGTTTATATTTATTTATAGATCATACATTATTTAGTATACTATAGAATTATTTCTGACTGTATTCACATTTCTTAAACAAATTAATTTATTAATATTCTGTTGCCACATTTTTATTATGTAGAGAATCCAAGAGCAGCAGGCTGACCATGGTAACCAATACCTTGTAATTAGCAGCAGCATTCTTAACCTCCCTGGCAGTATTCCTGAGTGTGGCTCAGGGTTAGTTTTCAGTAGCTTACCCGGTCCCCACGAGCCCGCGGCGCCCTTCAATGATGCCTGGTGGGCGAGCCCGCGGCGCCCTTCAATGATGCCTGGTGGGAATCTCTGTCTCTCTCCCTGGTGTGATCAGTGGAAGGTTGGTGTTCTGGGGGGGGGGGGGTTGTAACCTGGTGAGAAATTTAAAACAATGTACCACTTTGACATTCAAATTTACTGACCTGATCCACACTTGTCCATTGGGCTGCCTAGCTGATAGATCTGGTAGGTAGCTTAATGGCCAAATGAAGAAGAGGTGGACAACACTTCTGCTAATTTGCTAGACAGAAACTTAGTGTTGTCAGCCTAAAAATGCAAGTGCGGTTACTGGTTGGGTTTCCAAGGATAGAAACTTTGCAACAGATTAATAATTCTAGAATAATTGGCTTAAACATTATTTACAGTGGGACATGGTGCCATAACATGGAATTTACATACACTCAAAGACTGAAGGATTTAAGAAAAGTATAGAACTTGGGCAGGAAAGCACAAAGTGAGGAATTGGGGTGGGGGTGTCAGTGTGATTGCAAAGTACGCTAAAGGTAGATGTAGGCTTTAGATGCTAAAACAAAACCTGTATTAGGTTAGGCATTATTATTATATTGGAAAAAATCACTCTTGCTTTGCAGCAAGCAATGTCTGTTTATAATATGTAGTTAATTTAGGTATAATGCAGCTTTGACAATAATCAAATATTTATTTTCTGGCTCAATACTTCCTCCCATTTCCGCTCCCTCTCACGTTTTTTTTTTCTTTTTTACTATACTATGATATATATTATACCGTACAAACACATTGTGGTTATTGAAATGTTGCCTGGGCAGCAAAAGCATTTTTGGTAGTTAACCAAGCACCTCTGACAGATACAAGTCTTGGCTACAGTGGATAGGTTTCCGTTGATAAAGTCATTAGGAAAAAAAAGAGAAAGGAAAAAAAATGAACAAGGCTGTCAAAAGCTTCCCAACCTCCTCCTCGTTACTTGAGCAGTAATCGTTCCAGCTAACAGTTTATGCATAAATCCATAAAAATGAGCCAAACGGAGATGTGTATTTTGCAGGATCAGGTCCTGCACTGGAAGATATTGGCTTACAAATGCAGCTTATGCTGGGACCATCATTCTTGGACAAGCTGCACAAAGGAGGAAGAGGCTGACCAAGCCCTTGGCAGCTCTGTAAGAACTAACAGTCCTGCTGATTGACAGGTAGCAGTTTACTCTCGTGTCCACTAAGTACAAAATAAAAGCTGCATTATATTAAAGGCCTGAAAACTTCATGGAAATATGAACCAGTCAGTTACTAAAAACTGTTTATTTCCTTTTGGATGCAGGTAAACTAAAATGAATTCAAACCTAAGTATAAAAATATAATAGGTTGCAGTTTACCAGCACGCAGATGTGATGGCTGCATTTGTGTTCATTTTTTAAGGCTTTTTTTAAATATAATTTTTATTTTTTGTTTTTTTAATCATTTTACCCTGGTGATCTTGCTAGTAACATACTATCTGTAGTTCTGAGGGCTTTTCCTGCATTGGATCAAATAGGTCAGTTTTTTTTTATCTTTTATATGACAGGCGGTAGGAGGCTGCTATGTGTTTTTTGGATGCTACATGCAGTGTCCATTTTGCCCACCTCTGCACCTGCAGCCTCCATAAACTTAAACTGTATCTGCTTGCAAACAGTTAAAAATGCTTTACAAGCCTGGAGCCCTATGCTAGGCTTTATCACCTGCTTGCAAATGGCGGCACAGAAATGTGCAAACACCTGAAAAAGCCTAGCAGTGGCAGCCTGTTACCGCTCCCAGGCACCTAGTGACAGTAGGCAGCCATGACCGATACACATTGGGGTACAATACTGCTAGTCTGAACTGTAGTTGCTTTTCCACAGCCCAATCAGATAACAAGACTACTGCACAGCTCCCTTTTCCTCTTAGAAGCTCAAAAAGTATGAAAGCCAGGGAGTCGGCATTGCTGTCAGACGTCTAGTATTTTTAGAAGGAAGTCAGCCATGGCAGCTCCTTTATTTTTTTAATGACAGATTTGCTATAAGAGAAGCATGTGATCATACTTTGTGCCAGATAACGGCCTGTTCACACTCCGTTCAATACTCATTAATATTTATATCTTCTTCTATATAAGTTCAGGAACATGGGATAAAATATATGTATTCTGACATAGGCATGGATAGTTTCTATGTATTGGTAAGACCTCCTCTTTAAATATAGCAGTGCACAGTTGTCATCATATCTTTGCAATGTTCATCTTCTTAATTACTATTTAGGTTGATTGCTGCACATTTTTTAATTTCTGCTTTAAAAATCATTGAACTCCCTGTGACTGGAGGATTTATAAATGTCTCCCAGGTTTGCCATAGAATCACCTTCAAACGGCAAGGAATGTTTCAGAGGTCATCATGCTGTCCCAGAAGTCTGTTTCTTTCATTAATACGACAGGAAAGATTGTCTTATTATATTTGTATATCTTTGTAATTAAATCCCGTGTATTTATTAACAATCTGACTGAGCTTGAGCATTTACTAGATATCTAGCTAAAGCTTTTCAAAATCCCATATGAGACACAAGGAAGAGGACATCTTAGAGATTAACGTTATCACTTCCCCCTAGTTTTAGTATCTCCTTTATTTTGCGGTGTTTTTCAAGCAATGCATTTGAGACTTCCTTTTATACTGAGAGATTAGTCCATTAGGCTGTGTTCTTCAGAAGAGTTCTTCTCTAGTGTTCCATCAGGTGGTTGGGAGAGCCGGTGAAGAGCAGATGGAGGGGCACTAATGCACAGGCCTCAATCACAGCCAAGACTTGCCAGAATTTGAATTTAGAATGACAAAAGCAAGAAAGAACATACTTCTTAGGGTGGTCAGGAAAGCCATTTGTAAAAGAAAGAAGTGGCCTATAAATGAGGGAATGTAGAGTATGTTACATACATATGTATAGCCAGGCTGATTTACTAAAGGAAATGGGAATCTGTGCTCTGTATATTGTAGCAATGTTTACATTCCATATCCAATCACATGCATGTGAAATAAACAAAAATTTACTTTTCACATAATTGGATAATTTTGGTGAAGGTTCTCAACTCTTTTAATAAATGACCCCATGTCAGTTTAGTTGATAGCTAAACTGAAGCTCGTGCCACCTTAAAATCTGTGAGCTCCTATAAACCTGCAAGAAACTATTAAAGTCTAACTATTAAATCTGTCTGCACAAAGAGAACACTTTTATGTGCACCAGTTTGTGATTAGGTCAGATGGCATGGTAACTCTAAGTCTGGCGGCATCAGAATCACTTTATAATGTCACATTAGATTGTAAGCTGTGCCATTTTTAATAATATTATACAGATCAGTGTCATTGGTTGCTAGCTCCATGTGGCCTTTTGCATTAAAATTGAAACACTGCAGTAGAAAACACAAAATGTCCTACTAACTAATGTTCCTGTAACCCACTCAAAGCATTGATGATTGGGCGATGATCATCCTGTATAGGGATGTTCTATGGGGAGATAACAAGAACTTCCAAAAATCAGTGTTTAATATTGCATTACAACTTGTGTGCTTTCCCCTTTTTTGTGGAGGAAAAGTGACGTGTATTTTACCCTGTGTGGGCCATATAAACAAGAAGACCATGGTGGGTTTTGGTGGCACAGCAGTGTATTTGAGGAGAAGCGAATGTCTCAGAATCTTAGACTGAAATCTTATCTTTTGGCAGAGTGCTGAATTTCCATTCCAGATGAGCTGGCGCTGCTTCCTAAGCCATATTTGCTGTGTTTGAAAACACCGGCTGTGTGAACGTAATATCTAGTCTGTACCCTGATTTAGCAGTGCATTATTTAAGGAAATGGGCTGGCATCTCTGGCAAGCTTCTGAGGATTCAGATGCCATGTGAGTTATTACATGATCATAGCATGTGTGAATTTGCTAAGCAAGAACTAAAGTGTACCATTTAGTGTTATCTGGGGATGAAATAATTAGTGATTCATGAAGTTTGATTGTAAGGATCATGAACACATATAATGTGATATCTATTAGAGCTAAAATATGCTTGCACTTATCACTTAGGTTAGAACAACGGCATGGGGCACAGACATTGCACACCCATGGAATTGTTGACTTCTACAGCACTGAAGTGGGGCACAGATTACTCTAGGTTTGAGCATAGTTCTTCTATAGGAGGGAACATTATATCTTATTATATTGTGGTGCCTTATACATAGCTTTATCTACTTACATCTGGTATTGTCTTCACAGCCATAATGTAATGTCAGTTATATATAGAATGGTAATTGATATTAGTATACATATAAGACAGAAAGAACTACCGATTCTGCCCCGATTTAGTATGTGTATTATATAATGAAGTTTGTATTGTAAGAATAAAAAAAATCTGGTTTCTACAGACAACTATGTTCGCCTTTTACCAAATTTTACATATGTGAAGCCTACTGAGCAACCTCTATAGTATCACCAGCATACCTAGCCTTTAAATGTTGGTAATATGGAATATTGAATACCAAAGGAGCAAATGCAATCTATATCCTGTATACTTACATTTTTTAACTTGAGAACTTTTTGATAAAGAGGAACTCTACTTAACACATCCTCATATCTTTCATCTAAACTGACTGTATAACCACGGTGCAGTTTCTAAAAAAAAAGCCTCAATTTAAAGGAGGAAGACATATACATCAAATTATATTTGTTTTAGGATATTAGCTAAATCAGACAAACATTGCATTGTATGCTTTGAGATCCATAAACCATATTGGTTTGCTTTTTGAAAACTGTTCCAATTTTGCTCAGGGAAAATCATTGTATATGTACAGTTATGTTGTTTCAGTTTAAGTAACAAATACAGAAACGTATATTTACAAATCAGCTTAACAAAGAAGGCCAGTAACCTGTGCCAAACAATTTCATTATAGGTTACTGTTGTCAGATGAAAAAAAGTGCACAGCTGTATATTACACATAAAGATTGTCTCCATCTTCCGCCATGTGTTGAGCATGTAGTTGTGTGGTTGTGGTTTGTTAGTCTCCTGTAAGTGCATGTTGTGGTCTAGAATTTGTGTATCAACCAATGCATTGCCATTCGGAAAGATATATGTTAAGTGATGTGTATGAATTGACACAGCGGGAGGAAGAAAACGTGTGAAGTGCAAATGTATTACAGACTCTGCTGTCTACCAATGTAGCAAAAATGTAATAGGATGGAGCGCAATTATGTTTCCTTACAATAAATTCAGGTTTGGCCTAGTCATTTTCTTAGATCACACACTGTGCACACTTCGAGATGTGACAGAAGGAGGATCTAGATATTGAGTTCTATATATCAGAATATAGATATATGAGCAGCCCCTCTCAAAAGTTATTATTTCCTCGTCTACCTACAGATAATTTCACCATAAGAAGAAAACACAGCCAGCTATAGCCAGGCTTGACGTACCTCTTCCTTTCCTCTTCATCACATATGGTCTCTCCCTCTTTCTTTGTCCCTCACACCTCCTCTCCACTTTAGTCTATGCAGGGTGTATATGTTTGTGTATTTTCACTGTAAGGCGTATAGTGGGAATGAATCCCTCGCATGATCTCCATATGAAGATACTGAACCCATTTGCATGTGTAAATGATATAATCCTTCTGGCGTGATGCGGATTTGCCTGCGGGAGGGATATAATAATAAGCAATGACAGAGAATCAGCAAACTTAATTTGCTGCTTTCTGGCCATATCCTCTTTTGTTCTGGAATGTTAGTCAGCTTGTGTCTTCTACTCTGTGTACTTGGCTCATGTCTGTCACTTATTGCCCTTTTCTTGCTTTCATCCACCGCCGTTCTGTGCTTGTGTTCATGCATCTCTCTCTCTTTTTCAATATACATGTTTCTCTACCTTTTCTATTTAACCCTCCTTGTCGCTGCCTATATATCTTTTCCAATATCTCTCTCTCTTTTGCTCTTTCTCCCTCTCTGATTAAGACCTTCAGCCCAATCTTCTCCAGGCTGCAAACAGATCAATAGTAGTGGAATTAAAACAGAAATTAAAACCAAAGTGGTGTGTGTTTGTATTTGAATGGCTTGAGAGGTAATTATAGCGCTATTGAGAGATGAAGGGATACCTTGGTATACGCATTTGCAAACAAGGTTGTAGAATTTGAAATGTTTTCTTTGAAACGTGATACAACAAGGCTAGAGATTGTAGTATATGTCCTTATGTGGGCTTATTCAGTAACTCAGTCCATAGCACAATAACCAAGGGACGTTAAATTAAATTGGAACCTGAGAACACAAATTTGGGAGCTGCCATTACCAATTTCTGTGCAACCTTGATGTTGTCTAAATTCTTGCTTTGACACCTTTTGAGTCATTGGCCCTGATTTATTAAAGCTCCCCAAGACTGGAGAGGATACACTATCATTAGTGAAACTGGGTGACACAACAAACCTGGAATGGATCTGGTCTAGGACTGAAAACATTTGCTAATAATTAGCACATAATTTTAAGAAACCCATTCCAGGTCTGCTAGTTCACCCAGCTTCACAGATGAAAGTGTTTCCTCTTCAATCTTGGAGAGCTTTAATAAATCAGGCCCATTGACTTAAACTAACATTCAGGGGTAGAACTTTGGCCACATGCTTGTTTCAGATCAGTGATTTAATAGGTAGTGAAGCTGCAATTGAAACGATAGTCCTGGAACTTGCCAATTTAAAATGGCAGCGATGGACATTCTCATTTTTTTCTCCCATAGATATTATTTTCTCATCACTTATTTACAATGTCTTGCTTGAATCGTGTCTCTTTGTTGGGGTGACCATCTTGGTAAAGCTACTATTCATTGCTCTCAGAAAAGCAACACTTAGTGGCATCTCTAAGTCTTCTCCCAAGTCTCCTGAAGTTAGCAGTCTGCACCAAGCTAAAGTTTAATCCACTCATTTTTACCTTCTGCGTTTGCTACTTTCTCCTGTAATCAACATTTTAAGGACATTATTAAAAAAGCTTTTCATCGTAAACTATAAGTCTATATGCTATGCTGGCAGATCATTGCTGGTGGGAAAAGTTTACTAGAACACTAGTAACACCCACATGCTAAGTCTCGAATATTAAAAGAAAGTGATATCCAGTAAATTAAAGGGAGTGCCAAGGATTTAAGGACTGTGGAGAAAAGGACTAAATGATGATGGACAATATCTAGCTTGGAAAGTACACTACTATTTTTTAGCCGAAATATACATGCTTAAGCATAATTAGCATTTTAACATTTCCCCCGTAACATAGCTAATCTTTACTTTTTGGAGCTTAGTTCCACTTTAATTAGGTGATAACGTTTGAGTTACTCAGCTGTTTAGGAAGTACATTGGTCCCTATAGATTGTGGTGACTACAACAACCTAATAACTAGGAACAAAATGTATTTTACAGTCTGTCCTTCGTTCAGTTGGGACCTTAAAGAACATCCAGAGCCACTGGTCTTCTTTGGTAAATCATCATTTCCCATTCATGCAGAATAAATGGTTTAGCAATTTAAATGCCAGCTGAATTTTTCTCTCTGCACATCACTGGGCTTTTAATGTCAAAACAGCTTTGCCCTATTTACTAAACTTTGCTAAGTGAATAGCTTATTCTCCTGTTGATGTTGATATATTGACATCTGGATTGTCTGCACATACCTTAGAATAACATGGGATAGTTGATCTCCTGTTGATGTGTATATTTACCATTCTTGTATGACACCTTGCCAAACTATGCTACTGGACAATTTCCTACAGCTTCAATGAGCTTCTCAGAGATGTAGGAATGTAAGGCTATACAAAGTGGAACATCTGAGCACCAAGCCCGCCTTGAAGCTTCTTTGTAAAAGAAACAGAATAGTTAATCAGTGGGGTCCAAGCAGAGCGCTGCCCACCAAGTCTGACTGGGGCACATTGGAGGGGCAAAATGGAAACCAACTGAATTCACTCCCCTGCATTACAAGACTAGATATATATTACAAATATGAATAAATAGACTTTAAAGAGTTAAGAAAAATGTATTACATTTCTTTATCGAAAAGCGTGACTAAAGCTTTTGAAAACTATCAGTTTCTGAATAGTTTAGTGTCTGCATAATGACATATGATTGATTGTGGTCTTCTCATAAGCAGGCATATAGATCGGCTATAGAAATGAGCATCCGCGCCTCAAACTCACCATGAATAGCTTTGAAAAGCAGAATCAGCCAGCCCGAGTGTGTAGTCCCTAGTATTAGCATTTCTTTTTTAATTGGTATTACTTTTTATTAAATTATACAGTGCTTTATCAATATGACAACGCCGAAGGCTATAACACAGCTTTTACCATACACTACATAAATTAAAAGCAATACATCTAACTATGTAACGCCATAAACTAGAAGAGCTTGCAATCTAAAGCTTTTAAACAAATCATCCTGCGTTTGTTGGAGTTTAGGCAATAAATCATTTTTAATTTGTGACTCCTGCTAGGGTAAAAGTTGTCTGAACATTTGTGTTTTTGGTACTTACATTTTACAGTGTTGTTTCAAATGATGTTTTGTTTTTTTGTTATGATTAATAAGAAATGTAAGAGGTGTATTTAAATGGCGGCTTTAACAGTAAGTTAGTACCCTTGTACATATATGTTTTGTATTAATTTATAGTCCAAATCTTTGGAAAAGAAGGTAAAAATTGTTACATTTTACTTGACACTTTAGCAGGGAGTGCCTTGTATTTTAACATATGCTAACAACTGTTGAGAATCATCCACCGCAATATTTGCACAGTTCATATTCCTTTATCGTTACAAACCTCTGTTAGTACAGGGCCGGGAATTTGGAGAAGGTTCCTGGAATGTATCCCACACATTTAAGTTGGTATGGAGGGAAATAACAATAAAAAAGTCATTAATTTAATAACAGAAATTGCAGCAACACAAGCTGATTCTCAGCGCTAGAAGGACGCTGTGCCCTTGCTGAGATAAAAATCAGTTTTAACCCTTACCTCCGACTCAAGAAGGCTGCATGGATTCATTTTATACCTAAGGATGATGATTTATAAGGCAGTGGAAGATGTCGGGGTACCTTTATGATTCTAATACAGGAAAATTTCATAAATACTGAGTGTTGCACCCAAATGAATGAATCTGTGTACGAACTAAAAATTGGTTCATGGTCAGGTAGTTTTTGAGAAGCCTCTGATCCTTGTGTTGACACTGTGTCATTTTTATTTTGATCTGAGTGAGCTGAGCCTGGTTTTCTGGGAAGCAATCTGGACTCAGTGGTCTAGAAGCATTGGATGTTTTGGTGATGGCATTCCAATTTTTATTGATGTTCAGTTTGCAGTGCCAAGTAATTAGGATGGCATTATGGCTGTGTAGGCCAATGTGGTCATACCGGCGCGTAACAGTTTTATTATATTTGGCGTTTTTTAGTTTTTCCTTGCAGTACGTAGTGTGGCATGAATTGACATGTAACTGCCACATGTTTTGCCACATGATTGATGCATCATTATTCAAATGACTGTGGATACATCCATTTCTGTGAAACATGGTGGTACTGGGGTTAGTACTAATGTCTTGGGAGTGTTGGGTTCCTTTGTTTACATCCCACCAGTAACCCATTCTCATTGAGTTTTTTTTAATCCCAATATTTGGCTGGATCCCCTACTAGTGTCCTTGCTCATATTGTTTATGGGATATGAAATGGATTACTTGATAAGCTTTAATGGAGATTCTAAGCTTTGCTTAGCCAAGGACTAGAGTTCCCTTATCATGTTGGGTATCCATTGGTTCTTGGTCTCACATCTATTTTCTTAGACCTAAAGTTTTATGTACCGTATTTGAAACTGTGCTGTTATCCCCCAGTATCCGTTTGGCCAGTATTTCCACAAAGAATGTCTCCATGTGTTTTTGTTGTATGCTGGACATAAACCTAATGCCATATTCTTCCAGTTGACCCCAAATTCTCTCCAGAAGATGGCGCTCTAGTCCTATCCTAGATGCTGCCCTTTAATCTCAGCCTGCCTACTCCTACAACCTTCTAGAAGAAAGCACATACAAAATATGCATAGTGATTTTTATTCATTTATTTTATTCTTCTAGAATTGAGCATGAAAATTAATATCTCATTTTCTTTACTATGATTTGCAAACAGAAAGTTAATTGAACTGTGCACCTGGTGATTGAGTATTCTCCAAATTACAGTGTATCTAATATGAAAAAGAAACCTGTAAAGTTTTGCCAGCACTATACATTATCAGATACGTTGGCTCTGAAATTAAGAATTGTAATTTTATTCTTCGGCCTTAAGTTGTTTCAAGAGAAACTGTCATGTGGACTTTCAGCTTTGCTGTATTTCTCAGAACTGAGATTCAGTTTTTATGGAACAGTGATGGCGACAGCACCTAGGGAACATTTATCCTCAGGGGTGGGCCTAGAAGGACTTTGCTCTCCATTGTTCAAGCTCGGTAGGCATACTGTCATTGGACTAAACTCGGCTTCTTTTATTTTAGTTACATCTACAGGGATAAAAGTCTAAGGGCTTGACATTTATTAGGTTGCTTTGCTGTTCTATAGTAGATAAAAAGCAATGATTACCCATGAACCAACGAGAAATCATTGGAATGTACTATCTAGGCTGTGTTTTGGAGCATTTTTGTATTATAGGAGATGCATGTAAAAGCACAGTATTGTAACCTTATAAATGATATCTTTTTATTGTAGTAATGATGTTTCAAACATGATTAGTGTAAAAAAGGAAACCACAGAGCCTTGAAGATAAGGCAATAATTACCATTACCTTGACCCAAAAGCAGATTCCCTCCAAATTTACCAGTAGATGTTATGTGGACATCAGCAAGTACAATTTCTTTACCCTCCAAACATGTGGGCACACCTCCTATACCCCACAAAATAGGTGTGTAAGTTGTGTAGTGGAATCCCCCCATAATAATATTATTTCACAGACCAAAAGAATCCAACACCAAAGACATTATCCTTCTCAGGAGGACTTTCTGCAATTTTTGACATTATGTGCCTCCAAGTCTGTTACTTTCAGCAAGTATTCATTTTTAGTGTGAAGGTATGATAAATGTTGTGTTAGGAGTACACCAGGATAGTTGTTTTAAAAGCCCCAAAATACTTAATACATCTGTTTGAAGCTCCATGGCTTTACTTCCACAAGTTTAACCTCTTTGACTTCCTTTTTGCATTACCACCCCACATATGTATGAATATCTTGTGTAGTGCCTTGGAAATCCAAGAGATAGGGCCTTCATTATCATGACTTACATGTTGGTCAAACTTGGTTTCATAATGGCCAAAAGCATCCTTCACATTCAATAAAAATACACTAAAAATAAAGCACATGTAAATGCAATAATATCCAAGAATTCTCTTTTCTGCACCCACTCATATATAAGAACCTATCAGTCGCCATGTAACAACTTACGAAAACATGAGGCTAATTATTCCTGACCACTGAAGAACCAAACACTCATAATTACTCATCAGTCATGGTCCTTCCAGGCAGATAGAGCCTATTAATTACAGGAGACATAAAGTGTTTTGTAGCTTCAGGGGGAGTCATATGGCAGAGCTCTGCTTAGTTAACCTGGCCCTGTGTCTTTATTAAGATGCACTGTGCCTTCCTCTCACTATACCTGCCACTGCACACCTACCACCTTCTTCTTTTTCCCTTTGCATATTTATCCCCTTTTTTATTGTTCTGTGCAAATGTAATTTGTTAATCCCGGGAAATTTGTCACAGATAAATTTGCTAGGATTATCTTGTCAGCACCATATCTGCATTCTTTTGTTCATTGCTTATTCATAATTCAGAGAGCTGGCAGCTGGCCTAGCCTTGGAAGGACAGGAAAAATAGGAGCCACCTTCCTCCAGCTGCTGCCGATTAGAGCCTGCTGCCAAAAAAAAAAGAAGAGTGCACATTGCCGTGGATAGAAAAGAGTTAACCCTCTTGATTGCTTTCTGCTAAATCAGGAAGGAGTTAAAGCCTTTAAATCCAAAGCCATAATTACCATGTATTACATATAAACTACATTATTTTCTGATTTTTTGTGTATTATAACCTTTTGTCGTTTTTTTTCATCAATGTTAAGGTTTGTAAACACTGAATGAAGACCAAATTACTCCAGCCCGTTGGTCAAATCTATTTGGCTGGGGCAAATAATTGATATATATATATATATATATATATATATATATATATATATATATCAGTATATGTAGATGATATTTAGTTCTATCATCTTGTTGCAAACAATTCTGCCATTTAACAATTGGAACTTGGCTTATTACTTTGTTAGGTAAGTTCCATTATTATCAATGACAGACCTGGAATCCCTCCCCCTACATTTGTAAATCTATTATTTCATTATTATTATTGTCCCCAGCAGTTGGAGCTGGTTGGTTGGCTCTTCCATGTTCCTCAGTGATCAAATAACAACATTTGGGTTAACAACACTTTTAAGAGGTATTGTTGGCTTTTACACATCATTTAGACTTATTTTAGTATTCTGGAGTTTCTCATGGAGTCATATGGTTAATGTTAACTTAGTTTGTAATCCAACCAGGCCTAAACAGTTTATTTAGCTTTTTACACATGTTGGATAATGGTCAAAACCAACCATTCTCATTGAATAAGCCATTGCAAAGAAAGACATATTAACTCATGGAGCTATACCTGGTGCAATACTGCAATTGTTTAGAGGTTGAATGATGTTTTTAATGAATGATTGTCTAACAACTGTTCGTTTTAGGCTACATTTACCTAGCAGGTGTATTGTTACAGTCAAGATTTGTAGTTTCAGTGCAAACAGAATTACACTAACCACATGTGCAGTATTTTACTTGGTCAATATATTACCAATGAAGATAAAATGCAAAGAAAATTAATTTCTGGGTGTCATTCTTTCAGCTGGGAAATACCTATCACTTAACTTTTATGAAATGTCCGTGAAATATGAAATATGTGTATTGTCAAAGTCATTTCTAGCTAATGGAAAAAGATGACTACAGCCAAGTAAATTGGGTTTTTGTCAACTTATGCCCATTGCACAAATTATTTACAGTTTAAAAATGTACATGAAGCAAACATCTAAATTCATGCTATAGTTGAATGCATGTGTGGGAACTGGTAAATGTGCCAAAAGATTGGTAATTCTGCTTAGATGTTATTGTGATTCAGACACTTTGATCTCCTTGTAGACTCCTTTACAGCTTAACAATGTAGCTTGGTCATTGACTTACCCAAGCTTGGCATTGGACAATAATAAACAGCAGCACATTGATGAGGTCATCCCCATGCTCTCCACTAATGTAAAGATGGCGCAATGTTTATTATGCAAAGTTATAGATTTCAGAACAGCTGTGATTACTTCCCACCGTCTCACACCCCAGTATGAGTGCTACAGGTTATAGGACACTGACCTAAAAACAATATATTTAAAAATTCTCATATAAAAAAATGAAAACATTCATATATAGTTGAATTAAAATATTGTTTTTCAAACTACATCAGTGGTATTGCCGAATTAACCCTCTTTTTTTTTAAGATGTCTCAGTCTGGACATACCTTTGTTCTTATAATACAAATAAGTCATAATATGGTTAAGGAGATCCTTTTCCATTTTCATTTATACTTCTTTTTTACGTCTGTACAAAAATAGTTGCATTATCATATAATGATCATTGTCAAGTGGGAATATTTATCAGACATGAGATCCTCTCTCCTTTGCACATTATTTTAATATTTTAACTGGGTTGTCAGCATTTTTGTAGAGATAAGGAGATAATAGAGAATTGAGAACACTTGTTTTTTTTTTTTTTTTAATCTAGCTTGGATTTCCCGGTTTAAATATTTTTATGGTTACAACTGAGCAATCCAAAGTTACTTACAGATGTTAAATGATCATTGTACAGTCCTGCTGGGATGAAAAGATCAGACAATGATGGGGAAGTCTGAATAATCCCATATCTTGGCACAACTCTCAGTTGTTCAGGTTGGATGTGTTTGCTGAATATCCAGAAGCTCCACCTAGATAAGCACGGAGATGGAGCAGTGAACATAGACATTCAGGCACATGGAATACAAAAGTGCGTGTCTACATGAAATAAAGCAGACTGTATCAAATATGATACATCCACCAATCCACTACACTATTACTTCATGTGGGGTTGCAGATCTCTCCAGTAACCTAAAAAGTTTCAATGACACTGATTGCCTCTGTAAAAATATGGTGTGACATGTAAATACAAATATGGCGGTCAGGCTAAAAAGTGGGAGCCTTTTCAGCTAATCACCACTTTATTAGCAAGACGAACTGAAAAAAGGTGTGTACACATAAATCATGTATTAATAAGCCCTATGCTGTTGTTTTTCTTCTACATGTTGTTAACATCTGGTTGGTTGTACATAAATACAATAGGCCTACAAAAGGCTTGAGAAGATTGACTGAGAACCTGGCTGATCCAACAAACCTGGAATATATCTGGTCTTGGATTGAATGTTGTTTCCAGCTATTACCAGCTTATTTTTAAGAAATCTGTTCCAGGTCTACTGGATCAACCAGGTTCCCCCATGATAGTCTATCTTCTCCAGTCTCCAGAGAGCTTTATGAAATCAGACCCAATTAGTCATTTTCATGAGTGGAGTTTAGTCACATGGGAATGGAATAGGTGAAGTTGTGCCTTTCCATTTCGCCCCTGAGCAACATACATAGAATGTGGGTTGACCATTGTCCATTTTTCATGCATAGTGGCTACATAAATACCAGGTTCAGCATCTTTCCAGGAGCATTTTCCGGGTTTCTAAAATAGTATTAGTTATCACAGGGATCCTTAACCACTGGCTCAAAAGTTGCATATTCCCTTTGTCTCTCTTGTTCATGGAACACTCTCGTTGGGTCCTTAACTTCAAAGTATTTTTCTGTTTGAATGCCTTATGTATATACATTTATTTTAATCAGTGTAGTGTCATTTAACATTACTATAATTTTACTCTGCATAAGATTTTCTAAAACCTTTGTAGGTTGACAAATTACTGTTTGCTTTAAAAGAAAACTGTAGTGTTTTAAAACTTTGTTTGCTAGATATATATGTCAATGCGATCAGATTGAAGAGAAAATCAGGGCAGAGAGTGAAATCAATGAATGAACTGCTAATTTGATCCAGGAAATGTTCCAACTGTGCTATAGAAAAAATGTCTACTCCATTTAATATATCCCTTATTCTGTGCAACATAGATACTAATAGGCACATGAGGCTTCTCATATAGTTTCTGTGTTGAACTTTACCATTACATGGTGGTTGGACAAAAGAAAGGTACAGGCAAATTACGGAGAGGCCAAGAACTGCAGAAAATTCCAACTGGAAGGTAAGGGGGGCATTGGAAGAAAACTAAAAACAGTGTGTGAACAGATCGCCCTAGGTGAACAGATCCTCCTCTGTTAAAATGTAGAGTGCCAGGGGAAATTAACATTTCCAAAGCTGGACTGTTTCCATATTTTCAAATATAGTAGGAGATAAAATCAGGCTAATGACAGCAAGGCAATGGCTTTAAAGAGAAGCCTTGTGTACCATGACTATATCAAGAAATAGTGCTATTTTTTGAGCACTTTAAGCTAGGGATGGTCACCAATAGTTAGCTGGTGCTCTAATTGTTCTTTTGTCATTATGTTAAAAAGCCGGATGTTGCAGTACTAGGTTCTGCTATCTCAAAGTTTATTTTTTGTAGATTTAGAATTTTTAGGATCCAGGATCCAAGCTTCTACATACATTTTAAGGTTGATACCTGTATTCTAATCTGGTAGTGCAAAGAACCTCAAATTCATGTGTGTTAAACTGTACAGTGTTCAATCCAGGCATTTTCCTAAACTGGGTGGGAAAAAATTGTAGGCGGGTGCCATACCTTGTATTGTAACCCAGCTCTTTACTAACCAACTAAAAACAGACGGGTGGTTACTCAAAAGTACCCAGTGAGGTGCCCGGAATACAGTGCTTTATTAATAACTTGTATCATCAAGTACCCCAAGTAAAACCACAGAACTGCTCTAGGTCCACCCATTCTGGTGGTTCTCAACCACTTAAGTAAGACTTGAAGATACTTAGGGACATTACCTTTTCATCTAGACACAGTAGGATAAACGGACAATGTACAGTCCATATAGTAAAAGAAACACAATGACCAGGGAAGGGTGAAACGCGTTGGGTATTGGAGTATGGAGAAGGTGACTGGTCCACTATATGTCCATTTCTACTACGTCTTCGATATTTCCCTCTTTATTGAATACATGACTATATCATATTTACAAAAAAAATTTATCTTGGTCAGGAAAACCAATTAAAAAAATAAATTAAAAATATTTTTTTATTTTGTCCACTGGCTTTTTTTAAAAAAAAAAGTAGTTAAAACATTAAACAGACTCCATGTTTTAATAAAGGGTTACACAAAAATATATAAAACATTTATTGCAATATTTTTCCTTCTCTGTCTTTGAACAAGTGCAATGCTTTTTATTCCTTCTTCCCCTCTTCTTCTCTAGAAATAAATCAACTTGTTAAAAGGGCGCGTTCTCCTCTCAGCTGCACACCCAGCCAAGGCAGAATCCAGAAAAAAAGCTGTTAATATACAAGCCACATATGAATAAATCTGTTCCAAGAATTCACACGGCATACCTAAAACCCAGGCAGAGGACACGATGCTCTTGTTAAATAAATGATAGGTGTGTAATCCTTTTTAGCTAGATTCATCTTCACTACATCAAAACAATGCAGAGACACAGAGCCGAGCCTGCTGAAGAGATACCCACGCTTGCTATGTGTCTGCTGTGTCTTATTACCCAGGCTATTTGCATTGGCCAAAATGTGTTACCAAGAGAGATGTGCGATAGACTAATCCTCTTTATCATCCTTTTTGCCTCCAGTATAAGCATTTTTTAACAATAAAATTGTATAGTAATAATGGTAATAAGGGCCACCAGTTTGTTGCCTTCATAAATGGAATATACTATCAATGGAGCTTGCAGGGTAGCACAATGCAAACAATATACCCCCAGATTTTTAAAGATCAGTTTAGTCTGCGTACATTCAAGAGTATTTTTTTTTTTTAGAAAAGCAGATAACCTGTAAATTAAATATATCTATTTTAAAGTAACCTTATGAAACTTGATTGTTCACTTAGCTCCAATCTCCTCTTCTGTGCTGGTGCCACAGAAGATAGAGAAGAGAGACCTGTGGATGACTTACAAACAAGCCTTCACTGACCCGTGGAGCAATTAATCTTCAAAGTTTACAAAGTTCACAGTGCCTCAACAACTTTGTCTCTGCACTCATCACTCAATTTTTCCTGTGCATATAAGCACCATTTTCAAACTTGTCCTATGACAGGCTCAGCCATGGCCTCAACCTCTTTCCTTTAAATGACAGGGAGAGGTTGGAAACCGTTTGAAGATTTGCGCCACAGCTTCAGCCACATTTAATTTTGGTTACCTAAGGTAGGGTTTTCCGCTTCTGTGCACACTGCAGCAGTTTACTGTGCACCTGGGAGCTTCCAACTGTGTAGGTCACCCCTCGGGTTTGGAAGGGTCATTAGTGTTTAGAAGGCTGCTGAGTTACTGCTGGCAGGGACAACTAGGGAAAATATAATAGAACTGGAAAGCTTCTGTTGCACATTTAGGGGTGAGTTGCTCCACAGTTATTGCTGCTACAGAGGATAGTGAAGGCTTTTTTTAAAGTATATTTACAGCTGGTTAGGAATATCTACAATTTTAAATGTCTAAAGCCAGGCTTCAGTTTTACTTTAAAAAACATATCTAATTTACAGCTGTTGACTACACATATCTGTGAATCTTTTACAATTTTTTGCATTAGGCCAACTGTGTTTAAAGCCCAAATTCAGCTCTGCAAAAAGCTGCATATATGATGTGTATGTGCTGTGGGTGTAGTGGAATACAGAGAACAGAGATCAGTTACATTGAATGAACTGTCTGACTTTAGCACTGTTGCTGTATTTCATCTATAGGTTCCCTAACTGCTTTCATGTGTAGATGTAATTGCTCTTTCACTGTCAACTCATGTTATATCGAAGACAGTCGTTTGAAGCCATCTAGTGTATACGTGTTTTAACACTTTGTACAAAATGTACTTCAAGAATCTGAAGTCATAAGAGAATCAGATTATTATAATTTATTACAAAGTTAGTATTTTATGTTACTGTCTCTTCATACAATTAAAATTTGTTTTTTTTCGGGGGTATTGAGTAGTACAATTTTGCAGATACCAAAATAAGAGCAATGGTAATAAAAGGAAGGGAATTCACTAAAGTAAGTGATCTATTAATGTAAAAGAACAGTGGTATTGTAGTACATGGAAACGAAAGATCTCCAAATTTTCTTGTGTTAAATATTCTATTGAATGAATGCATCCCAAGCAGTAATTTAGAAGCATGAACGCTTGGAAAAGTGACAAACAAGCCTAAAGGAAAAAGACAGCAAATTCAACATTTGACTGTTTTGTAAGAATCTACAAACAGTCTAATTAGAAGAGATTAAATCAAATTTGTAAATCTCCTAAATGAGTTTGTTTTAAAAAGAGACATGAAGGAAAACATGTTAACAGGGGGATCTAGGAGTGACTTGATATGAGGGATGAGCACCATACTGTTTTGTTAACCTATTCCCTCTCTGCTCCAACAAAAAGATTTAGACGCAATTATTTCCAAGTGTTGTATTGATATTTAGATTTATGGGATGAATTTGCATCATGGGGAATTTGGGAGACAAATAGATTAGCTAGATTCAAGTAAAGAAAAATCAAAACCTTCTGTTACTCTTGCTTGTTAAATTTAGGATTATTGAAAAATGCTGGAACGGTCCCAATTTGACTTTGAAATCAATGCAGCTCTGTTTCTGATGGATGCAAATGTGCGGCTTTATTCCTATAACCCTTACGTTATTGTAAATTGAGATACAATAGAAAAAAGAGCATGTACCCCAACACGTTCTTCACAGTTCTAAAAAGGCCAATAATTTATAATCCAATAAAAAAACACATGAAAAGACATGCACTGTATGACTATTTCATTTTAACTGTATTGCACTACCTAAATAGGTGTATACAGTATTTTGTGAATTCAGAGGTATCTTTTTACCTTTGAATATAGTGAATATAGAATAGCTTGGTATTGCTTTTTTATCTCTGTCCCGAGAACCAATGTCACTAGGGCTAACAGTAATGGCAAATTCAAAATGTTGGAATAGTGTGGTCATTTTACTATGGAGACACATCCTTTGGGTTCTTGGGTTTTTCCTTTTTTAAAGAGATTTAGCCTAATTTCTGATTGGGTTTTTTATGAAAAGTAAGATAGACTTGGAGAACAATGTAATATTACCACTTACATTTGTGTTTTCTTTCCTTCTTCTTAAAGAGCTGTCTCAAAGCTAAAATAAACATTGCATTTGTCTTATTCAACCTGTTTGCATTCTATATTTCAACTGTAGACCAGGATCTACATACATTTGATTCAATGTAGTCAGTGCCAGGAGCCTTAAATTATTTGTTTTATACTTCATTACACTTTTTTATATCAATGAAGATCAATAACTGCTGGAAGCATGCAGGTAAAATGTGTGTTTAACTAAACTGTGTCCATTGCTTCATCCCAAATGATTTAAGACAACTAACTTATATCGAAGATTATCGGAGTTACTTACCTTTGACCTTTAGCCCTTGCAATAGTGGGATAGTCAATGGGGTTGGTGTACCAAAGAACAAAGGATATTTACTTTGCGAAATACAGAAAAATATGTTCAGATTAGGATTTTAGTAATAAAAGAGACTAGGCACTGCCTGGCCATTTATTCCACTAAGTGGTCAGGGTTTCTTTTATTTAGCAAACCTAGGTATGAAATACATATACAGTGTTCTCCCCAG